>NC_048581.1:4970002-5570002 GCF_013265735.2 Oncorhynchus mykiss | reverse complement strand
CTATATACAGGGGGTACCAGTACCGAGTCAATGTGGAGGCTATATACA
The DNA here is from genome assembly GCF_013265735.2 of Oncorhynchus mykiss. Lineage (NCBI taxonomy): Eukaryota > Metazoa > Chordata > Actinopteri > Salmoniformes > Salmonidae > Oncorhynchus > Oncorhynchus mykiss. The sequence goes on along the minus strand of NC_048581.1, from coordinate 5,569,954 downwards.
GGGGGTACCAGTACAGAGTCAATGTGGAGGCTATATACAGGGGGTACCAGTACAGAGCCAATGTGGAGGTTATATACAGGGGGTACCAGTACAGAGTCCATGTGGAGGCTATATACAGGGGGTACCAGTACCGAGTCAATGTGGAGGCTATATACAGGAGGTACCAGTACAGAGTCAATGTGGAGGCTGTATACAGGGGGTACCAGTACAGAGTCCATGTGGAGGCTATATACAGGGGGTACCAGTACCGAGTCAATGTGGAGGCTATATACAGGAGGTACCAGTACAGAGTCAATGTGGAGGCAATATACAGGGGGTACCAGTACAGAGTCCATGTGGAGGCTATATACAGGGGGTACCAGTACAGAGTCAATGTGGAGGCTGTATACAGGAGGTACCAGTACAGAGTCAATGTGGAGGCAATATACAGGGGTACCAGTACAGAGTCAATGTGGAGGCTGTATACAGGGGGTACCAGTACAGAGTCAATGTGGAGGCTATATACAGGAGGTACCAGTACAGGTGTTGAAATAAAATACATACAGCTTCATACAGTTTGATTTAATGAGGCTTAATGACCAAAAGCACAATTCTATTTTGTAAACATGAGACAAGTGTACGAGGAGATGCGTGTCTCATGAACTTTAAGTAGCCTTTATTTGTTGTGATATAATCCTTTAGAGACAGGATTGTGTCACGGATCTGGGGAAGTGGACCAAAGCATTTCTGCAGCATTGAAGGTCCTAAAGAACACAGTGGCCGCCATCATTCTTAAATGGAAAGTTTGGAAGTTTGGAACCACCAAGACTTCCTAGTGCTGGCCGCCCAGCCAAACTGAACAATTGGGGGAGAAGGGCCTTGGTCAGGGACGTTACTGAGAACCCGATGGTCACTCTGACAGAGCTCAAGAGTTCCTCTGTGGAGATGGGAGAACCTTCCAGAAGGACAACCATCTCTGCAGCACTCCACCAATTTGACCTTTTTGGTAGAGTGGCCAGACGGAAGCCACTTCTCAGTAAAAGGCACATGAAAGTCTGTTTGGAGTTTGCCAAAAGGCACCTAAAGGACTCTCAGACCATGAGAAACAAGATTCTCTGATCTGATGAAACCAAGATTGAACTCTTTGACCTGAATGCCAAGCGTCAGGTCTGGAGGAAACCTGGCACCATCCCTACGGTGAATCGTGGTGATGGCAATATCATGGTGTTATTGGGGATATTTTTCAGCGGCAGGGACTGGGAGACTAGTCAGGATCGAGGGAAAGATGTACGGAGCAAAGTACAGAGAGATAATTGATGAAAACCTGCTCAAGAGCACTCAGGACCTCAGACTGGGGCAAAGGTTCACCTTTCCACAGGACAACGACCCTAAGCACACAGCAAAGACAACATAGAAGTGGCTTTGGGACAAGTCTCTGAATGTCCTTGAGAGGCCCAGCCAGAGCCCGGATTTGAATCTGATCAAACAACACTGAAGAAATCCTGAAAATAGCTGCGCATTGACGCTCTCCATCCAACCTGACAGATCTTGAGAGGATCTGCAGAGAAGAATGGGAGAAACTCCACAAATACAGATGTGCCAAGATTGTAGTGTCATACCCAAGGCGGCTTGAGGCTATAATCACTGCCAAAAGTGCTTCAACAAAGCACTCTCTGCTCAACAACACTGACTGTGAATCAATCTGGTTGATTCTCTGGTTGATTCTCTGCTCAACAACACTGATCGCGTCAAACTTTGCTGTGTGTCCAGGCTGTCACTTCTGTCATCAGCTACTAACATCAGTGCTGCACCTTTGTCCTTGTCCCTGGATGACGTCCTCCTGCTCCCTCTTCCATAGTGAGAACACTGATGACTCAACATGGTTTTCTGAGAGACTGGATGAAGGCATCCTGCTCCCTCTTCCATAATGGGAACACTGCTGGCTCAACATGGGCTTCCTGGTTATGAAAGAAAGTGTGATGGTCAATGGTAGCCACTCCCATTGTTTGAAGCAGTTGTAGTCTTTGTTGGCATGTATCCAGACCCCAGAATGGTAGTAGAAAGGAGCCTGTTCCCCGCATGCTTCCTCACAATCATTGTCTGGATCGACCACTCCCCCACCTGACCACAGGACCAGTATTGCTGACTGATCTTCATTCCTACATACCTTAAGGGAACATTTCGGCATTTCGTGTATGATCAGTGAGAAAGTCCATATTGCAAATGTACGGTCCCTTACTAGACGTCCGAAAACATTTGTAAAATTCGCGGTCGGCGTCGGGCCGTGCGGTAGGGCCAGACCTACCGGGAAGTCATCAAATGAACTTTGTCGGACATTCGGTTTCCGTTTTATAAAATAAACAAGTTTTGGACCATTTTTCCGCTATCCCGGAAATTCCCACAAGAGGGCATACGGAATCATATGGCAATTTGGCAAAACATCACGAATCACGACGGGGCCTTATCTCGAAAACGGAAAATATTTCGAAGCCGAAACTTGGTGAGCGTAGGTTTGGCATAATGGGCAGTTGGCCCCGAACAAGATGGCGTCTAGGCCTCAACGGTTTTTGAGTTATGGCCGTTTTTCTGGGATTAAAGGTCCAAAATGGAAATAGAGAAATTATTTTTCCACTTCAGGTCAAAGTCAAGGAGCCTCCGGTGTCAATAAAAAAAGAACCAGCCATTTATCTATCGTCATTTAAGAGAAACGGAACAATGACAAATCTGTGATGTTCACAAATAGGCATTTTTTTTTTTCAACGGTTACAGATCCAGTTGCAGGGTGTTCATACGAATCTTTTTAAAGTGTGCTGTGGAGCTCTGCGAGATTTCTGTGATTTTCTATGATTTTCTGAAATAACACACACATACTAAACCCTCCGTAAATAACTCAGTTCTTAACGTAAAGACTTAAAACTCAGGATTATGTAAAAGCATACCCCAATGAGGATATGTGGTGAATTATAGCTTCCTGTGCCAACCGGAAGTGCCTTAAATGGTGTCTCAGGGGCTGTTTCGAAGGGTTAAAAAAGTCAGATCTGTCCAAAACTGCATATATGTGATTAGGCAACCCCCATGAACTGTAAATCAGTCATTTTTCCCAAAAAAAATCAAAGGAAAAAAAAATCACACTAAAACACAACTTGGATGGAGGGACGTATTGGGGTGCGTAGAGACAGACAGTGGCTGCAATAGTTAGCTTTGTTGGAGCTAAAAAAGAACCGTCAGACCTAGAGTTCCGAAACTTTAGAAACCTGTTCTAGACCTCCGGTCGATGGTGCGTGGTGAGTTACGTGGCTCTAGACGGTTCTCGGACCGAGAAACAGCCTCGTACATTTGCAATACCTTCAATTCATTTTGACCATTACGAAAATGACGACGTTTAGAAAAGTCTCAGAGACGCAAGGCTTGGTGCATTGAAACCGGCTCGGCCCATAGAGACGGACCCCAACGGGTCTGTCCGATAGCTCGTTCAAGGACCCCGTAGCAAGGCATGGAAAAAAGTGGATTTTCAGCACCAATTAGGGTTTTTCTCGGACACCAAATGACCTATCGAGCCGAAACTCGGGATTCGGGGTCGCCTCACATAGGACTTCACATAATGTCCGAACTGGACCCGCAGCTAGAACGTAACTATGTGTTTTACCTTTTTATTATGTTTTAAACTAAAGGCGCTGTGAATTATGGGACTGCTCTGACATATGTGATAGTTGGCTTCTAAATGAGTAGTAAAAAGTGGGTTTGGTGTCATAATGACATCTAATTGACTGATGGACACTGACTTGCTAGTTGACTTTTGTGCATTTGCAATATGTTTAAACGGAGAGGGACCATCACCAAAATTGCATCTTGAAATCAACACAAAAAATGGCATCACCATAGTCTCCAGACTGTGCTGAGTTCAACGAGCTATCCCGCTTGACCGTAGCTCGCTCGGTCTAAGCGCAACGACCATTAGAAAAGTAGGCCCAAAATGAAGCCTGCCCCACAATGTCATTTGCTTTTGAGTGACAGTGAGAGAACCGTTAGGGTGAGAAGAAAAATTACACCACATGAATGTTCCTAAGGTCCTCCCAATCCGTGCAAGCCTAACCTTGACCGTGTGGCATTAACCCTTAACAGTAAAACAGTGTTTTTTGATCTCACAGATTACAGTGTCATCTCTCCCCATAGGAATACATTGCCTGCACCCCTAATTTCAACCTGAAGTCTATATGGGTTATGAATGCCGTATGAACCTGTCTTCGGTACCAGTCCATCAGGCCACTATGAGGTCTACCTGTGTTGATTCTGAGCTTCCTGGACCAACCGGAAGTGGTTAAAATGCCCCTAAAAGTGTTTACCCATACCCTGCCTGCAGTTTGATAGACATAGTGCATTCAACCCTGTGTAAATCAGTCAGTTCTTAACGTAAGGACTTAAAACTCAGGATTCTGTAACAGCATACCCCAATGAGGATATGTGTTGATTTGTAGCTTCCTGTGCCAACCGGAAGTGCCATAATTGGTGTCTCAGGGGCTGTTTCGAAGGGTTAAAAAAGTCAGATCTTTCCAAAACTTCATGTGTGTGATTAGGCAACCCCCATGAACTGTAAATCAGTCATTTTTCCCCAAAAAAATCAAAGGAAAAAAAAATCACACTAAAACACAACTTGGAAGGAGGTACGTATTGGGGTGCGTAGAGACAGACAGTGGCTGCAATAGTTAGCTTTGTTGGAGCTAAAAAAGAACCGTCAGACCTAGAGTTCCGAAACTTTAGAAACCTGTTCTAGACCTCCGGTCGATGGTGCGTGGTGAGTTACGTGGCTCTAGACGGTTCTCGGACCGAGAAACAGCCTCGTACATTTGCAATACCTTCAATTCATTTTGACCATCACGAAAATGACGACGTTTAGAAAAGTCTCAGAGACGCAAGGCTAGGTGCATTGAAACCGGCTCGGCCCATAGAGACGGACCCCAACGTTTCTGTCCGATAGCTCGTTCAAGGACCCCGTAGCAAGTCATGGAAAAAAGTGGATTTTCAGCACCAATTAGGGTTTTTCTCGGACACCAAATGACCTATCGAGCCGAAACTTGGGATTCGGGGTCGCCTCAGCTAGGCCAACACATAACTTAAGAAATGGACCCGCAGCTAGAACGTAACTACGTGTTTTATGGTTTTTTTATGGTTTGAACCCAAGGCGTTGTGAATTTTGGGCCAGCTCTGAAGTATGTAATAGTTGGCTACTAAACGAGTTGGAAAAAGTGGGTTTGGTGTCAGTTTGTATCAGTTTGGTGTCAGAATGATATCTAATTGACTGATGGACTCTTGTCCACTTGACTCTTGTACATTTGCAATATGTTTAAACAGTGAGGTACCATCACCAAAAGCGACATTCTGAAATCAACCCTAACGAGCGATTGAGATGAACCAGAATCACTGCAAAGCCATCCCGAGTTCATCGGGCCAATCAATTTCACATTCCTGCAGGATTTTTATAGCATGACCAATTCGTGATGGTACCTGCCCATTGAAACATATTGCAAATGCACAGTGACTTTGAAAAAGTAAGGAAACATAAACAAAAAAAATCCAAAATTTTTATTTTTGGGTGACCAGTTGCACGTGCATTTGCAATATGATTCTATAGTGAAAAAACATATTGCAAATGCACAGTGACTTTGAAAAAGTAAGGAAACATAAACAAAAAAAATCCAAAATTTTTATTTTTGGGTGACCAGTTGCACGTGCATTTGCAATATGATTCTACAGTGAAAAAACATATTGCAAATGCACAGTGACTTTGAAAAAGTAAGGAAACATAAACAAAAAAAATCCCAAATTTTTATTTTTGGGTGACCAGTTGCACGTGCATTTGCAATATGATTCTATAGTGAAAAAACATATTGCAAATGCACAGTGACTTTGAAAAAGTAAGGAAACATAAACACATTTTTTTTATTTTTAGGTGACCAGTTGCACGTGCATTTGCAATATGATTCTATAGTGAAAAAACATCACCAAAAGCGACATTCTGAAATCAACCCAAACGAGCCATTGAGATGACCCAGAATCACTGCAAAGCCATCCCGAGTTCATCGGGGTAGTCAATTTCACATTCCTGCAGGATTTTTATAGAATGACCAATTCGTGATGGAACCTGCCCATTGAAACATATTGCAAATGCACAGTGACTTTGAAAAAGTAAGGAAACATAAACAAAAAAAATCAATTTTTTTTTTTTTGGGGTGACCAGTTGCACGTGCATTTGCAATATGATTCTATAGTGAAAAAACATCACCAAAAGCGACATTCTGAAATCAACCCAAACGAGCGATTGAGATGACCCAGAATCACTGCAAAGCCATCCCGAGTTCATCGGGCCAGTCAATTTCACATTCCTGCAGGATTTTTATAGCATGACAAATTCGTGATGGTACCTGCCCATTAAAACATATTGCAAATGCACAGTGACTTTGAAAAAGTAAGGAAACATAGAATCAAATTATTTTTTTTTGGGTTACCAGTTGCACATTTCAGATCACCAGTTGCACATTTCAGATCACCAGTTGCACATTTCAGATCACCAGTTGCACGGAGGAAAATCGTTACTTTTGAATTTGACTTTTGACTTCCTATGACATCATATTGCAAATGGACAAAACATATGCCTTATGCACAAGTAAAACAAAAAAAAATTATGATAATACAAGTTGACAAAGGTATAGTTTGAGCAAAGTATAGTTTGAATTTTGAGCATGACAAATTCGTGATGGTAAAACATATTGCAAATGCACAGTGACTTTGAAAAAGTAAGGAAACATAAACAAATGGACATAATGAAATCATCATTTTTTTTTCCCGGTTACCAGTTGCACGCGCATTTGCAATATGATTCTATAGTGAAAAAACATCACCAAATGGACATGATGAAATCAACACAACGAGTGATGGAAATGAACAACTATCACTGCCCGGCCGTCCCGAGTTCATCAGTTCAGTCAATTTTGGCCCCCAAAAAAGTTGACTTTTGACTTTGACTTTTGACTTCCTATGAAATCATATTGCAAATGGACAAATCATATTCCTTATGCACAAGTAAAAAAAAAAAATTATGATAATAACATTTTACAAAAGTATATTCATACACTTCTTACACATGATTAATTGTCTTAAAATCGAAACAATTTCAAAAAACGGTCCAGAAAGCACTTTTTTTAGTTTTTAAAGTTTAAAAAAAATCAAATTTTCGACTTTTGACATCCTATTAAATCATATTGCAAATTGACAAAACATATGCCTTATGCACTAGTAAAAAATAAAATAAAATGATATTAAAGTATGACTAAAGTATGTTGATAAAGTTCTTATACATGTGTAATTGACATAAAAATTGAAAGAATTTTGAAAAACGGTCCAGAAAGCACTTTTTTAAGGATGTGTGAAGTTTTTTACCAAATTTTGACATTTTTGACTTTTGACTTTTGACTTCCTATGAAATCATATTGCAAATGGACAAAACATATGCCTTATGCGCATGTAATTAAAAAAAAAAAAAATTGATATCAAAATTGGACAAAAGTATATTCATACAGTTCTTACACATGTGTAATTGACAAAAAAAAGCGAAAGAATTTCGAAAAAAGGCCCAGAAAGCACTTTTTTAAGGGGTGAAAAGTTTCTGAAAAAAATATCCTATTTTCAAAATTTTTCTTTTGGATGTTGACTTGGGTTGCATTTCCAATATGAAAAACCCCGGTGGAGCGCACTCGCCCCCTGTTGGATTTTTGAGGTGTTACAATTGGCAATTGCCATATGGCATTTGCCATATACTTTGCACGAATCAACGCCGCTTTGGGTGGTATTGGACATCGTGTACATGGTTTGTCCAATGCCAATATCTTGCCATTCATTTTTGTACAATTCAGGGGGGTATTCCCTTACAGCCTTCATCACCGCCCCTGGAGTCTCTTCACTGTCTGATCTTCATTCCTACAGCCTTCATCACCATCCCTGGAGTCTCTTCACTGTCTGATCTTCATTCCTACAGCCTTCATCACCATCCCTGGAGTCTCTTCACTGTCTGATCTTCATTCCTACAGCCTTCATCACCATCCCTGGAGTCTCTTCACTGTCTGATCTTCATTCCTACAGCCTTCATCACCATCCCTGGAGTCTCTTCACTGTCTGATCTTCATTCCTACAGCCTTCATCTCCATCCCTGGAGTCTCTTCACTGTCTGATCTTCATTCCTACAGCCTTCATCTCCGTCCCTGGAGTCTCTTCACTGTCTGATCTTCATTCCTACAGCCTTCATCACCGCCCCTAGAGTCTCTTCACTGACTGATCTTCATTCCTACAGCCTTCATCACCGTCCCTGGAGTCTCTTCACTGTCTGATCTTCATTCCTACAGCCTTCATCTCCGTCCCTGGAGTCTCTTCACTGTCTGATCTTCATTCCTACAGCCTTCATCACCGCCCCTGGAGTCCCTTCACTTTCTGATCTTCATTCCTACAGCCTTCATCTCCGTCCCTGGAGTCTCTTCACCGGGTAAGTATAGATAGTATAAGAAACCTCTCCCATTCTACTTGTCTATTATCTTTGTTTAGAAATAGTCATTTGTGTGACCTACTGATTTTCCCTACAATTTATTTTAAGGATTTAGAAATATAGAAATGGTAGAAGGAGGAATGTCAGAGTCTGGAATATAAATATATACAGTTGGTTTACAATGTATATGATGGTGTGTCTAGACATTATGGACCGTATATGAATATAAAAGGTGTGTACAGTAGTAGTTATATAGGATGAGCCTTGACTAGAATACAGGGTGGAGTACTGGGTGGAGTTCAGGGCAGGATACTGGGCGGAGGCCGGCTAGAAGTGACTATTTGAACATTCATATTGAACAGCCTTACCTATAGAGTAGCACCACCACCCATCAGCCCATTCTCATCTTGATGTCAAAGCTGCAGTGTATTGTTGCTATAGGAGTTTATGATTAATAATCCTATTTATTTCAAGCCCCACTAAGATGTCATCGTACTATTCATTTAAATTCCCTCTGTCAGATATAAATCATCAGAGTGGGAAACCAACTGACATGGAAACAATGGAGCAAATGTATCACTATCAGAGGGGTGTATTATGACATCATATAGAACTACTCAGACATTCCAAATATCACTTGATTATCAGAGGGGTGAATTATGACATCATATAGAACTACTCAGACATTCCAAATCAGGCTTCATCCACATCATGAAGGTGGATATTGATCCAACCATTTCAAAAGTAATGACCGGGCTGATGGAAACAGGATATGCCTGAACAATTTTATAAAAGCCGACAAACTATATGTTAGTTTGTTTGACATGGTGGGGACTTTTTGTGTCAGTAAAAATGTATAAGCGAGAAATGGAGGTGGAAACTCCTTTATGAACAAATATTTATATAATAACCATCACATCTTAGTTAACTTGGAGTCACGTTATGTTGTGTGGTCCTCCCACTATGACTTGGGAACCCATGTAGTTTATTAGGCTACAGATTAAATAAGTTATGAACTTCACAGGGTGGTGAAAGTGCACGTGATGAGCTTGATGCTCCTTTCCAATACATTTTGATGGTCTTATTCTGGTGACAGGTGACATGATGATCGATGCTTGGCTGCCATTTGACAAATAAAATAATATCGCTCTCATCCATAATAATCTCATCATGTAGGTAGCCTACCAACACTGTATCTATGAGCTGCTGGCTACAGTGCATGGGGGGGACAAGATAATTTTTGCTATATAATGCAACAGTTTTGTTAAACCATCAGTAGAGTTGAAAATGCGATGGAAACCATTGGGAATTTAACAGCATAAGTTATTTATTTGTCACGCAAAGCCTTTAATCTGCAATAAATCTGTTTGATAGAAACATTTCTGGTGGGAAAATGTATATATTGTTTTATGCAGATTTGAGAATATTCACATGAAAATCTGTCTCAAATGACATGGAAACTTAGCTACTAAGGTGGATATCGATCCAACACCTGCTGCTTATTCAAACCAGCCCACTGGGCACAGACGTCAGTTCAACATCTAGTTTCTATTTACATTTCTTTGATTCGTCAACTAAAGTGAATTTAACATGAAATCTACACAAAATGTCACCTGTCATTGGATTTCGGTTGCAAGTTGGGTGAAACACTAAATGTTACCTGTCATTGGATATCGGTTGCTGGTTGGGTGAAATACAAAATGTTACCTGTGGAAACAATGTTTATTCAATCAGTGGGAGGCTTGTAAATTCCCCCAGGAAAGTGGAACGAGGAACTCTTCTTTGAGACAATGATAAACAGCAATCCTTGGGAGAGTTGTGGTGGATATTATAAAATAAGGATCTGCTGGAGTCCAAGTCAAACCAAGATTCTTTATTTCTGAGCTCAGAGAGAATAACAGAGTCACAGCGCAGTGTAGACAGTCTGAATTCCTGAAGCATTGAGTGATTAGCAAATATCTTTATAGTTTCCTGTTCCTGGGCGGGACTTTATTCATACAAGGACACAGGTGCAAATTGGTTTGCAACACAGGATGATAGTCCCAAAAACAGGAGCTTATAATAGGACAGTTTCACAAGGTTAGTCACATACTCAGTTATGTGGACACACAAACATTTTCCATTACAGAGTCTGAACATTTTCATTTCATTAAATCATCAGTGGGCTACAATGCAAATGTCAACAATGGAACTAATGCATCACATCCAAATATCACTTGATTATCTGTAGTGCTGGAGGAATGACACACCCAGATAAACACAAAGAGTTTAAAAAAGGACCGTTTAAACACATGGAATCTGATCTACTCTGTATTCAAACTGACAGACTCCATATTCACTTCATGTTTTCTAATAGAAACAAACAAATATATGTTTGAGTATACCCTGTACCATTTAATTTCATCTGGTAAAGACAGGTAAACACATTGTCAGTCAACAATATAAGACAACGGGAGCACTGTGTATGTTCTCTGATGAATTTTAAGTCAATGTGATGTGAAATATCAATATACACGCTAAGAGAAGTAATTTCTCTCTCCTGTGTGGATTCTCTAATGACGTTTAAGTGACTTATGAGTAATATGTTTTCCCACAGTCTGAGCTTTTCTAAGCCTTCTCCTCTGTGTGCAGTCTAATGTGTTCTTTCAGGCTTCCTAAATGGGCAAAAGCTTTGCAACCTGGGCGGAGTGGTAAGGCTTCTGCCCTGTGTGTATTCTCATGCTTTTTCAGGTTTCCTCTCTGGTTGAAACACTTTCCACATTGGGAGCAGTGGTAAGGCTTCTCTCCTGTGTGTATTCTCTCATGTTGTTTCAGCTCCCCCGACCGGTTGAAACACTTTCCACATTGGGAGCAGTGGTAAGGCTTCTCTCCTGTGTGTATTCTCTCATGTTGTTTCAGCTCCTCCTACCGGTTGAAACACTTTCCACATTGGGAGGAGTGGTAAGGCTTCTCTCCTGTGTGTATTCTCTCATGTTCTTTCAGCGTCCCCGACCGGGAGAAACACTTTCCACATTGGGAGCAGTGGTAAGGCTTCTCTCCTGTGTGTATTCTCTCATGCCGTTTCAGGTGTCCTCTCTGGTTAAAACACTTTCCACACTGGGAGCAGTGGTAAGGCTTCTCTCCTGTGTGTATTCTCTCATGTTGTTTCAGATCCCCTGAATGGATGAAACATTTTCCACATTGGGAGCAGTGGTAAGGCTTCTCTCCTCTGTGTATTCTCTCATGTTGTTTCAGCACCCTCAACCGGTTGAAACACTTTCCACATTGGGAGCAGTGGTAAGGCTTCTCTCCTGTGTGTATTCTCTCATGCCGTTTCAGGTGTCCTCTCTGGTTGAAACACATTCCACATTGGAAGCAGTGGTAAGGCTTCTCTCTTGTGTGTATTCTCTCGTGAGCTTTCAGGTTTGCTTTCTGGTTGAAACTCTTTCCACATTGGGAGCAGTGGTAAGGCTTCTCTCCTGTGTGTATTCTCTCATGTTGTTTCAGCACCCTCAACCGGTTGAAACACTTTCCACATTGGGAGCAGTGGTAAGGCTTCTCTCCTGTGTGTATTCTCTCATGCCGTTTCAGGTGTCCTCTCTGGTTGAAACACATTCCACATTGGAAGCAGTGGTAAGGCTTCTCTCTTGTGTGTATTCTCTCGTGAGCTTTCAGGTTTGCTTTCTGGTTGAAACTCTTTCCACATTGGGAGCAGTGGTAAGGCTTCTCTCCTGTGTGTATTCTCTCATGTTGTTTCAGCACCCTCAACCGGTTGAAACACTTTCCACATTGGGAGCAGTGGTAAGGCTTCTCTCCTGTGTGTATTCTCTCATGCCGTTTCAGGTGTCCTCTCTGGTTGAAACTCTTTCCACATTGGGAGCAGTGGTAAGGCTTCTCTCTTGTGTGTATTCTCTCGTGAGCTTTCATGTTTACTCTCTGGTTGAAACACTTTCCACAGTGGGAGCAGTGGTGTCGTCTTGCTAGTTTGGACGTCCCTGGCTCTGGTTCCTCCGAGTCTGGTCTTTCTCCTGCCAAAGACAGTGTTATTTTTAAATAGAGACCCGAATGAAACCACATGATAAAACAACCTTGCTACGAGGGTAAATCCTAAATCAGATCTCTCAATAACCCGAGGCCAGTTTTAACAATCTTAGTGTGATTTTAAAACAAATGTAGAGCTTCCTGGTAATTACTGCTATGTTTACATTACTTATTTTATTCATCCTGTTTTACAAGTCAGAACACAAAAACCTGGACAGTTCTAGGACACTGAAGACACAGACGTCGCTGGATTCCAATTGAACAGGTGGTTCTAAATATATAACTTTCATAGCTGTATGATACAGAATGTGACCTACACACTTCCTTAAACATAAAATAACTAAAGAAGTAATTTTGTGTGGAAGTCCAAAACTTGTTTTTACGTCGCAGATACAAAGCACATCAGTAACATCTCCCCGTTGTTGAAAGGGTTCGACACATTGCTGTTTAAATGGACCAATTTCTTACTTAGACATTCACAGATGTTCAACATTTTGATTATCGCTGATGTCATATTTTGGGTAAATGTTCCTAAAACTGATAGTAACAACAAAAAAACAAAATATAAATGCAACATGTAAAGTGTTGGATGTTTCATGAGCATCACTGTTAGTCAACATTTATTCTTTGCCAAGATAATCCATCCACCTGACAGGTGTGGCATATCAAGAAGCTGATTGAACAGCTTGGTTATTACACAGGTGCACCTTGTGCTGGAGATAATTAAAGGCTACTCGAAAATGTGCAGTTTGTTCACACAACCTCTGCGATCCAACTCATCCCAAACCATCTTGATACAATACATTAGATTCAAAGGTACCAAAAAGTACAGTAAAAATTACTTCCATCTCTGGAAATGTGGGGGATTGTGTCGGGGGATTGTGTAGGCCAGGTCATCTGATGCAGCACTCCATCACTCTCCTACTTGATCAAATAGCTCTTACACAGCCAGGAGGTGTGTTGGGTCATTGTCCTGTTGAAAAACAAATGACAGTGGGACTAAGCCCAAACCAGATGGGATGGCATATAGCTGTAGAATGCTGTGGAAGCCATGCTGGTTAAGAGTGACTTATGTTCATCTACTCCTCGTCTCACAAAGACATGACGCTCAGATCCAAAAATCTCAAATTTGGACTCATCAGACCCAAGGACAGATATCCACCGGTCTAATGTCCATTGTTCGTGTTTCTTGGCCCAAGCAAGTCTCTTCTTCTTCTTCTCCTTTAGTAGTGGTTTCCTTGCAGCAATTCGAACATGAAGGCCTGATTCACGCAGTCTCCTTGTTAATCTCCTTGTTAATCTAGCCACCGTGTCAGATTTCAAAAAGGCTTTACGGCAAAAGCGAACTATGCGATTATCTGAGGACAGCACCCCATCAAACAAACACATGACAATCATATTTCAACCCACGACAATCATATTTCAACCCACCAGGCGCGACACAAACCTCAGAAATAATGATATAATTCGTGCCTTACCTTTGAAGAGCTTCTTCTTTTGGCACTCCAATATGTCCCATAAACATCACAAATGGTCCTTTTGTTCGATTAATTTCGTTGTTATATCTCCAAAATGTCCATTTATTTGGCGCGTTTGATTTAAAAAAAACACTGGTTCCAACTCGCCCAGCATGACTACAAAATATCTAATACGATACCTGTAAATGCTGTCCAAACATTTCAAACAACTTTCCTAATCCAACTTTAGGTATTTTAAAACGTAAATAATCGAGAAAATTTAAGATGGGATAAACTGTGTTCAATACCGGATAAAAACAACGTGAAGCGCGTGACCTGGAGTGCGCATCAAAACATTAGAGAGCACTAGGCTGGACCCTCGTTCTGAATAGCCGAACTTCTTCATTTCTCTAAAGAAAAACATCAACCAATTTCTAAAGACTGTTGACATCTAGTGGAAGCAATAGGAACTGCAACCAAGTGCCACACAAAACCATTTGAAAACAGAGTCACCTCAACAACAAAAAATTCCTCCTGGATGGTTTGTCCTCGGGGTTTCACCTGCCAAATAAGTTATGATATACACACAGACATTATTTTTACAGTTTTAGAAACATTAGAGTGTTTTCTATCCAAACCTACCAATTATATGCATATCCTAGCTTCTGGGCCTGAGTAGCAGGTAGTTTACTTTGGGAACGCTTTTCATCCGGACGTGAAAATACTGCCCCCTATCCCAAACAGGTTATAGGGAAAGAAATTCCACAACTTAACTTCTAAAAAGGCAATTAATTGAAATGAATTCCCGGTGACTACCTCATGATGCTACAGTCCTCCTTTAAGACTCCATAATGTTTCATCATTAGATGGTACAGTCCTCCTTTAAGACTCCATAATGCTTCATCATTAGATGCTACAGTCCTCTAAGTCTCCACCATGTTTAGAATGTGTCTGGAAGCGCTACTCTATCTATTCTACTCTCATCCTTTCGGTTTTAATAATATTTAATAATAATAATAATGTTATAATAGGTAATAACTAACTTTAATAACTAGGGTTAATACCTGCCTGGCGCCCCAACAAAATCTTCATATTTACCCCCCTCTAACAATACCGCTACAGAATTAGCGTAGTAGGCCATGTAACTTAAGGTAATCAGAAATATGTATTCCTTGCCACCCATTCTGAAACTAACTGCAGCTCTATGTTAAGTGTTGCAGTCATTTCAGTCGCTGTAGTAGCTGACGTGTACAGTGTTGAGTCATCCGCATACATAGACTCACTGGCTTTACTCAAATGTCATTGGCATGTTGTTGGTAAAGATTGAAAAAAGTGAGTGCCAAACAGCTGCCCTGGGGAATTCCTGATTCTACCTTGATTTTGTTGTACAGGCTTCCATTAAAGAACACTCTTTGTGTTCCGTTAGACAGGTAGCTCTGGGGCGGCAGGTAGCCTAGTGGTTAGAGCGGTAGGCCAGTAACCGAGAGATTGCTGGATTGAATCCCCGAGTTGACAAGGTAAAACTCTGTCGTTCTGCCCCTGAACAAGGCAGTCCTAGGCCATCATTGAAAAAAATAATTTGTTCTTAACTGACTTGCCTAGTTAAATAAAGGTTACATTTTAAAAGAAAAACTCTTTATCCACAATATAGCAGGGGGTGTAAAGCCATTTTTATCATCAATTTCTCTCAGCCAATCAGTCACTTGTAAGTGCTGTGCTTGTTGAATTAACTTCACTATAAGCTAAAAGTCTATATTTGTTTACTGTAAAATAGCATTGTATCTGGTCAAATATTTTGTTTCCAAAATTGTAAGGGTCGGTAACAGGCTGATTGGTCGGCTATTTAAGCCAGTAAAGGGAGCATTACTATTCTTGGGTAGTGGAATGACTTTAGCTTCCCTCCAGGCCTGAGGGCACACACTTTCTATTAGCCTTAAATTAAAGACAAGGCAAATAGGAATGGCAATATCGGACGCTATTATCCTCAATTTTCCATCCACGTTGTCAGACACCAGTGACTTGTTATTGTTGATTTTATTTGCGCAAAATTTCATTGAAGATGCTCCAAAGATTTTTACTATCATTCTTCATGCCATTTATCTTTGTTTCATAGTGTAGTTACTCTTTATATTCAGTTTAGTCAAATTATTTCTCAATTTGCAATAGTTTTGCCAATCAGTTATACAGCCAGACCTATATGCCATCTCTTTTGCCTCCCTCTTCATCATACCATTTTTTAATTACTCATCAATCCACGTGGATTTAACAGTTTTTACAGTCATTTTCTTAATGGGTGCATGCTTATTAGTAACTGGGACAAGCAGTTTCAAATGTGTCACGGGCAGTGTCTGGTTGCTCCTCATTACACACCACGGACCAACAAATATTATTTACATCAACAACATAGCAAAAATGTATGACCTCTTATACACAATATTAGTCCCAGCCTTTGGAACTGTGGTTTTCCTAGACATGGCTCCTATATTGTGATCACTACATCTGATGGATCTGGATACTGCTTTAAAACCCATTTCTGCAGCATTAGTTAAGATATGATCAAACCATGTTGATGATTTCATTCCTCTACTGTTTGTAACTACCCTGGTAGGTTGATTGATAACCTGAACAAGGTTGCCGGCACTGGTTACAGTTTGAAGCTTTTGCTTGAGTAGGCAGCCTGATCACAGCTTTCCTCCAGTATTAGTTAATTAATTACCAAAGTCCTGAGTTTAGTTTGCCTGTTCTACAGTCTAGTAAAGATAGGGGCGTTGACTGCGACAGGCAATGTAACATCCATAATGTTTTAAGGAAAAGTTTTTGTAAAACAAGCACCTTACATTGGATCATCTTGAAACTTTCTCTCCAAAGCTACCTTTCATCAAGGTTTTATATGGTCTATTGGTTTCTCTCTTTTCATTGGCAGAATCCTTTTTCAGTGTTATGATATTCATAACATCCATATACACCAGTCTATCTTCCTGTCAACTAACAGAACTCTGCTGGTTATCCTGGTAACAGATACCGGTGGGCAGATCTATTGTATTTGTTCAAACTAAACTACAGCACTTACTTTGATGAGTCAAATCTGATCCTTTCTTCTCTTCTCCTCCTCTCACAGTTCCACTCAGCCCCATTGTTTTCCTGCAGTCCACCAGCAGCACAGACAACCTCTTCATACCCAGCAGTAAGGTGCTACCGGGAGAGGCATGACACAGGGACTCCGGGAGAGAGGAAGGGCTAGCGTTGTCCTGGTAACCATAAAGAGGAGACACAGACACATACCATTATGGATGCTGATGTCACTGTTGTCATAAACTGCTTTACAGAAACACAGCCCAGACCCAGATAGAGCAAGCTGTATGCTAGACCAGACCAAGCTGTACCATCTGGTGTTCTGAAATGGAGAGACTCTTCTCTGCCTCGTCAGCATCAGGATGTTGAGTCTCCCCAGAGGATCCACGATAGTCATGTCTCTCTCCTGTGTTAACGAGAACATCAAACAGATGGTGAACTTATTACCATCATCAATTATTACTGTCTATTACAGTCATAGGGTCTTATCAGAGGCATTAATATCTCTAAATTAATTGGGTGCCTTTTGTGTCCCTTGGATATTTTAAGTATAAATTATGCTCCATTATTACATTTTAAAAGCCTGTTATATATAATTAAATCTCATTTAAAAGTCCCAAAAATACATGTAGCAATGGCAGATTGACCCTTTAACAATTTAAATAGTACTGAACATCACACTGAAGTGAATAACTTAAGTAGAATGCCCCTTAAAAACCACACATTAATTCAACAACTGCATAGTTTGTGTCCCTGTTGAAGACAGTACTCACTGGTGCTAATAAGATATTCTGTATCCTCCTCTTTCACTCCCAAAACGTCTTCCTCCTTCACCTTTACTGAGATAGAACCTTTTAGAGAGGAAGAGTATGCTTTCTCTTCTTTCCCTATAACAGCCTCCTCTTCCATTCTGAAAGGTTCTTTCTCTCCTTTCACTGTAATATCCTCCTCCTCTTCCTCTTTCACGACAATGTTCAGCGGCAGAGCATCTTTCTCTCCTTTCACTGTAATATCCTCCTCTTCATCTTTCACGACAATGTTCAGCGCCAGAGCTTCTTTCTCCGTACAGCAGACATCCACTTCTTTAGCAGGGGATGAGTACTTTAATGAGCTCATGGTCAGGGATGTTAGCTAGCTAGTTAGCATTAGCGAATAGCCTAGTGCTAGGCTCAGTATCAATCTTTAACAAATTTGCAAATTTAACAAGCAAATTAGGTTCAAGTTAACGTCAACTGAAATGTGTTTTAAACACTGCGATTAGCTAATGCACATTAACATGGCCTAAAACGTCAATCTTTCAGTTTTATGTTGGCTAGCAAGCTACCGAGGTGGTTGAAAGAGTTGGCTTCTTGTTGTTCCTGAAGAAGCGTCCCGTCCAGTCCATTATACGTCACGAAAGAAGAGTCAACTGAAAGACGCTCGTCGCCATCTGCTGGCTGGAGTGGGTAACGCAGTTTGGAAACAATAGTTACAACACCTTTTGTATTGGAAAGAACGTCATAATTATTTAACAATGAGCTGATATATTTTCTCTGACGTCTTCCAAATAATACGTTCCGGTACACAGACGTAGAAGCTTAATATGAATATGATGTGACCATACTATTCCCTTAAAGCTACAATACAAAGCTACAACAGGTATAGTAGACATTACCATGAAATTCTTACTGACAAGCCCTTAACCAACAATGTAGTTAAGAAAAATAAGAGGTAAGAAAAAAAGTTACACAACAAAAAAAACTATACCGTGTTTACAGAGTCAATGTGGAGGCAATATACAGGGGGTACCAGTACAGAGTCAATGTGGAGGTTATATACAGGGGGTACCAGTACAGAGTTACTGTGGAGGCTGTATACAGGGGGTACCAGTACAGAGTCAATGTGGAGGCTATATACAGGGGGTACCAGTACAGAGTCAATGTGGAGGTTATATACAGGGGGTACCAGTACAGAGTCACTGTGGAGGCTATATAAAGTACCAGTACAGAGTCAATGTGGAGGCTATATACAGGGGGTACCAGTACAGAGTCAATGTGGAGGCTAAATACAGGGGGTACCAGTACAGAGTCAATGTGGAGGCTGTATACAGGGGGTACCAGTACAGAGTCAATGTGGAGGCTATATACAGGGGGTACCAGTACAGAGTCAATGTGGAGGTTATATACAGGGGGTACCAGTACAGAGTCAATGTGGAGGCTGTATACAGGGGGTACCAGTACAGAGTCAATGTGGAGGCTGTATACAGGGGGTACCAGTACAGAGTCAATGTGGAGGCTGTATACAGGGGGTACCAGTACAGAGTCAATGTGGAGGCTGTATACAGGGGGTACCAGTACAGAGTCAATGTGGAGGCTATATACAGGGGGTACCAGTACAGAGTCAATGTGGAGGTTATATACAGGGGGTACCAGTACAGAGTCAATGTGGAGGCTATATACAGGAGGTACCAGTACAGAGTCAATGTGGAGGCAATATACAGGGGGTACCAGTACAGAGTCAATGTGGAGGCTATATACAGGGGGTACCAGTACAGAGTCAATGTGGAGGTTATATACAGGGGGGTACCAGTACAGAGTCAATGTGGAGGTTATATACAGCGGGTACCAGTACAGAGTCAATGTGGAGGCTATATACAGGGGGTACCAGTACAGAGTCAATGTGGAGGCTATATACAGGGGGTACCAGTACAGAGTCAATATGGAGGTTGTATACAGGGGGTACCAGTACAGAGTCAATGTGGAGACTGTATACAGGGGGTACCAGTACCGAGTCAATGTGGAGGCTGTATACAGGGGGTACCAGTACAGAGTCAATGTGGATACTATATACAGGGGGTACCAGTACAGAGTCAATGTGGAGGTTGTATACAGGGGGTACCAGTACAGAGTCAATGTGGAGACTGTATACAGGGGGTACCAGTACCGAGTCAATGTGGAGGCTGTATACAGGGGGTACCAGTACAGAGTCAATGTGGAGGCTATATACAGGGGGTACCAGTACAGAGTCAATGTGTAGGCTATATACAGGGGGTACCAGTACAGAGTCAATGTGGAGGCTGTATACAGGGGGTACCAGTACAGAGTCAATGTGGAGGCTGTATACAGGGGGTACCAGTACAGAGTCAATGTGGAGGCTATATACAGGGGGTACCAGTACAGAGTCAATGTGGAGGCTATATACAGGGGGTACCAGTACAGAGTCAATGTGGAGGCTATATACAGGGGGTACCAGTACAGAGTCAATGTGGAGACTATATACAGGGGGGTACCAGTACAGATTTACTCTCTCAGTGAGATTGGTCTGTGGGTGATAGGCCGTGGTCAACTTCTGTCTCAGGTTCCATCTTTGGCAGGTCTCCTCAAAGAGATCAGAGACAAATTGGGAACCTCGATCAGACAGGATGTAATCAGGCACTCCCCAGCGAGTCAGGATCTCTCTTTCGTAAGGATGTTAGAGACGGTCCTCGCTGTGGCCTGACGCAGGGAAAAGAGCTCCACCCACTTTGAATAGTAATCAACAAAAACAAGCATGTACACATTCTGATTGGAGCTTCTAGGAAATGGACCCATCAAATCCACTCCTAACATTTCCCAAGGTCGGGTAACCACTGTTTGCTGCAACTTGCCAGCAGGCTTTCTACCTTCTGGTTTGTACATATAACAAACCTGACAGTTTCGGATGTGTGACTTCACATCCATGCTCAGATGTGGCCAGTACAGTACCACTTGCAACCGCTTGTAGGTTTTGAACCTGCCCAAATGACCAGCTAATGGGTCTTCATGGAAATGTTGAAGCAGTTGAAGGCGTATAGTTTCAGGTATGTACAATTGGTGGAGTGTTCTGTGAGGTAGTTGTACAACTCGGTAGACTTTGTCTTCATCGATGGTCAGCTTTGTGGTAGGATTGACCATCTTTTCTCCATCTTCCAGGATAGTCTGGTACAAAGCCTGTACTTCTGGATCATCCTGTTGGGCTTTCCATATGGCCTCATCAGAGATGGGGAGAGTCCGTTTTGGGCGAGTCTCGACTGCTTGACAGGACAGTAGCACATGTAAGATGAGGGCCACCGTTATCACAAGCAGGAGCTCTGGACAAGGCATCTGGAACAGTGTTGTATTTTCCTTTCCTGTATTCTACTGCAAAGGTGAACTCTTGCAACCGTAGAGCCCATCTTATGAGTCTGGTACTTGGTTTGTTGGTCTTGAACACCCACACAAGGGAGGAATGGTCAGTGACCACAGTGAAGTGTCTTCCCTCCAGGTAGTACCTCCACTTTTCCAAAGCCCAGACAACTGCAAGGCACTCTTGCTCGGTTGTGGAGTAGTTCCGTTCTGCTCCATTCAATGTCCGACTGGCGAATGCTAGCACTTCTTCAGTGCCAAGTCCAGTCTGTTGGACTAGGACAGCACCAAGTCCAACATCACTTGCATCAGTGTAAACAACAAAAGGGCAATCAAAGTTGGGATGACCTAAAATGGGAGGTGTGACGAGGTGTCGTTTCAGGGTTTCAAAGGAGGTCTGGCACTCTGCCGTCCATAGGAATTTCACTCCTTTTCGTTTCAACGCGTTGAGGGGTTCTGCCACCTGGGAGAAGTTCGACACAAACTGATGGTACCATCCAGCCATACCAAGGAACCGTTGAAGGGCCTTGAGTGTGGTTGGCACAGGGAAGTCTTGTACAGCCTTTGTCTTTTCAGGATCCACATGAATGCCGTCGAAAGACACAATATGGCCAAGGAACTTCAGGGAGGTTTGGCAGAAGTTGCTCTTCTTCATATTCAAGGTCAGACCAGCTTCTCTTAGCTTGTCCAACACTGCTTGAAGATCTTGAAAGTGTCTTTCTCTGTTCTGAGGGTAGATCATTATATCGTCCAGGTAGACGAAACAGATCTTCCCTTTGAGCTCACCTAACGCAATCTCCATGAGTCTTTGGAAAGTGGCAGGTGCATTCTTTAATCCAAAAGGCATCACCTTAAAGGAAAACAAGCCCTCAGCACAGACAAAAGCAGTCTTCTCCTTGCTTTCCTGGTCCATCTCAACCTGCCAATAACCACTATTGAGGTCAAGGGTAGTGAACACAACAGCGCCAGACAATGACTCCAGGATCTCATGGATGGTGGGAAGAGGATAGGCATCAGTCTGGGAAAAATTGTTTGTTGATCTTCCTATAGTCCACACAAAATCTAAGACCACCAGTCTTTTTTGGGTGATGAGGACAAAAGGAGCAGCCCAGGGAGAGGAGGAATGTTCTATTATATCTTGTGTTAACATATCATTAATGAGTCCCTTTTGGATGATTAGCGTCACTGGGGACAAACGATGTGGCTTTTGCTTGATCGGCATTTCCTGTGTAGGGAATACTTTGTGTTTCAGGAGCCCGGTGCGTCCCAGCTTTGAAGTACATACATCAGCGTTATTCTGCAGCTGTTCCAACAGCCTTAACTCCTCTGGCTGTTCCAGCTGAGCTCTTCTCACAGCCTGTAAAAAGGAGATCGTCAGAAGGATTATCAAGGGTTAGTGGTACCGGAGCAACGGCAGAGAAGACTGCCCCATTTGATCCCCAATCATGTAACTTCGTAGCTTCTGATTGGAAGAAATGCTTCTTGCTCGGATCGTATGGAAACCAGTAGCAATTGTGTGCGATATCAATCTGGGCACCACTGAAGTACATGAAATCAATTCCCAACACGACAGGAAAAGCAAGGTTCCTGGTTTGTAGGATAACAGAAGGAATCATATAGGAGCGGTTACACAGGCGGAACTCTACCTCTACCTCCATCCAAGTGGTCGTTTAGCCTCACCATCAGCCAGATAGAGTGGACCTTCTGTCCACGGCTTCAAGTTGTATTGTGGGCCTTTAACCTCCTTCCACAGTTTCTCATTGGACAGCGTGAAGGATGACCCGGTGTCCAGGATGGCTCTTCCTGCCCATGGGCCTATGGACAGGGGTAACACCAGTTGGTGGGGTATTAACTGAAAGGAAGGGGATGTCGATGGGGGGGGGGAGGCGTAGGCAGAGACTCTTGGGGTTTCAGCTCTGGTTAAAGCACCAGTGAGTGGGATGGTCATTCCTGCGAAGAGAGTTAGGTGTGTTGGCCTGTTGTGATTTGTGGTTTCTGGAAGGGTTTACTTGATACGGTCTTGGACAGGTAGCTGAAGAATGTCCCTTTTGGCTTTTGACAGAACATGAGAGGAGTCATGGCTGGAGACTCTGGCTGTTGTTGATGGTCTGTCTTGGGTAACTGTTTGGGGGTCTGTTTCTTTCTCTGGTCATATTGCTGTTGGCATTCTCTGTCCTTCTCAAACTGCTGTCCCAAGCGAACCAGTCCATCGATAGTGGTGACTCTTTCTCGGAGTTGACTGGCTAGTAGTGGGTTGATGTTCTTCAAGATCAATTTAATGACCTCTTCCTCCTCAATGCCAGGTTTCCACCTTCTGCACAGGGAGTGGTAACCGTATGCAAAGTCACGGATACTCTCTTTCTCTCTTTGTACTCGATTTCTGACTCTGTGTGCCAGCTCATCTGTGTAGTCCTCAGACAGAAATGCAGAGGAAAACTTGGCCTCAAAGTCAGCCCAGGAGGTAGTGGTGAGACGTGCCACATCCCACCAGTCTCGAGCTGTCCCATGCAACACATTCCTCAATGTGGCAAGGAGTTCGTTGTCAGCCAGGGGATTGAGGGCAAGAAAGTCACAACATATTTCCAGATATATTAATGGATCAGGACTGTCATCTTTTTTCCCCAAAGGTGGGAAATTGCAATTTAATGGGCATCGGCCACACAAGACGTCTACTCAAATCACCATGAACAAACGAGCTAGGAGGGATTGAGGAAGTAGAGGGGGAGGGAGTTATGGGACCATGAAAATGAACACCAGGATGCATGGTGGATTGCATCCTGCAAGGGGTGGCTGCAGCATGGCCTTGTATTGGCTGTTCAGAGGTGCCAGCTTGGCCCTCAGTGGTCTGAACAGAAGTGGACACCAGAGAAACTCTGTGCAAGGAGTTGTGCCTAATGGAGGCCATGTCCTCAGACACGTCATCCAACATTTTAGCACAATTAGAGAGCTCTGTCTGCAAGTGGTCTACAGTGTTAACCATCGGGGAAAAAACAGAATTAACGTCCTTGAGGACCTCAGTGTGGTGATGTTGCAGGCGCCATTGGAGAGTGCCAGTGAGTTGGTTTCGTTGGTAGTCAAACTGCCTGTCCATGGCACCAGTAATTTCCCGTCTTCCACTCTCACTGAGCTCTGTCAGCATGTGGGTTAGAGTGCTCAGTGAGTTTCGGAATTTCATGGCACTCTGTTGTTGCTCTTCCCTCAGACATTTGAATTTATGGTGGATAAGAGTTTGGAGATGTTGAGTCCGATGAATATCAAGGATGTCACCTTGAAGTTGTAAGACTACAACCTCTGGAGATAAACCAGACAATGGAGGAAGGTTGGGTGTCAGAGGGAGGGCTAGCTCAGTACTTCCACACAGATCCACGTCAATAAGTGAGTAACTGGTTAGACCTCCTGTGGCCTGTGGTCCAGACCGATCATTCAGATTCCCAGGGCTCTGGCCCAAATCAACTCCATTATCTCCATGCACATTATGATTTGTCTTGTCAGCTTGATGGTCAGAATGGCCCTGTGTATTCCCATTGACAGGTATGACATGGATGAGCACATTATCTTGGGGTGAATCCATTGTTTTAATTCCACACAAAAGATTTGCTTTGGTTAGTTCTCAATGTTGAGCTGTCCCATCTGGGGTGCCATTTTTTATGTAACGGTTCTGACTTGAGGTTATTATTTATAAGGGTGCCAGGTAGGTTGTGCCTACCAGAGAAAACATTGGTTTCTCCTTTTGGTTTGGGAGGGAATGAGTCCCATCTGGTCCGTCAAGTCTACACCAATACAAAGGACTTATGTAAAAGTCAGGATTGAAATAAAACTTTTCATAAACCCTTAAAACATTGGAAAGAACTTCAAAAACAACTATATTATTTTGTGTGGGTTGTATTAGCAACATCAATGATTACATACATATATAATAATATCACAATGAGTTCTGGTTCCTCCAGAAATGTCCTGTACCTCGGCCCTAAAAAGAGTCCAGCCCGGTAAAGGAGTTCAGGGAACTCCCTTGACCTTAGTCACGCAATGTTTGTCCGTTCATTCAGTGTAGCGTAAACCCAGTATTAATCATACAATCAGTATAACAATATTTTACCACAGAACTTTAAAGCGTATCAATTCTTACTAAGTCCTCAACTACAACTAACTACTGTTGTAATAACATATTAAAACATGTAATGACGCATTCACTGACTGTTGTCTGCCTGGGCTTAACCATACAATTTTGGCTTGTACTCTGTGTTATACCCTCCCTCTCTCTCTGTTTCTCAATATACTAACTGCACGGGAAACCCCCACCAGGGTGGCGGAATAAGATAAAACACACTGACAACCCATAAATATACACTGCTCAAGACCCTTTGGGATGGGCTCCAAAGACAAAGAACTCTGTCGAGAACCAATGGGATACTGACAACAGGCTGGAGAGGACTGTCTATCACCTACGAACAACCAACCAGGAGCCAGGACTACTAGAATCTACCTACGTCATTTCAATGTATAAATGTACTGCCCAAATATGTTGTACCTCCTCTTTTTCCGAAAGCTCCCTAAGGGTTGGACGAATAGGAGCCGTGCTGCACGTTTGCCAGATATCATCATGTCTGAATAAACGGCCTTTAATATACCGTATCCGCCTTGTCCAGAGTCTCATCTTGGTCTTGTTTCTCCAATAACTAATCATTAACACTACATAAATCATCACATCAAAACAAAATGAAATACCATATACAAAAAAAGGTTATAGTCAGTCCAGTCAGACAATCCAATCCGCCAACAGATCTCCAGCGGAGAAAGGCCACGAAGAACGGAGAGGTGTAGTCTACGGACGCAAAGAGTGGATCCGATCCTGGGTAAACTCTATTAGCCTACAAAACACACGTTTAACGGCAACAAAACACACGTTTAACGGCAACAAAACAAACGGAATAGAGAAGCGTCGGGAACTGAGGGTTGAACACATCCTCATTCACGTCTCCATCACAACCCCACTTTTGCGCAGTTGATGCTGGCTATTTAATTGGGAATTAAAGGGAAAGCACCCTATTGGAAGGAGAAGCACTGAGACGGTTCAGAAAAATTCAGGGCCTTCACAACACACTGACTAGACTCTACCCACACACTGACTAGACTCTACCCGCACACTGACTAGACTCTACCCACACACTGACTGGACTCTACCAACACACTCGCTAGACTCTACCCACACACTTACTAGACTAGACTCTACCCACACACTGGCTAAACTAGACTTTACCCACACACTGACTAGACTCTACCCACGAACTGACTGGACTAGACTCTACCCACACACTGACTAGACTAGACTCTACCCACTCACTCACTATACTCTACCCACACACTGAGTAGACTCTACCCACACACTCACTAGACTCTACCCACACACTCACTAGACTCTACCCACACTCACTAGACTCTACCCACACACTCACTAGACTCTACCCACACTCACTAGACTCTACCCACACACTCACTATACTCTACCCACACACTCACTAGACTCTACCCACACACTCACTAGACTCTACCCACACACTCACTAGACTCTACCCACACACTCACTAGACTCTACCCACACACTCACTAGACTCTACCCACACACTCACACATACCACACTGACACTTTAAGACACACACACTTTCACTCTTCACATAGGCCGCTATTGTCTGTGTACATATTACCTCAATTACCTCGTACCCCTGCACATTGACTCAGTTCTGGTTCTCCTTGTATATAGCCTCATTATTACCTCGTACCCCTGCACATTGACTCAGTTCTGGTTCTCCTTGTATATAGCCTCATTATTGCCTCGTACCCCTGCACATTGACTCAGTTCTGGTTCTCCTTGTATATAGCCTCATTATTACCTCGTACCCCTGCACATTGACTCAGTTCTGGTTCTCCTTGTATATAGCCTCATTATTACCTCGTACCTCTGAACATTGACTCAGTTCTGGTACTCCTTTAATATGGCCTCATTATTACCTCGTACCCCTGCACATTGACTCAGTTCTGGTTCTCCTTGTATATAGCCTCATTATTACCTCGTACCCCTGAACATTGACTCAGTTCTGGTACTCCTTTAATATGGCCTCATTATTACCTCGTACCCCTGCACATTGACTCAGTTCTGGTACTCCTTTAATATGGCCTCATTATTACCTCGTACCCCTGCACATTGACTCAGTTCTGGTACTCCTTTAATATGGCCTCATTATTACCTCGTACCCCTGCACATTGACTCAGTTCTGGTTCTCCTTGTATATAGCCTCATTATTACCTCGTACCCCTGCACATTGACTCAGTTCTGGCACTCCTTTAATATGGCCTCATTATTACCTCGTACCCCTGCACATTGACTCAGTTCTGGTACTCCTTTAATATGGCCTCATTATTACCTCGTACCCCTGAACATTGACTCAGTTCTGGTACTCCTTTAATATGGCCTCATTATTACCTCGTACCCCTGAACATTGACTCAGTTCTGGTACTCCTTTAATATGGCCTCATTATTACCTCGTACCCCTGAACATTGACTCAGTTCTGGTACTCCTTTAATATGGCCTCATTATTACCTCGTACCCCTGAACATTGACTCAGTTCTGGTACTCCTTTAATATGGCCTCATTATTACCTCGTACCCCTGAACATTGACTCAGTTCTGGTACTTCTTTAATATGGCCTTATTATTGTCATTTTATTGTTGCTGTTTCCTTTAGGAGGGGGGGAGGGGGGGGGGGGGGGCTCTTCACTGAAAAGTCTACTGTTGTGTTCGTCTCATCGGACCAATAAAATGTGATTTGTACCAGTCAGGTCTGATTGAGCAAAGTATAGTGGTATGCTATGTGTAAATAAAACAACTAGATGACATGTGTTCTCTCTACTAGATGACGTGTGTTCTCTCAACTAGATGACCCGTGTTCTCTTTACTAGATGACCTGTGTTCTCTCAATTAGACAACGTGTGTTCTATCAACTAGCTGACGTGTGTTCTCACTACTAGATGACCTGTGTTCTCTCAACTAGATGACGTGTGATCTATCAACTAGATGACCTGTGTTCTCTCAACTAGATGACGTGTGTTCTCTTAACTTACTACTTACAGCTCTGTAAGAAGAGAACACATGTCATCTAGTTGTTTTGAAATGACTCGTGACATTACTTGCCAGATTAAACAATGTCGTGAATACTTTTCCTAAACTGCGTTACCCACTCCAGTCAGCAGATGGCGACGTGCGTCTTTCATGTGAAGATTCAGGCGTGACGTATAATCCAGTGGACGGGACCGGATAACAACAACACGGTTACGGATTCGACCACATTGGTAGCTCCCAAGCGACATAAAACCGAAACATTGGAGCTCTTTGGACCGTTATGTGTGTTATAGACATCAGTGTTTTAAACACGCTGTCTGCGTATAAAGTTAT
The DNA here is from genome assembly GCF_013265735.2 of Oncorhynchus mykiss. Classification (NCBI taxonomy): domain Eukaryota; kingdom Metazoa; phylum Chordata; class Actinopteri; order Salmoniformes; family Salmonidae; genus Oncorhynchus; species Oncorhynchus mykiss. The sequence goes on along the minus strand of NC_048581.1, from coordinate 5,541,327 downwards.
TCCATTTCACACTGACGCTGTTAGTCAGCTAGCTGGATAAAATAGCCTAGCACTAGGCTAGTCGATCATGCGAATGAGCTAACATCTCAGGACATGAACTCACTAAATTACTCCCACCCTGCTAAAGAAGAAGCTCGTGGCCTGAACGTTGTCGTGGCAGAGGAAGAGGAGGACAAATAAGCGTTAGGAAAGAAAGAAGAGAAGAAGGCTATCACATTGAAATAAGAAGAAGAAGGTATTGGATTAAATGAGGCGATGTACGTTACAGGGAAAGAAGTGGAGAAAGAAGAAGACGCCGTTTTTAGAGTGAAGGAGGAGATTACTGTCACAGTGAAAGGAGAGGAAGAAGGTTTCGGGGTGAAAGAGGAGGAGACGTACATGACTGTCACAATGAAAGGAGAGGAAGAAGGTTTCGGGGTGAAAGAGGAGGAGAAGTACATGACTGTCACAGTGAAAGGAGAGGAAGAAGAGCATGTTTTAGTGAAGGAAGAAGAGCATGTTTTAGTGAAGGAAGAAGAGGATGTCTTTGGAGTGAAAGAGGAGGAAGATGCTATGAGAGTGAAAGATGAGGGGGATGATGATGATGAAGAGGAGGGGGAGACTGGAGATCTGATTAACACCAGTGAGTATCGCCTTAAAAACAGGGGCACAAACTCTGCAGTTGGTGAACTAATGTGTGGTTTTAAAGGGGCATTAAGGGGCATTCTAACCAATAGGGTAGCCTAGTGGTTAGAGCGTAGGGACGGCAGGTTAGCCTAGTGGTTAGAGCGTAGGGACGGCAGGTTAGCCTAGTGGTTAGAGCGTTGGACTAGTAACCGAAAGGTTGCAAGTTTGAATCCCCGAGCTGACAAGGTACAAATCTGTCGTTCTGCCCCTGAACAAGGCAGTTAACCCACTGTTCCTAGGACGTCATTGAAAATAAGAATTTGTTCTTAACTGACTTGCCTAGTTAAATAAAAGTAAAATAAATGTTTAAAAAAATAATACTGTTCTACACTTGAATATGTTGTTCAGTGCTGTAGGAAGCAATACAGACTGGGGGAGCACCAACAAAAGGTTAACATCAAACGCTTCCCTCCCAGCCTGGTATTGGACTATAGGAGTCTAATGTTACTCCTTAGACCAACGACCTAATGTAACATTGGACTATAGGAGTCTAATGTTACTCCTTAGACCAACGACCTAATGTAACATTGGACTATAGGAGTCTAATGTTACTCCTTAGACCAACGACCTAATGTAACAGTATCCTCGCCCATACCCGGGCGCCTCTGCACACATCAACAACAGTCACCCACGAAGCATCGTTACCCATCTCTCCACAAAATCCGCGGCCCTTGCAGAGCAAGGGGGAACCACTACTTCAAGGTCTCAGAGCAAGTGACGTCACCGATTGAAACGCTATTTAGCGCGAACACCGCCGTTTCACATCCGTTACACTAACATGTTCTGTTTTGAAGGGGGAATTGGCTTCGGAAGTCAAAAACAGACAAATACTCCCATATTTATTTCAAATTCCAATTGTAAAATCGGTTCCAGTTGCTGTGCGGTTCTGGAAACCTGAATCTCTCTTCTTTCGTATCACATCCCCAAAAAATAGCTTCACAAATTCAAAATTAGTGTACAGCAAGTGGAGGCTGGTGGTGGGAGGAGGGCTCATAGTAGTGGCTGGAATGGAGTCAATGGATTGGTTGGTATCAACCACATGGAAACCACGTCTTTGATGTGTGTTTGGTGCCATTCCATTTGACTCCATTCCAGCCATTACTATGAGCCCTCCTCACACCAGCAGCCTCCACTTGCTGTACACTTTTAACAGTAAGAGTCCAATGACTCTTATGTGTAGTGGAATGGAACTGAGTCATGATCAAATGACTCTTATGTGTAATGGAATGGAACTGAGTCATGATCAAATGACTCTTATGTGTAATGGAATGGAACTGAGTCATGATCAAATGACTCTTATGTGTAATGGAATGGAACTGAGTCGTGATCAAATTACTCTTATGTGTAATGGAATGGAACTGAATCATGATCAAATGACTCTTATGTGGAATGGAATGGAACTGAGTCATGATCAAATGACTCTTATGTGTAATGGAATGGAACTGAGTCATGATCAAATGACTCTTATGTGTAATGGAATGGAACTGAGTCATGATCAAATGACTCTTATGTGTAATGGAATGGAACTGAATCATGATCAAATGACTCTTATGTGGAATGGAATGGAACTGAGTCATGATCAAATGACTCTTATGTGTAATGGAATGGAACTGAGTCATGATCAAATGACTCTTATGTGTAATGGAATGGAACTGAGTCATGATCAAATGACTCTTATGTGTAATGGAATGGAACTGAGTCATGATCAAATGACTCTTATGTGTAATGGAATGTTAACAATGGATCACATTTTGTGTTTTTTTTTGCAGGTGTAGCGAAATTCTTGCATTTAGGATATATTTTTCTGTTATGTTCAGCTCATAGTGTCTCCTGTTACTGTCCTCTCTTCCACTGACTGTTATGTTCAGCTCATAGTGTCTCCTGTTACTGTCCTCTCCTCCACTGACTGTTATGTTCAGCTCATAGTGTCTCCTGTTACTGTCCTCTCCTCCACTGACTGTTATGTTCAGCTCATAGTGTCTCCTGCTACTGTCCTCCCTTCTACTGACTGTTATGTTCAGCTCATAGTGTCTCCTGTTACTGTCCTCTCTTCCACTGACTGTTATGTTCAGCTCATAGTGTCTCCTGTTACTGTCCTCTCTTCCACTGACTGTTATGTTCAGCTCATAGTGTCTCCTGTTACTGTCCTCTCTTCCACTGACTGGTATGTTCAGCTCATAGTGTCTCCTGTTACTGTCCTCTCTTCCACTGACTGTTATGTTCAGCTCATAGTGTCTCCTGTTACTGTCCTCTCTTCCACTGACTGTTATGTTCAGCTCATAGTGTCTCCTGTTATGTTCAGCTCATAGTGTCTCCTGTTACTGTCCTCTCTTCCACTGACTGTTATGTTCAGCTCATAGTGTCTCCTGTTACTTTCCTCTCTTCCACTGACATACTGTTATGTTCAGCTCATAGTGTCTCCTGTTATGTTCAGCTCATAGTGTCTCCTGTTACTGTCCTCTCTTCCACTGACTGTTATGTTCAGCTCATAGTGTCTCCTGTTACTTTCCTCTCTTCCACTGACATACTGTTATGTTCAGCTCATAGTGTCTCCTGTTATGTTCAGCTCATAGTGTCTCCTGTTATGTTCAGCTCATAGTGTCTCCTGCTACTGTCCTCCCTTCCACTGACATACTGTTATGTTCAGCTCATAGTGTCTCCTGTTATGTTCAGCTCATAGTGTCTCCTGTTATGTTCAGCTCATAGTGTCTCCTGTTACTGTCCTCTCTTCCACTGAATGTTATGTTCAGCTCATAGTGTCTCCTGTTACTGTCCTCTCTTCCACTGACTGGTATGTTCAGCTCATAGTGTCTCCTGTTACTGTCCTCTCTTCCACTGACTGTTATGTTCAGCTCATAGTGTCTCCTGTTACTGTCCTCTCTTCCACTGACTGTTATGTTCAGCTCATAGTGTCTCCTGTTACTGTCCTCTCTTCCACTGACTGTTATGTTCAGCTCATAGTGTCTCCTGTTACTGTCCTCTCTTCCACTGACTGTTATGTTCAGCTCATAGTGTCTCCTGTTATGTTCAGCTCATAGTGTATCCTGTTATGTTCAGCTCATAGTGTCTCCTGTTATGTTCAGCTCATAGTGTCTCCTGCTACTGTCCTCTCTTCCACTGACTGTTATGTTCAGCTCATAGTGTCTCCTGTTACTGTCCTCTCTTCTACTGACTGTTATGTTCAGCTCATAGTGTCTCCTGTTACTGTCCTCTCTTCCACTGACTGTTATGTTCAGCTCATAGTGTCTCCTGTTACTGTCCTCTCTTCCACTGACTGTTATGTTCAGCTCATAGTGTCTCCTGTTATGTTCAGCTCATAGTGTATCCTGTTATGTTCAGCTCATAGTGTCTCCTGTTATGTTCAGCTCATAGTGTCTCCTGCTACTGTCCTCTCTTCCACTGACTGTTATGTTCAGCTCATAGTGTCTCCTGTTACTGTCCTCTCTTCCACTGACTGTTATGTTCAGCTCATAGTGTCTCCTGTTACTGTCCTCTCTTCTACTGACTGTTATGTTCAGCTCATAGTGTCTCCTGTTACTGTCCTCTCTTCTACTGACTGTTATGTTCAGCTCATAGTGTCTCCTGTTATGTTCAGCTCATAGTGTCTCCTGTTATGTTCAGCTCATAGTGTCTCCTGTTATGTTCAGCTCATAGTGTCTCCTGTTATGTTCAGCTCATAGTGTCTCCTGTTATGTTCAGCTCATAGTGTCTTCTGTTATGTTCAGCTCATAGTGTCTCCTGTTATGTTCAGCTCATAGTGTCTCCTGTTATGTTCAGCTCATAGTGTCTCCTGTTACTGTCCTCTCTTCCACTGACTGTTATGTTCAGCTCATAGTGTCTCCTGTTACTGTCCTCTCTTCTACTGGCTGTTATGTTCAGCTCATAGTGTCTCCTGTTACTGTCCTCTCTTCTACTGACTGTTATGTTCAGCTCATAGTGTCTCCTGTTACTGTCCTCTCTTCTACTGACTGTTATGTTCAGCTCATAGTGTCTCCTGTTACTGTCCTCTCTTCCACTGACTGTTATGTTCAGCTCATAGTGTCTCCTGTTACTGTCCTCCCTTCCACTGACTGTTATGTTCAGCTCATAGTGTCTCCTGCTACTGTCCTCTCTACCACTGACTGTTATGTTCAGCTCATAGTGTCTCCTGTTACTGTCCTCCCTTCTACTGACTGTTATGTTCAGCTCATAGTGTCTCCTGTTACTGTCCTCTCTTCCACTGACTGTTATGTTCAGCTCATAGTGTCTCCTGTTATGTTCAGCTCATAGTGTCTCCTGTTATGTTCAGCTCATAGTGTCTCCTGTTATGTTCAGCTCATAGTGTCTCCTGTTATGTTCAGCTCATAGTGTCTCCTGTTATGTTCAGCTCATAGTGTCTCCTGTTACTGTCCTCCCTTCCACTGACTGTTATGTTCAGCTCATAGTGTCTCCTGTTATGTTCAGCTCATAGTGTCTCCTGTTATGTTCAGCTCATAGTGTCTCCTGTTACAGTCCTCTCTTCTACTGACTGTTATGTTCAGCTCATAGTGTCTCCTGTTATGTTCAGCTCATAGTGTCTCCTGTTATGTTCAGCTCATAGTGTCTCCTGTTATGTTCAGCTCATAGTGTCTCCTGTTATGTTCAGCTCATAGTGTCTCCTGTTATGTTCAGCTCATAGTGTCTCCTGTTACTGTCCTCCCTTCCACTGACTGTTATGTTCAGCTCATAGTGTCTCCTGTTACTGTCCTCTCTTCTACTGACTGTTATGTTCAGCTCATAGTGTCTCCTGTTACTGTCCTCTCTTCTACTGACTGTTATGTTCAGCTCATAGTGTCTCCTGCTACTGTCCTCCCTTCCACTGGCTGTTATGTTCAGCTCATAGTGTCTCCTGTTACTGTCCTCTCTTCTACTGACTGTTATGTTCAGCTCATAGTGTCTCCTGTTACTGTCCTCCCTTCCACTGACTGTTATGTTCAGCTCATAGTGTCTCCTGTTACTGTCCTCTCTTCTACTGACTGTTATGTTCAGCTCATAGTGTCTCCTGTTATGTTCAGCTCATAGTGTCTCCTGTTATGTTCAGCTCATAGTGTCTCCTGTTATGTTCAGCTCATAGTGTCTCCTGTTATGTTCAGCTCATAGTGTCTCCTGCTACTGTCCTCTCTTCCACTGACTGTTATGTTCAGCTCATAGTGTCTCCTGTTACTGTCCTCTCTTCTACTGACTGTTATGTTCAGCTCATAGTGTCTCCTGTTACTGTCCTCTCTTCTACTGACTGTTATGTTCAGCTCATAGTGTCTCCTGTTACTGTCCTCTCTTCCACTGACATACTGTTATGTTCAGCTCATAGTGTCTCCTGTTATGTTCAGCTCATAGTGTCTCCTGTTATGTTCAGCTCATAGTGTCTCCTGTTATGTTCAGCTCATAGTGTCTCCTGTTATGTTCAGCTCATAGTGTCTCCTGCTACTGTCCTCTCTTCCACTGACTGTTATGTTCAGCTCATAGTGTCTCCTGTTACTGTCCTCTCTTCTACTGGCTGTTATGTTCAGCTCATAGTGTCTCCTGTTACTGTCCTCTCTTCTACTGACTGTTATGTTCAGCTCATAGTGTTTCCTGTTACTGTCCTATCTTCTACTGACATACTGTCCTGTTCAGCTCATAGTGTCTCCTGTTATGTTCAGCTCATCGTGTCTCCTGTTATGTTCAACTCATAGTGTCTCCTGTTATGTTCAGCTCATAGGGTCTCCTGTTATGTTCAGCTCATAGTGTCTCCTGTTATGTTCAGCTCATAGTGTCTCCTGTTATGTTCAGCTCATAGTGTCTCCTGTTATGTTCAGCTCATAGTGTCTCCTGTTATGTTCAGCTCATAGTGTCTCCTGTTATGTTCAGCTCATAGTGTCTCCTGTTACTGTCCTCCCTTCCACTGACTGTTATGTTCAGCTCATAGTGTCTCCTGTTACTGTCCTCTCTTCTACTGACTGTTATGTTCAGCTCATAGTGTCTCCTGTTACTGTCCTCCCTTCCACTGACTGTTATGTTCAGCTCATAGTGTCTCCTGTTACTGTCCTCTCTTCTACTGACTGTTATGTTCAGCTCATAGTGTCTCCTGTTATGTTCAGCTCATAGTGTCTCCTGTTATGTTCAGCTCATAGTGTCTCCTGTTATGTTCAGCTCATAGTGTCTTCTGTTATGTTCAGCTCATAGTGTCTCCTGTTATGTTCAGCTCATAGTGTCTCCTGTTATGTTCAGCTCATAGTGTCTCCTGTTACTGTCCTCTCTTCCACTGACTGTTATGTTCAGCTCATAGTGTCTCCTGTTACTGTCCTCTCTTCTACTGGCTGTTATGTTCAGCTCATAGTGTCTCCTGTTACTGTCCTCTCTTCTACTGACTGTTATGTTCAGCTCATAGTGTCTCCTGTTACTGTCCTCTCTTCTACTGACTGTTATGTTCAGCTCATAGTGTCTCCTGTTACTGTCCTCTCTTCCACTGACTGTTATGTTCAGCTCATAGTGTCTCCTGTTACTGTCCTCCCTTCCACTGACTGTTATGTTCAGCTCATAGTGTCTCCTGCTACTGTCCTCTCTACCACTGACTGTTATGTTCAGCTCATAGTGTCTCCTGTTACTGTCCTCCCTTCTACTGACTGTTATGTTCAGCTCATAGTGTCTCCTGTTACTGTCCTCTCTTCCACTGACTGTTATGTTCAGCTCATAGTGTCTCCTGTTATGTTCAGCTCATAGTGTCTCCTGTTATGTTCAGCTCATAGTGTCTCCTGTTATGTTCAGCTCATAGTGTCTCCTGTTATGTTCAGCTCATAGTGTCTCCTGTTATGTTCAGCTCATAGTGTCTCCTGTTACTGTCCTCCCTTCCACTGACTGTTATGTTCAGCTCATAGTGTCTCCTGTTATGTTCAGCTCATAGTGTCTCCTGTTATGTTCAGCTCATAGTGTCTCCTGTTACAGTCCTCTCTTCTACTGACTGTTATGTTCAGCTCATAGTGTCTCCTGTTATGTTCAGCTCATAGTGTCTCCTGTTATGTTCAGCTCATAGTGTCTCCTGTTATGTTCAGCTCATAGTGTCTCCTGTTATGTTCAGCTCATAGTGTCTCCTGTTATGTTCAGCTCATAGTGTCTCCTGTTACTGTCCTCCCTTCCACTGACTGTTATGTTCAGCTCATAGTGTCTCCTGTTACTGTCCTCTCTTCTACTGACTGTTATGTTCAGCTCATAGTGTCTCCTGTTACTGTCCTCTCTTCTACTGACTGTTATGTTCAGCTCATAGTGTCTCCTGCTACTGTCCTCCCTTCCACTGGCTGTTATGTTCAGCTCATAGTGTCTCCTGTTACTGTCCTCTCTTCTACTGACTGTTATGTTCAGCTCATAGTGTCTCCTGTTACTGTCCTCCCTTCCACTGACTGTTATGTTCAGCTCATAGTGTCTCCTGTTACTGTCCTCTCTTCTACTGACTGTTATGTTCAGCTCATAGTGTCTCCTGTTATGTTCAGCTCATAGTGTCTCCTGTTATGTTCAGCTCATAGTGTCTCCTGTTATGTTCAGCTCATAGTGTCTCCTGTTATGTTCAGCTCATAGTGTCTCCTGCTACTGTCCTCTCTTCCACTGACTGTTATGTTCAGCTCATAGTGTCTCCTGTTACTGTCCTCTCTTCTACTGACTGTTATGTTCAGCTCATAGTGTCTCCTGTTACTGTCCTCTCTTCTACTGACTGTTATGTTCAGCTCATAGTGTCTCCTGTTACTGTCCTCTCTTCCACTGACATACTGTTATGTTCAGCTCATAGTGTCTCCTGTTATGTTCAGCTCATAGTGTCTCCTGTTATGTTCAGCTCATAGTGTCTCCTGTTATGTTCAGCTCATAGTGTCTCCTGTTATGTTCAGCTCATAGTGTCTCCTGCTACTGTCCTCTCTTCCACTGACTGTTATGTTCAGCTCATAGTGTCTCCTGTTACTGTCCTCTCTTCTACTGGCTGTTATGTTCAGCTCATAGTGTCTCCTGTTACTGTCCTCTCTTCTACTGACTGTTATGTTCAGCTCATAGTGTTTCCTGTTACTGTCCTATCTTCTACTGACATACTGTCCTGTTCAGCTCATAGTGTCTCCTGTTATGTTCAGCTCATCGTGTCTCCTGTTATGTTCAACTCATAGTGTCTCCTGTTATGTTCAGCTCATAGGGTCTCCTGTTATGTTCAGCTCATAGTGTCTCCTGTTATGTTCAGCTCATAGTGTCTCCTGTTATGTTCAGCTCATAGTGTCTCCTGTTATGTTCAGCTCATAGTGTCTCCTGTTATGTTCAGCTCATAGTGTCTCCTGTTATGTTCAGCTCATAGTGTCTCCTGTTACTGTCCTCCCTTCCACTGACTGTTATGTTCAGCTCATAGTGTCTCCTGTTACTGTCCTCTCTTCTACTGACTGTTATGTTCAGCTCATAGTGTCTCCTGTTACTGTCCTCCCTTCCACTGACTGTTATGTTCAGCTCATAGTGTCTCCTGTTACTGTCCTCTCTTCCACTGACTGGTATGTTCAGCTCATAGTGTCTCCTGTTACTGTCCTCCCTTCCACTGACTGTTATGTTCAGCTCATAGTGTCTCCTGTTACTGTCCTCTCTTCTACTGACTGTTATGTTCAGCTCATAGTGTCTCCTGTTACTGTCCTCTCTTCCACTGACTGGTATGTTCAGCTCATAGTGTCTCCTGTTACTGTCCTCCCTTCCACTGACTGTTATGTTCAGCTCATAGTGTCTCCTGTTACTGTCCTCTCTTCTACTGACTGTTATGTTCAGCTCATAGTGTCTCCTGTTACTGTCCTCTCTTCCACTGACTGTTATGTTCATATCAAAGTGTCTCCTGTTACTGTCCTCTCTTCCACTGACTGTTATGTTCAGCTCATAGTGTCTCCTGTTACTGTCCTCTCTTCTACTGACTGTTATGTTCAGCTCATAGTGTCTCCTGTTATGTTCAGCTCATAGTGTCTCCTGTTACTGTCCTCTCTTCCACTGACTGTTATGTTCAGCTCATAGTGTCTCCTGTTACTGTCCTCTCTTCCACTGACTGTTATGTTCAGCTCATAGTGTCTCCTGTTTACTGTCCTCCCTTCCACTGACTGTTATGTTCAGCTCATAGTGTCTCCTGTTACTGTCCTCTCTTCCACTGACTTGTATGTTCAGCTCATAGTGTCTCCTGTTACTGTCCTCCCTTCCACTGACTGTTATGTTCAGCTCATGTTTCCCCTTAAACCACTCGAGTGTTTCTTTAACAGTATGCTTAGGGTCATTGTCCTGCTGGAAGGTGAATCTCCGTCCCAGTCTCAAATCTCTGCAAGACTGAAACAGGTTACCCCTCAATAATTCCCTGTATTTAGCGCCATCCATAATTTATTCAATTCTGAGCAGTTTCCCAGTCCCTGCCGATGGAAAAACATCCCCACAGCATGATGCTGCTGCCACTACCATGCTTCACTGTGGGGAAGCTCTTTTCGAGGTGATGAGGTGTTGGTTTTGCGCCAGACATAGTGTTTTCCTTGATGGCCAAAAAGCTCAATTTTAGTCTCATTTGACCATAGTATTGTCTTCCATATGTTTGGGGAGTCTCCCACATGCCTTTTGGCGAACACCAAACATGTTTGCTTATTTTTTTTCTTGAAACAAGGGCTTTTTTTCTGGCCACTCTTCCATAAAGCCCAGCTCTGTGGAGTGTACGACTTAAAGTGGTCCTATGGACAGATACTCCAATCTCCGCTGTGGAGCTTTTCACCTCCTTCAGGGATATCTTTGGCCTCTTTGTTGCCTCTTTGATTAATGCCCTCCTTGTCTGGTCTGTGAGTTTTGGTGGGCGGCCCTCTCTTGGCAGGTTGGTTGTGGTGCCATAATCTGTCCAATTTTTAATAATGGATTTAATGGTGCTCTGTGGGATGTTCAAAGTTTCTGATTTTTTTTGTTATAACCCAACCCTGACCTGTACTTCTCCACAACTTTGTCCCTGACCTGTTTGGAGAGCTCCTTGGTCTTCATGGTGCCGCTTGCTTAATGGTGTTGTAGACTGGGGCCTTTCAGAACATGTATGTATGTATGTATGTATGTATGTATATATATATATATATATATATATATATATATATATATATATATATATATATATATATATATATATATATATATATATATATATATATATATATATATATATATATATATATATATAATGAGATCATGTGACACTTAGATTGCACACAGGTGGACTTTATTTAACTAATTATGTGACTTCTAAAGGTAATTGCACCAGATCTTATTTAGGGGCTTCATAGCAAAGAGGGTGAATACAAATGCATGCCCTACTTTTCAGTTTTTTTTATATATATACTTCACCAATATGGACTATTTTGTGTATATCCATTACATGAAATCCAAATAAAAATACATTTAAATTACAGGTTGTAATGCAACAAAATAGAAAAAATGCCAAAGGGGATGAATACTTTTGCAAGGCACTGTATATGGTATACCGCCAGTTTAGTTGGGATTAAACTTCATCGGAAGACAGTTTGATCAAGTAGAGGTTTTATTCACGTCTCTGTTTAACCAAATACTCTGTTTGTCTTCGGCAGAAGAGAGGCCAGACTCTCAGTCTGACGGCAGGAAGAGTCCTTTGGGGGAACCAGACCCAGAGACGCCCAAACCAGCAAGACCACACCACTGCTCCCAGTGTGGAAAGAGTTTTTCCCGGTTATGGGACCGGAAAATACATGAGAGAATACACTCTGGAGTGAAGCCTTACCACTGCTCAGACTGTGGAAAGAGATTTACCCAGCTAGGGCACCTGAAAGAACATAAGAGAACACACACTGGTGAGAAGCCCTACCAATGCTCCCAGTGTGGAAAGAGTTTTAACCAGTTAGGGGCCCTGAAAACGCATGAGAGAATACACACAGGAGAAAAGCCCTACCAATGCTCCCAATGTGAAAAGAGATTTACCCAGTTAGGTACCCTGAAAGAGCATGAATTAAAACACACAAAGACACAGGAGAAGACATACCACTGCTCTCATTGTGGGAAGACATTTTCCAGGTCAGAGGACCTGAAATCACATGAGAGAATAGCGAGGCTGTGTTCCGACTTATGTTTTTGACTGAGATTTTTTTTTTGTCTTTGTTCATGCTAGATGCTGTTCATCACGTTTGCCGCTTGCTGACTGATAATTTTTTTTTAAAAGAGAGCGCTCGTAGACCTTGTCCCGTTGGGACGTAGACAGTTCCGGAAGACAAATTAATAATGTCAGTCATAAGTATTTTACAGTTCTTCCAGGGGGGGCGGTAACTGTCAGTGTAGTTGACCTCTGATTCGTCGAGCTTCATGTCAGTCATCAGTATTTTGCAGTTCTTACAGAGCGGGCGGTAACTGTCAGTGTAGTTGACCTCTGATTCGTCGAGCTTCATGTCAGTCATCAGTATTTTGCAGTTCTTACAGAGCGGGCGGTAACTGTCAGTGTAGTTGACCTCTGATTCGTCGAGCTTCATGTCAGTCATTCCCACTTCGGTCCACGTGTGTGAAAGAAGGTGTGGTTGGTTGCATTTTTACAAAGGCCCTGATCTATTTTCCACTTATATGGTCTTATGATCAATCACATCAGATATTGTTTTTCAGAGCTGATCTAAGTGGTCAAAAGACCAATTGGTGGATTTATGTTTTTAGAATTTAGAATTTAGAATTCTGAGTAAGATTCTGTTAATAAATAATGCCATCCATAAACTGTCTGTACCTTCTATGTGCAGTCATAAAACCTATTTCAATGTTCATGTTATTTCCTTGGGTTTCCATAGGTACCATATTTGACTTGGTAATAACCTCATATTTATCATTGCTGGGAAGTATCTGAAATTCATTACACAGAGCATAATGAAAGGCATAAAAACGACACAATCATTCATTTGTTACATTCGATATCCGAAATACTCTCATCACTCTGTGCGTCTCTTTGGTAAAAACATGATTTATCAGATTATTGGTTAATTAGCAGTCTGGTCCCTTGGGCTTGTCAGTAAGCATTTCACTGTAAGGTCTACTACACCTGTTGTATTCGGCATTTCACTGTAAGGTCTACTACACCTGTTGTATTCGGCATTTCATTGTAAGGTCTACTACCTGTTGTATTCGACATTTCATTGTAAGGTCTACTACACCTGTTATATTCAGCATTTCACTGTAAGGTTTACACCTGTTGTATTCGGCATTTCACTGTGAGGTCTACTACACCTGTTGTATTCAGCATTTCACTGTAAGGTCTACTACACCTGTTGTATTCAGCACTTCACTGTAAGGTCTACTACACCTGTTGTATTCAGCATTTCATTGTAAGGTCTACTACACCTGTTGTATTCAGCATTTCACTGTGAGGTCTACTACACCTGTTGTATTCGGCATTTCATTGTAAGGTCTACTACACCTGTTGTATTCAGCATTTCACTGTGAGGTCTACTACACCTGTTGTATTCAGCATTTCACTGTGAGGTCTACTACACCTGTTGTATTCAGCATTTCATTGTAAGGTCTACTACACCTGTTGTATTCAGTATTTCACTGTAAGGTCTACTACACCTGTTGTATTCAGTATTTCACTGTAAGGTCTACTACACCTGTTGTATTCAGCATTTCACTGTGAGGTCTACTACACCTGTTGTATTCAGCATTTCACTGTAAGGTCTACTACACCTGTTGTAGTCAGCATTTCACTGTAAGGTCTACTACACCTGTTGTATTCAGCATTTCACTGTGAGGTCTACTACACCTGTTGTATTCAGCATTTCATTGTAAGGTCTACTACACCTGTTGTATTCAGTATTTCACTGTAAGGGCTACTACACCTGTTGTATTCAGTATTTCACTGTAAGGTCTACTACACCTGTTGTATTCGGCATTTCACTGTGAGGTCTACTACACCTGTTGTATTCAGCATTTCATTGTAAGGTCTACTACACCTGTTGTATTCAGCATTTCACTGTGAGGTCTACTACACCTGTTGTATTCAGCATTTCATTGTAAGGTCTACTACACCTGTTGTATTCAGCATTTCACTGTGAGGTCTACTACACCTGTTGTATTCAGCATTTCATTGTAAGGTCTACTACACCTGTTGTATTCAGCATTTCATTGTAAGGTCTACTACACCTGTTGTATTCAGCATTTCACTGTAAGGTCTACTACACCTGTTGTATTCAGTATTTCACTGTAAGGTCTACTACACCTGTTGTATTCAGCATTTCACTGTGAGGTCTACTACACCTGTTGTATTCGGCATTTCACTGTGAGGTCTACTACACCTGTTGTATTCGGCGCATGTGACAAATAAGATTTGATTGGAGTAAATCCAGGATCTCTGCAACATCTCTTTTATTTGTTGTTTAAGATTAACATTTAAAAATGAGTATTTTGTTTTGACTGCGACACAAAAGGATAATCTCTCACCTTAATAACACAGAACACGTGATCTCACGATCGCTCTCCCGAAGAGTCTTACTACAGTAAAGCTATCAATTCTTCCACTCTAGGTGGGGACACTTCAAGGCTGAAAAGGGGACACTGTTTGGTTGATTTATGATTAGAGAGAAAGAAATATATCGAATTATTTAGAGATGCGTATGGAAAAGTGTATGGAAATGCTTTTGTGGTTATGGTGACACCCGTGTTTCATGACCTGACGTAAAAGATCCCAGAATGTTCCATAAAGTTTATTTCTCTCACATTTTGTGCACAAATTAGTTTACATCTCTGTTAGTGAGCATTTGGTCCTTTTCCAAGATAATCCAATTCACCTGACAGGTGTGTCATATCAAGAAGCTGATTAAACTGGTGCAGCTTGTGCTGGGGGACAATACGGGGCCACTCTAAAATGTGCAGTTTTGTCACACAACACAATGCCACAGATGTCTCAAGTTTTGAGGGAGCACGCAATTGGCATGCGGACTTGCCGGAATGTCCACCAGAGCTGTTTTACGGAAAATGTAATGTTCATTTCTCTACCATAAGCCGCCTCCAATGTTGTTTTAGAGAATTTGTCAGTACGGCCAACTGGCCTAACAACTGCAGACCATGTGTAACCATGCCAACCCAGGACCTCCACATTCGGGATTGTCTGAGACCGGCCACCTGGACAGCTGATGAAACTGAGGAGTATTTCTGTCTGTAATAAAGCCCTTTTGTGGGGAAAAACTCATTCTGATTGGCTAGGCCTGGCTCCCCGTGGGTGGGCCTATGCCCTCTCAGGGCCGAGGGCCACCCATGGCTGCGCCCCTGCCCATAGATCAGGCCCTAATACATGTATTTCAACTGAGTTCCTTATCTGAACTGTAACTAAGTTTAATAGTTGAAATTGTTGCAAATTGCATTTGTATTTTTTGTTCAGTATAGACAGACAGGGCATCATTGTATCTGTCTCATTATGGCGTCTGTGAGAGCATGGGCAGAGCCATTGAGGCCATCTTCATTTTGAATTAGTTGGTCTTCCACTACTTCTATGACTTGGTAAACAAACTGAAAGGGTACATACTGCCCCCCTAGAGGGTTTGAACAGGTACACTGGCAGTAAGGAAGTATAATTCATTGGCTGATCCCTCTTGATGACCTGGATGGAATCATGTGGTCCTTCCTTAACCAATAGGAAGTCCCATCCAGTTGACTACTTCAAAAGTCCTCAATGACAATGGCGCTGCCCATGCTAAAACAGACCATCTCTATGAGAATAGCCAATGCTAAAACAGACTATGAGAATAGCTCATGCTAAAACAGACTTTTGGCCACTAGAGTCCTCTATCTATCTCTATGAGAATAGCCCATGCTAAGACAGAGTTTTGGCCACTAGAGTCCTCTATCTATCTCTATGAGAATAGCATTGAGGGTTGTTGGTAAGAATGACGTCACTACACTAATTAGGACAGGGAATTGGAGCAACAACAAACTCTGATCTCATCGATAGAAAAGTGTATGGAACTAAACCTGTATTTGGCGTTCCGTGAAGTGTCTTAGAATTTAGGAAGCAACCTTTAGCCAATATACTTTGAGTATAAACCCTTCAATGTTGTTCAGAATATGATTTGGATATTTTCAAAATGTAAAATGAAAGAATAAAACAGCTGAATAGAATTTGCATTTTGTTGATTCTAACGTTCAAACCTCTTGAATTTGATTTGTAATTGCAAATTAATTTCATATGATATACGATTTGGATTTTGCTAAATGTATTGGATTTGATATATATATATATATATATACCTTGAGAACTCTTGAATTTAAGTTGTTTCAATGCTTAATTTGTGCAGTGGTCATCAAGCTAAAGGTGTATGAAAATGTGATGACTGATATTTTTATGAGTAAAAAATAAAATAGCCTTAAAGTATCACTCGTAATCATTCAACACAGTTTCCTTTGTATGTCTTTATATCAATTATTATTTAATTAATAAAATGAAAATAAAACGTTTCATCAACTGCGTTACCAACTCCAGTTAGCAGATGGCGATATCCGCATTTAATGAGATGTTGCTAATGTGACGTATAATCTAGTGGACGGAACGCTTCTTCACCAACATGGCTATTGATTCAATCACCTCGGTAGCCTACATAAAACAGATACATTAAAGCGCTTTAGACGTTTCAGTTAGTTTAAAACACATTTATGTCGTATCTAGTTACCCTTAATTTCTATATTTATGTTTTTGTTAGCCATCTAGATGGGTGGTTAAATTACCAGTAGCCTAGAAGCTAATTAATGATAGCTAGCTAACGTTACCTCGCTAACATCCTCGACCATGAGCTCACCAAGCTACACCCCACCTGCTAAAGAAGAGGGGGTCTGCTGGACGGAGAAAGAAGCCCCCGTGAAAGAGGAGGAGAAAGAGGAGGCTGTCACGGTTAAACAAGAAGTAGAGGGTGAGGCTTTTACAGTTAAACAAGAAGTAGAGGGTGAGGCTTTTACAGTTAAACAAGAAGTAGGGGGTGAGGCTTTTACAGTTAAACAAGAAGTAGAGGGTGAAGCTGTTGGAGTGAAAGAAGAGGAGGTGGATGTTACTGTGGAGGAAGAGAAACAAGACGGTGCCGCTTTGGGAGTGAAAGAGGAGGAATTGACTGTCACAGTGAAAGAAGAAGATATTTTCAGAGTGAAAGAGGAGGATGCCGTCTTTGGAGTGAAGGAGGAGGGGGAGATTACTGTCACATGGGAGGAGGAGGAAGAGATTGGAGATATAATTAACACCAGTGAGTACCGTCTCAAAAACAGAAGTACAAACTATGCAGTTGTTAAACTATTGTGTGGTTTTACTGAAGTTATATACTTGAATATGTTCTTCTGTACTGTAGAAATGGTTAAAGCTACACTGTCAGATAGTGTACACCATCAAACAGAGGGCCGTTAACAATGGGTCAATGCATCCTATGACATTGATCAAAATACTGTAGTCCTCATTATCTGTTATTATGGAGCTCTGCTCAGCCTGTAAACATGACATTATCTATTATCATAGAGCTCTGCTCAGCCTATAAACATGACATTATCTATTATTATAGAGCTCTGCTCAGCCTATAAACATGGCATTATCTATTATAATAGAGCTATGCTCAGCCTATAAACATGACATTATCTATTATTATAGAGCTCTGCTCAGCCTGTAAACATGACATTATATATTATTATAGAGCTCTGCTCAGCCTATAAACATGGCATTATCTATTATAATAGAGCTCTGCTCAGCCTGGAGACATGACATTATCTATTATAATAGAGCTCTGCTCAGCCTGTAAACATGGCATTATCTATTATTATAGAGCTATGCTCAGCCTGTAAACATGACATTATATATTATTATAGAGCTCTGCTCATTCCATGAAAGCAGATTATATTTGAAGCTCTACATTATTATTATTATTATTATAGTAGCCACCAAGTTTTTCTTTAAATGAGGAATCATTTCTGGTTTAAACCTCATAGGTGGACAGTTTTATCATGTGCTGGTTTCATTCTGGTCTCTGATTAGTAGTTAATTAAATGCTATTTTTGTCTTTAGCAGGAGAGAGACCAGACACTCACTCTGACAGCAGGAAGAGTCCTTCAGGGGAACCAGACACAGAGACGCCCAAACCAGCGAGACCACACCACTGCTCCCAGTGTGGAAAGAGTTTTACTAAGTTACGGAATCTAAAAGAGCACGAGAGGACACACACAGGAGAAAAGCCTTTCCAATGCTCCCAGTGTGGAAAGAGTTTTACCGTGTTAACTAACCTGAAAAGGCATGAGAGAATACACACTGGAGAAAAGCCTTACCAATGTTCCCAATGTGAAAAGAGTTTTACCGTGTTAGTTAACCTGAAAAGACATGAGAGAATACACACAGGAGAAAAGCCTTACCAATGTTCTCTGTGTGGCAAGAGTTTTACCCAGTTAAGGTCCCTGAAAAGGCATGAGAGAGTACACTCTGGAGAGAAGCCTTATCAATGTTCCCATTGTGGAAGGAGTTTTAGGTCGTCTGCAAACATGAAGGAGCATGAGAGGACACACACAGGAGAAAAGCCTTTCCAATGCTCACATTGTGGAAAGAGTTTTACCCATCTAGTGAGCCTGAAAAGACATGAGAGAATGCACACAGGGGAAATGCCCTACCAATGCTCCCATTGTGGAAAGAGTTTTTCCCAATCAGCAAAACTGAAAAGACATAAGAGAATGCACACTGGAGAGAAGCCTTTCAAATGCTCCCATTGTGGAAAGAGTTTTACCCAATCAGGGGGCCTGAAAAAGCATGAGATAAAGAAGAAGCTATGTTCTTTATGTTCTTGACTGAGAATGTGTTTTTGTGAATGACAACTTCAGTAAAACCTAATAAAAATATCTTTGTTGTTTTTTTTACAATTTCAATACTTTAATTGAATACAGAGTACCTCTGTTTTTAAGTATACGTTCTCTGTGGATGGAGTGGAGCATTAAATATAGAGTCCTGGACAGAGTCTTGTCCATCAGTCGCTGTGGATGGAGGGGAACATTAAATATAGAGTCCTGGACAGAGTCGTGTCCATCATTCGCTGTGGATGGAGTGGAACATTAAATATAGAGTCCTGGACACAGTCTTGTCCATCAGTCGCTGTGGATGGAGGGGAACATTAAATATAGAGTCCTGGACAGAGTCTTGTCCATCAGTTGCTGTGGATGGAGGGGAACATTAAATATAGAGTCCTGGACAGAGTCTTGTCCATCAGTCGCTGTGGATGAAGTGGAACATTAAATATAGAGTCCTGGACAGAGTCTTGTCCATCAGTCGCTGTGGATGGAGGGGAACATTAAGTATAGAGTCCTGGACAGAGTCGTGTCCATCATTCGCTGTGGATGGAGTGGAACATTAAATATAGAGTCCTGGACAGAGTCTTGTCCATCAGTCGCTGTGGATGGAGGGGAACATTAAATATAGAGTCCTGGACAGAGTCTTGTCCATCAGTCGCTGTGGATGGAGTGGAGCCGAGACACAGCTCCTTGATATGTTGCCTGATCTCCTCTTCAGCTGTGAAATAATCGTTTTATAATGTACATTAAACTAGACTTGAGGTTTCACAGTTTATCTTTTGTCGTAGTGATAAACTTTGCCTTTAGGGTTGGTCGTTGACCAGCTCCATTATTGCAATAGAAATGACAAATTCTCTCTAACTTGATTAGAATTTCCACGACACTCTGCTCGGGTCACGAAAATCCATTTCATGAAGCTCCAGACGAATAGTTATTGTGCTGACGATGTTGCTTCCAGAGGCAGTTTGGAACTCGCTTCACCACTCGGCAGTCCCGTCCTGTGAGCTTGTGTGTCCTACCACTTGGTAGCTGAGCTGTTGTTGCTCCTAGACTTTTTCCAACTTCACGAGAACAGCACTTTCTGTTGACTGGGGGGCAACTCTAGCAGGGGAAGAAATTTGACGAACTGACTTGTTGGA
Source organism: Oncorhynchus mykiss (assembly GCF_013265735.2). NCBI lineage: Eukaryota > Metazoa > Chordata > Actinopteri > Salmoniformes > Salmonidae > Oncorhynchus > Oncorhynchus mykiss. The sequence goes on along the minus strand of NC_048581.1, from coordinate 5,521,723 downwards.
AAGGTGAACATCGTATGACGGGTGCCACGTTGAAACTCACTGAGCTCTTCAGTAAGGCCATTCTGCCGCCCATGTTTGTCTATGGAGATTGCATGGCTGTGTGCTCGATTTTATACACCTGTCAGCAACGGGTGTGGATGCAATAGCAAAATACGCTCATTTGAAGGGGTGTCCACATACTTTTGTATATACAGTTGTAGCCGGGAAAATATTGGCACCCTTGCACTTTTTTCAAATAATACACAATTTCTTCCAGAAAACTGTTCAAATGAAAACATATTTTAGTGTCCACATAAGTATGTCTCCGGTTTGTAGTTGAACAAAACCGGAATAATTTACGAAGTGTTAGCTTATTACACAAAGACATCCTAAAATGGCCTAGAAAATATCAGTGGCACCTTCTAGAAGTAGTGAAAAATATTCTCCTTTACTTTGGAATTGAACCGACCTGTGGTGAGTTGCAGGTACCTGCAATATAACAATCACTCATTCAACCAGTTTGAATAGAGAAAGGGACTCATTCAACCAGTTTAAATAGAGAAAAGGACTCATTCAACCAGTTTGAATAGAGAAAGGGACTCATTCAACCAGTTTAAATAGAGGAAAGGACTCATTCAACCAGTTTGAATAGAGAAAAGGACTCATTCAACCAGTTTGAATAGAGAAAAGGACTCATTCAACCAGTTTGAATAGAGAAAATGACTCATTCAACCAGTTTGAATAGAGAAAAGGACTCATTCAACCAGTTTGAATAGAGAAAAGGACTCATTCAGCCAGTTTGAATAGAGAAAAGGACTCATTCAACCAGTTTGAATAGAGAAAAGGACTCATTCAACCAGTTTGAACAGAGAAAAGGACTCATTCAACCAGTTTAAATAGAGAAAAGGACTCATTCAGCCAGTTTGAATAGAGAAAAGGACTCATTCAACCAGTTTGAATAGAGAAAGGGACTCATTCAACCAGTTTGAACAGAGAAAAGGACTCATTCAACCAGTTTAAATAGAGAAAAGGACTCATTCAACCAGTTTGAATAGAGAAAAATCACTAATTCAACCAGTTTGAATAGAGAAAAGGACTCATTCAACCAGTTTGAATAGAGAAAAGGACTCATTCAACCAGTTTGAATAGAGAAAAGGACTCATTCAACCAGTTTGAATAGAGAAAGGGACTCATTCAACCAGTTTGAATAGAGAAAAGGACTCATTCAACCAGTTTGAATAGAGAAAAGGACTCATTCAACCAGTTTGAATAGAGAAAAGGACTCATTCAACCAGTTTGAATAGAGAAAAGGACTCATTCAACCAGTTTGAATAGAGAAAAATCACTCATTCAACCAGTTTGAATAGAGAAAAGGACTCATTCAACCAGTTTGAATAGAGAAAAGGACTCATTCAACCAGTTTGAATAGAGAAAAATCACTCATTCAACCAGTTTGAATAGAGAAAAATCACTCATTCAACCAGTTTGAATAGAGAAAAGGACTCCTTGATGTTCCTGTTTCCACCGTACGTAATGTTATCGAGATGTTTGAGGCCCGTGCCACTAGTCAACCTCCCTGGACGTGGCCGCAACAGAACACTTGATGAAAGATCGCAGCGAAGGATTGTTCCAATGGTGGAGAAAGCACCTCTCAACTTCCACACAGATTCAACCTTCAGACACAAGGTACGACAGTTTCAACTCACACCAACCCAATGAAAGGGGGTTATATGGAAGGAGACCCAAGAGGACCCCACTGCTGAGAGAGAGACATAAGAAAGCCGGACTGAAATTTGCCAAAACACACTTGATCATGCCAAAAATATTCCAGGGAGAATGTCCTGTGGACAGATGAGAGCAAATTAGAGCTTTATATGGTAAAGCTGAACATCTCTGTGTTTACAGAAAATAAAATGAAACATTCAAAGAGAATAACTCCTTCCCTACAGTCAAACACAGAGGTTCAGTGATGTTTTGGGGTTTCTTTACTGCCTCTGACACCGGGTGGCTTGAACATGTGCCTGGTATCGTGAAATCAGGAGAATCAGGAGAAACCAGTGTCAGAAAGCTGGGTCTCCGTCGAAGGTCATGGGTTTTCCAGCAGGACAATGACCCCCCCCCAAACACACTTCAGAAAGTTGGGTCTCCATCGAAGGTCATGGGGTCTTCCAGCAGGACAATGACCCCAACACACTTCAGAAAGCTGGGTCTCCGTCGAAGGTCATGGGGTCTTCCAGCAGGACAATGACCCCAACACACTTCAGAAAGCTGGGTCTCCGTCGAAGGTCATGGGGTCTTCCAGCAGGACAATGACCCCAACACACTTCAGAAAGCTGGGTCTCCGTCGAAGGTCATGGGGTCTTCCAGCAGGACAATGACCCCAACACACTTCAGAAAGCTGGGTCTCCGTCGAAGGTCATGGGGTCTTCCAGCAGGACAATGACCCCAAACACACTTCAGAAAGCTGGGTCTCCGTCGAAGGTCGTGGGGTCTTCCAGCAGGACAATGACCCCAAACACACTTCAGAAAGCTGGGTCTCCGTCGAAGGTCGTGGGGTCTTCCAGCAGGACAATGACCCCAAACACACTTCAGAAAGCTGGGTCTCCGTCGAAGGTCGTGGGGTCTTCCAGCAGGACAATGACCCCAAACACACTTCAGAAAGCTGGGTCTCCGTCGAAGGTCGTGGGGTCTTCCAGCAGGACAATGACCCCAAACACACTTCCGAAAGCTGGGTCTCCGTCGAAGGTCGTGGGGTCTTCCAGCAGGACAATGACCCCAAACACACTTCAGAAAGCTGGGTCTCCGTCGAAGGTCGTGGGGTCTTCCAGCAGGACAATGACCCCAAACACACTTCAGAAAGCTGGGTCTCCGTCGAAGGTCGTGGGGTCTTCCAGCAGGACAATGACCCCAAACACACTTCAGAAAGCTGGGTCTCCGTCGAAGGTCGTGGGTTCTTCCAGCAGGACAATGACCCCAAACACACTTCAGAAAGCTGGGTCTCCGTCGAAGGTCATGGGGTCTTCCAGCAGGACAATGACCCCAACACACTTCAGAAAGCTGGGTCTCCGTCGAAGGTCATGGGGTCTTCCAGCAGGACAATGACCCCAACACACTTCAGAAAGCACCCAGGAAGGGTTCAAGACAAAACGTTGGACTGTTCTGAAGTGGCCAGCAGTGAGTCCAGATGTAAATCCCATTGAAAACTTGTGGAGGGATCTGAAAACAGCAGTTAGAACAAGGATCCCTTCTAATCTGGGAGAACTGGAGCAGCTTGACCAAGAGGAGTGGGACCTAACTGACTGTACAGAGATACAGGAGGCTCATCAATGGTTAAAGGAACTACCAGTACAGAGATACAGGAAGCTCATCAATGGTTATAGGAACTACCAGTACAGAGATACAGGAAGATCATCGATGGTTAAAGGAACTACCAGTACAGAGATACAGGAAGCTCATCGATGGTTAAAGGAACTACCAGTACAGAGATACAGGAAGCTCATCGATGGTTAAAGGAACTACCAGTACAGAGATACAGGAAGCTCATCAATGGTTATAGGAACTACCAGTACAGAGATACAGGAAGCTCATCGATGGTTATAGGAACTACCAGTACAGAGATACAGGAAGCTCATCAATGGTTAAAGGAACTACCAGTACAGAGATACAGGAAGCTCATTGATGGTTATAGGAACTACCAGTACAGAGATACAGGAAGCTCATCGATGGTTATAGGAACTACCAGTACAGAGATACAGGAAGCTCATTGATGGCTAAAGGAACTACCAGTACAGAGATACAGGAAGCTCATCGATGGTTAAAGGAACTACCAGTACAGAGATACAGGAAGCTCATCGATGGTTAAAAGAACTACCAGTACAGAGATACAGGAAGCTCATCGATGGTTAAAGGAACTACCAGTACAGAGATACAGGAAGCTCATCGATGGTTAAAATAACTACCAGTACAGAGATACAGGAAGCTCATCGATGGTTATAGGAACTACCAGTACAGAGATACAGGAAGCTCATCGATGGTTAAAAGAACTACCAGTACAGAGATACAGGAAGCTCATCGATGGCTAAAGGAACTACCAGTACAGAGATACAGGAAGCTCATCGATGGTTAAAAGAACTACCAGTACAGAGATACAGGAAGCTCATCGATGGTTATAGGAACTACCAGTACAAAGATACAGGAAGCTCATCGATGATTAAAAGAACTACCAGTACAGAGATACAGGAAGCTCATCGATGGCTAAAGGAACTACCAGTACAGAGATACAGGAAGCTCATTGATGGTTATAGGAACTACCAGTACAGAGATACAGGAAGCACATCGATGGTTAAATGAACTACCAGTACAGAGATACAGGAAGCTCATCGATGGCTAAAGGCACTACCAGTACAGAGATACAGGAAGCTCATCGATGGCTAAAGGAAGCGCTTGATTGCAGTTAGGATGTGCTACCAAATATTAAACCTAGGGTGTCAATAATTTTGTAAAAATGTCTGTTTATTTTCTGATTTAAATGAATATATTAAGTTCGGAATCAAAAACAAAGGTTCTGTGGAGACCAAATACTTTGGACAATTTCAATTTATTTTTTGGGGGGGGGAAATTGTATTGGAAATCTGTAGGAGAACATAGGAAGGGCCGATGGGAAGACAGCAGTCACACACAGCGTGATGTTACAGCACCACTACACTGCATAGAGCCGATGGGAAGACAGCAGTCACACACAGCGTGATGTTACAGCCCCACTACACTGCATAGAGCCGATGGGAAGACAGCAGTCACACACAGCGTGATGTTACAGCCCCACTACACTGCATAGAGCCGATGGGAAGACAGCAGTCACACACAGCGTGATGTTACAGCCCCACTACACTGCATAGGGCCGATGGGAAGACAGCAGTCACACACAGCGTGATGTTACAGCCCCACTACACTGCATAGAGCCGATGGGAAGACAGCAGTCACACACAGCGTGATGTTACAGCCCCACTACACTGCATAGGGCCGATGGGAAGACAGCAGTCACACACAGCGTGATGTTACAGCCCCACTACACTGCATAGGGCCGATGGGAAGACAGCAGTCACACACAGCGTGATGTTACAGCACCACTACACTGCATAGGGCCGATGGGAAGACAGCAGTCACACACAGCGTGATGTTACAGCCCCACTACACTGCATAGGGCCGATGGGAAGACAGCAGTCACACACAGCGTGATGTTACAGCCCCACTACACTGCATAGGGCCGATGGGAAGACAGCAGTCACACACAGCGTGATGTTACAGCCCCACTACACTGCATAGGGCTGATGGGAAGACAGCAGTCACACACAGCATGATGTTAAAGGATAAGCAGTCTATTCTCTCTGCCATAATAAGCCAGTAGGTCCCAATCATACAGAAACACAACCATTAGCCTGAGCATTTCCCAATAGAAATGTACAACTATTACTGTAGAAAAACATACTATAGTGGGGGGACTTCATTATTCCTGCTGCCGTGGATATGGCTGTGACAATGCTGGAGGAAAAGGCCCCAAAAAAAACTATAGGGACAAAGCCTTCATAAAACAACACTGTTTCACAACGCATCAGTGACGTGGCAGGAGATGTACGGAAACATTTACCCCTCCGCATACAAGCCAGTGAATTCTATGCGTTACAGCTGGATGAGTCAACGGGCGTGGAGGGCCTGGCCTGGTATATGTCCGTTACAGCTGGATGAGTCAACGGGCGTGGAGGGCCTGGCCTGGTATATGTCCGTTACAGCTGGATGAGTCAACAGGCCTGGCACAGCTCCTGGTATATGTCCGTTACAGCTGGATGAGTCAATGGACGTGGAGGGCCTGGCCTGGTATATGTCCGTTACAGCTGGATGAGTCAACGGGCGTGGAGGGCCTGGCCTGGTATATGTCCGTTACAGCTGGATGAGTCAACGGGCGTGGAGGGCCTGGCCTGGTATATGTCCGTTACAGCTGGATGAGTCAACAGGCCTGGCACAGCTCCTGGTATATGTCCGTTACAGCTGGATGAGTCAACGGACGTGGCGGGCCTGGCCTGGTATATGTCTGTTACGTTTATGGGGGGTCAATTAAAGAAGACATCCTCTTCTGCAAACCACTGGAAACCAGGACAAAAGGAGAGGATATTTTAAAGTACTGGACAACTTTGTGACATCAAATGGACTTTCTACTTTTATACTCAGACAAGACAGAGATGCTTGTTCTAGGTCCCAAGAAACAAAGAGATCTTCTGTTGAATCTGACAATTAATCTTAATGGTTGTACAGTCGTCTCAAATAAAACTGTGAAGGAAACTCGGCGTTACTCTGGACCCTGATCTCTCTTTTGAAGAACATATCAAGACTGTTTCAAGGACAGCTTTTTTCCATCTACGTAACATTGCAAAAATCAGAAACTTTCTGTCCAAAAATGATGCAGAAAAATTAATCCATGCTTTTGTCACTTCTAGGTTAGACTACTGCAATGCTCTACTTTCCGGTTACCCGGATAAAGCACTAAATAAACTTCAGTTAGTGCTAAATACGGCTGCTAGAATCCTGACTAGAACCAAAAAATTTGATCATATTACTCCAGTGCTAGCCTCCCTACTCTGGCTTCCTGTCAAGGCAAGGGCTGATTTCAAGGTTTTACTGCTAACCTACAAAGCATTACATGGGCTTGCTCCTACCTATCTCTCTGATTTGGTCCTGCCGTACATACCTACACGTACGCTACGGTCACAAGACGCAGGCCTCCTAATAGTCTCTAGAATTTCTAAGCAAACAGCTGGAGGCAGGGCTTTCTCCTACAGAGCTCCATTTTTATGGAATGGTCTGCCTACCCATGTGAGAGACGCAAACTCAGTCTCAACCTTTAAGTCTTTACTGAAGACTCATCTCTTCAGTGGGTCATAAGGCTCTGGAGCAACGAACAGCCCTTGCTGTCTCTGCCTGGCCGGTTCCCCTCTTTCCACTGGGATTCTCTGCCTCTAGCCCTATTACAGGGGCTGAGTCACTGGCTTACTAGGGCTCTTTCATACCGTCCCTAGGAGGGGTGCGTCACTTGAGTGGGTTGAGTCACTGATGTGATCTTCCTGTCTGGTTTGGCGCCCCCCCTTGGGTTGTGCCGTGGCGGAGATCTTTGTGGGCTATACTCGGCCTTGTCTCAGGATGGTAAGTTGGTGGTTGAAGATATCCCTCTAGTGGTGTGGGGGCTGTGCTTTGGCAAAGTGGGTGGGGTTATATCCTTCCTGTTTGGCCCTGTCATCAGATGGGGCCACAGTGTCTCCTGACCCCTCCTGTCTCAGCCTCCAGTATTTATGCTGCAGTAGTTTATGTGTCGGGGGGCTAGGGTCAGTTTGTTATATCTGGAGTACTTATCCTGTCCTATCCGGTGTCCCTTGTGAATTTAAGTATGCTCTCTCTAATTCTCTCTTTCTTTCTCTCTCTCGGGGGACCTGAGCCCTAAGACCATGCCTCAGGACTACCTGGCATGATGACTCCTTGCTGTCCCCAGTCCACCTGGCCGTGCTGCTGCTCCAGTTTCAACTGTTCTGCCTGTGATTATTATTATTTGACCATGCTGGTCATTTATGAACATTTGAACATCTTGGCCATGTTCTGTTATAATCTCCACCTGGCACAGCCAGAAGAGGACTGGCCACCCCACATAGCCTGGTTCCTCTCTAGATTTCTTCCTAGGTTTTGGCCTTTCTAGGGAGTTTTTCCTAGCCACCGTGTTTCTACACCTGCATTGCTTGCTGTTTGGGGTTTTAGGCTGGGTTTCTGTACAGCACTTTGAGATATCAGCTGATGTACGAAGGGCTATATAAATACATTTGATTTGATTTGACTTTGGTGGTCAAGATGTGTTGGTATCTGTTCTGATGGCGCAAAAGCCATGACAGGGAGAGATAATGGAGTTGTAACGCACGTGCAAGAGGTTGCTCCCGACGCCACTTGGGTCCACTGCAGCATCCACCGAGAAGCTCTTGCTGCCAAGGGAATGGCTGACAGCATGAAAGACGTTTTGGACACTACAGTGAAAATGGTTAACTTTGTTAAAGCAAGGCCCCTGAACTCTCATGTATTTTCTGCACTATGTAATGCTTTTACAACAACAGAAGTGCACTGGTTATCAAGATGGAAAGTAAATGACACGTTATTTTTATTTTTTAATTGAGAGACGAGCTTAAAGTTTTCTTTACTGACCATAATTTTCACCTGTCTGACCCCTTGCATGATGACGAGTTTCTCACACGACTGGCCTATCTGGGTGATGTTTTTTCTCGCCCGAATGATCTGAATCTAGGATTACAGGGACTCTCCGCAACTATATTTAATGTGCGGGACAAAATTTAGGCTATGATTAAAATGTTAGAGCTCTTCTCTGTCTGCATAAACAGGGACAACACACAGATCGTTCCATTGTTGTATGATTTTTTTGTGTGCGAATGAACTCAAGCTTCCGGACAAATGTCAAATGTGATATAGCGAAGCACCTGAGTGAGATGGGTGCGCAATTACGCAGAGACTTTCCAAAACGGATGACACAAACAACTGGATTCGTTATCCCTTTCATACTCTGCCTCCAGTCCACTTACCAATATCTGAACAAGAGCCTCATCGAAATTGCAACAAGCTGTTCTGTGAAAATTGAATTTAAATCACAAGCCACTGCCAGATTTCTGCGCTCAGAGTATCCTGCCTTGGCAAATCGCGCTGTTAAGACACTGATGCCCTTTGCAACCACATACCTATGTGAGAGTGGGTTCTCGGCCCTCACTTGCATGAAAACTAAATACAGGCACAGACTGTGTGTGGATTTTTTTTTTAGGACTCTCTCCAATACAACCCAACATTGCAGAGTTATGTGCATCCTTTCAAGCACACCCTTCTCATTAACCTGTGGTGAGTTATTCACAATTTTCAATGAACAAAATAAGGTTTTATATGTAAGATGGTTAAATAAAGAACAAAATGATTGATTATTATAATATTATTATTTGTGCCCTGGTCCTATAAGAACTCTTTGTCACTTCCCACGAGCCGAGTTGTAAACAAAAACTCACACTCATTCTTATGTTTAATAAATGTATCATATAGTGTGTGTGTGGCAGGCTTACAGTGATGTAAAAACAACATTTGATAATGCTCTGACCGTGATGCGAGAGGGGTACGCAGCTGGAGGTTGAATGTTTGAAGGGGTACGGGACTATAAAAAGTTTGGGAACCACAGCTGTAGACCATGTTATTCTGTTGAATAAGCTGTCCTGATAGGGTAATATAGACCATGTTATTCTGTCCTGATAGGGTAATATAGACCATGTTATTCTGTCCTGATAGGGTAATATAGACCATGTTATTCTGTCCTGATAGGGTAATATAGACCATGTTATTCTGTTGAATAAGCTGTCCTGATAGGGTAATATAGACCATGTTATTCTGTCCTGATAGGGTAATATAGACCATGTTATTCTGTCCTGATAGGGTAATATAGACCATGTTATTCTGTCCTGATAGGGTAATATAGACCATGTTATTCTGTCCTGATAGGGTAATATAGACCATGTTATTCTGTCCTGATAGGGTAATATAGACCATGTTATTCTGTCCTGATAGGGTAATATAGACCATGTTATTCTGTCCTGATAGGGTAATATAGACCATGTTATTCTGTCCTGATAGGGTAATATAGACCATGTTATTCTGTTGAATAAGCTGTCCTGATAGGGTAATATAGACCATGTTATTCTGTCCTGATAGGGTAATATAGACCATGTTATTCTGTCCTGATAGGGTAATATAGACCATGTTATTCTGTTGAATAAGCTGTCCTGATAGGGTAATATAGACCATGTTATTCTGTCCTGATAGGGTAATATAGGCCATGGTATTCTGTCCTGATAGGGTAATATAGACCATGTTATTCTGTCCTGATAGGGTAATATAGACCATGTTATTCTGTCCTGATAGGGTAATATAGACCATGTTATTCTGTCCTGATAGGGTAATATAGACCATGTTATTCTGTCCTGATAGGGTAATATAGACCATGTTATTCTGTCCTGATAGGGTAATATAGACCATGTTATTCTGTCCTGATAGGGTAATATAGACCATGTTATTCTGTCCTGATAGGGTAATATAGACCATGTTATTCTGTTGAATAAGCTGTCCTGATAGGGTAATATAGACCATGTTATTCTGTCCTGATAGGGTAATATAGACCATGCTATTCTGTCCTGATAGGGTAATATAGACCATGTTATTCTGTCCTGATAGGGTAATATAGACCATGTTATTCTGTCCTGATAGGGTAATATAGACCATGTTATTCTGTCCTGATAGGGTAATATAGACCATGTTATTCTGTCCTGATAGGGTAATATAGACCATGTTATTCTGTCCTGATAGGGTAATATAGACCATGTTATTCTGTTGAATAAGCTGTCCTGATAGGGTAATATAGACCATGTTATTCTGTCCTGATAGGATAGTGTAGACCATGTTATTCTGTCCTGATAGGGTAATATAGACCATGTTATTCTGTCCTGATAGGGTAATATAGAACATGTTATTCTGTCCTGATAGGGTAATATAGACCATGTTATTCTGTCCTGATAGGGTAATATAGACCATGTTATTCTGTCCTGATAGGGTAATATAGACCATGTTATTCTGTCCTGATAGGGTAATGTAGACCATGTTATTCTGTCCTGATAGGGTAATATAGACCATGTTATTCTGTCCTGATAGGGTAATATAAACCATGTTATTCTGTCCTGATAGGGTAATATAGACCATGTTATTCTGTCCTGATAGGGTAATGTAGACCATGTTATTCTGTCCTGATAGGGTAATATAGACCATGTTATTCTGTCCTGATAGGGTAATATAGACCATGTTATTCTGTCCTGATAGGGTAATATAGAACATGTTATTCTGTCCTGATAGGGTAATATAGACCATGTTATTCTGTCCTGATAGGGTAATATAGACCATGTTATTCTGTCCTGATAGGGTAATATAGACCATGTTATTCTGTCCTGATAGGGTAATATAGACCATGTTATTCTGTCCTGATAGGGTAATATAGACCATGTTATTCTGTCCTGATAGGGTAATATAGACCATGTTATTCTGTCCTGATAGGGTAATATAGACCATGTTATTCTGTCCTGATAGGGTAATATAGACCATGTTATTCTGTCCTGATAGGGTAATATAGAACATGTTATTCTGTCCTGATAGGGTAATATAGACCATGTTATTCTGTCCTGATAGGGTAATATAGACCATGTTATTCTGTCCTGATAGGGTAATATAGACCATGTTATTCTGTCCTGATAGGGTAATATAGAACATGTTATTCTGTCCTGATAGGGTAATATAGACCATGTTATTCTGTCCTGATAGGGTAATATAGACCATGTTATTCTGTCCTGATAGGGTAATATAGACCATGTTATTCTGTCCTGATAGGGTAATATAGACCATGTTATTCTGTCCTGATAGGGTAATATAGACCATGCTATTCTGTCCTGATAGGGTAATATAGACCATGTTATTCTGTCCTGATAGGGTAATATAGACCATGCTATTCTGTTGAATAAGCTGTCCTGATAGGGTAATATAGACCATGTTATTCTGTCCTGATAGGGTAATATAGACCATGTTATTCTGTCCTGATAGGGTAATATAGACCATGTTATTCTGTCCTGATAGGGTAATATAGACCATGTTATTCTGTTGAATAAGCTGTCCTGATAGGATAGTGTAGACCATGTTATTATGTTGAATAAGGCCTAGCCAATGGCTGACTTAGCTAGCTAGATTTATCTCCCCAGTGACCACCAAAGAAAATCCTGATTGGTTATTTTTTCTCTTCAGTGTTAACGCTTTCCTTTTTAACAAAAAACTGAAGAATCAGAACATCATTGAAAATGATCATATAATAATTATTTTTAATTGTATTTTATAAATCCTTAGCCTTTCCCTGAAAGCGGGAAAGGCCCTCATTGTTCGCCACTGTGTTTCAGTTAGTAATAATTTGTAGAGCGGCTCTATTTGCCTTCAGAATGCTTTTTTTTCTTCTCAACATTCTGAACGTCTAAATAATTAATGTTGTTCTGAAATATGAACACAGAAACACGGAACATTTTGAACTCTTTATTATGGTAGCGATTTGACAAAATTACAATCATGGTCCTGAATTGGACTCACATTTTTCGGGTCTCGACTCGGTCTCGGACCACTCGCCCCCCTCCCACCTCGGTCTTGAGTTGGTCTCGAACTCAACACTGATTAGTCTTTTAATGACAGATAGTACAAAATATATCCATAATTGTGCACATTTTCCATAATTTTCGCCATAATTATTCATTTTCAAAGTAAACAGGATGGGACTCTTATCCTAAAGGATTCCAAAAACCTGTGACCCGGACGTACTTAGGTCTTCTTGCCTGCTTCGCAGCGGTCAACAAAGCTATTCTTTCAACCACCTCAGTAGCTTGATAGCCAACAATAAACCGAAACATTGACGGTCATAGGCCATTTTTGTGAACATTAACTAATCTTAGTGTTTTAAACACGCGTCTGTTTACGTATCTACTGGTTAAGTTTGACCTAATTTGCTCAATACATTTGCAAACCTGTTAAGATTGATACTGAGCCTAGCACTAGGATAGTCGCTAATGCTAAATAGCTAGCTAATATCTCCGACCATGAGCTCATTAAATTATTCCCCCTCTGCTAAGAAGAGGAGGTTTGTTGCACGGACACCGAAGCTCTGGGGCTGAACATTGTCGTGAAAGAAGAAGATGAGGGTGTTACAGTGAAAGGAGATGAAGGACGTTTTCAGAATTAAAAAGGAGGATGTTACAGTGAAAGAAGAGAAAGAACATTTTGGGCCAGAAGAGGGAATAGAGGCTGTCATCGTGGAAGAAGAGGAAGTAGAAGCTTTCAGAATGAAAAAGGAGGAAGAGGAAGATATCACATTGAAAAAAGAGGAGGATGATGTTACAGTGAAAGAAGAGAAAGAACAATATGGAGTGAAAGAGGAAGAGGGGATAGAGGCTTTCACAGTGGAAGAGGAGGAGGTAGAAGCTTTCAGAATTAAAAAGGAGGAAGAGGAGGCTGTCACAGTGGAAGAGGAGGAGGTAGAAGCTTTCAGAATTAAAAAGGAGGAAGAGGAGGCTGTCACAGTGGAAGAGGAGGAGGTAGAAGCTTCGATAATGAAAAGGGAGGAAGAGGAAGATATCACATTGAAAAAAGAGGAGGAGGATGTTATACTGAAAGAAGAGAGAGAACATTTTGGAGTGAAAGAGGAAGAGGATGCTATCTCAATAAAAGAGGAGAAGGAAGACGTTTTGGGAGTGAAAGAGGATGATGAGGAGGAGGAAGAAGAAGAAGGAGGGGAGGAGGAGGAGGAGACAGAAGATCTGATTAACACCAGTGAGTATTGTCTTAAAAACAGGGGCACAAACTATGCAGTTGTTGAACTGTGTGGTTTTTAAGGGGCGTTCTATTGACGTTCTACACATGAATGTTGTTCTTTACTGAAGGATTCTGCGATTGGTCCTTGCGGTTTTTAAAACCGTTAAACTAGTGATATATCGGCCTAGCCATTCTTTCTTGGAGAATATAAACTGGGAGGTTGGAGCCCTGAATGCTGATTGGCTGAAAGCTGTGGTATACCATGGGTATGACAAAACATACATTTTACTGCTCTAATTATGTTGGTAACCAGTTTATAATAGCAATAAGGCAACTCGGGTGTTTGTGGTATATGGCCAATTTTTCCACGGCTAAGGGCTGTATCCAGGCACTCCGCGTTGCGTCGTGCTTAAGAACAGCCCACAGCCGTGGAATATTGGCCACACCCCCCCAGGGCCTTATTGTTTAAATATAGCCTCATTTATAAATGCCCCACGAGCTTTAGTTCAACTGTCACAGTTTCCCATCAGAACCAATACTATAGGTAAGTTGTACATTAAGCCCACACAAATCTAAATGTAGACATTTCTAACGTATACAGTCCTAATGTTCCTGAAAAGAAAGTGGAGCTAAAATTAAAGATGAATTGTTCGTGTTTAGTTTTATAAATAAAATATGTGAAATGTCCAGACTGGGTTTAATAGCCAAACCCATTAAATAATACATTTTAAAATATAATCAATAAAAAATAAATTCCAATTGTTAAAAACAGACATTTTGTTATGTGATCTTGAATGATAATCACCGGCCCCTGAAGTTACTGAAATCATTTATTACTATTCGTATGGAAGTAGCACTCATCACAAGGGGTGTCCAATCACATCCGCAGAGATCAATTTGAGACCAGGCTTTTGTTCTTGTCAACCAGTTACATACCCGATTCAACTTATAAACCAATCATAGACTTCAATCAAGACTTGATTCGTTGTTACTGATTGGTTAGAACAAAAATCTACTACCGCACGGCCCTCTGTGGAACAGAACCACCACACCGGCCCTCTGTGGAACAGAACCACCACACTGACCCTCTGTGGATAAGAACCACCACACTGGCCCTCTGTGGAACAGAACCACCACACTGGCCCTCTGTGGAACAGAACCACCACACCGGCCCTCTGTGGAACAGAACCACCACACTGACCCTCTGTGGAACAGAAACCACCACACCGGCCCTCTGTGGAACAGAACCACCACACTGACCCTCTGTGGATAAGAACCACCACACGGCCCTCTGTGGAACAGAACCACCACACCGGCCCTCTGTGGATAAGAACCACCACACCGGCCCTCTGTGGATAAGAACCACCACACCGGCCCTCTGTGGATAAGAACCACCACACGGGGCCTCTGTGAACAGAACCGCCACACTGGCCCTCTGTGGAACAGAACCACCACACCGGCCCTCTGTGGAACAGAACCCACCACACAGGCCCCTCTGTGGAACAGAACCACCACACCGGCCCTCTGTGGAACAGAACACCACACCGGCCCTCTGTGGATAAGAACCACCACACCGGCCCTCTGTGGAACAGAACCACCACACCGGCCCTCTGTGGAACTGAAAATCTCATATCAGAGAGCTCTGTGAAGTTGTTCCATATGAAGGGTGCAAAAAAAACTAAAATCATCTTTTTACCAACTCTGTTGAGACCGAAGGAGCCCCCAGGGTTATCCAACTCTGTTGAGACCCCCAGGGTTATCCAACTCTGTTGAGACCGAAGGAGCCCCCAGGGTTATCCAAGCCTGAGACCAGGTTCGGTCATTTTGTTAGTCTAAATGTAATTCATGATGATAGATACATAGGAAGTTTCTACATGAGTGCTTTGTAGATAACACAAGAAAATGCTCTCTTTGCATACAAAGAGGCCCAACCCACTTTTTGATATGAAACACAATGGTGAGATCTAGAACCATCAGCAGTAATAAACCTAAGGGCCTGTCGTGCCAAATAATGTCCCCCGGCCAAATAGCGTCCCCCTCTACGTCACAATGGGATTCGATAAACTATTAGCGTCCGTTGCTATATCAACGGTTGTGATGACGTAATGATTAGAATTTTGGAGATCATTGCAGCCTAAATTATGGTAACGGTTTTCTATAGGTGAAGGAGAGTCAGACCAAAATGCGGCGTGGCTTTTACGATCCATGTTTAATGAAACAAAATACACACGAATCAAATACAAAACAATAAACGAAAACCGAAACAGCCTAATACTGGTGCTAAGTAACACAGAGACAGGAACAAGGACAATCACCCACAAAACCCAACACCAAACAGGCTACCCTAAATATGGTTCCCAATCAGAGACAATGACGAACACCTGCCTCTGATTGAGAACCATATCAGGCCAAACATAGAACTAGACAAACTAGACATGTAACATAGAATGCCCACTCAACTCACACCCTGACCAACCAAAACATAGAAACATACAAAGCAAACATGGTCAGGGTGTGACATTATGTTAGTTTCATCATCGCTATGCAAACAAGGCTGATTTCCGCTACAATTTTGCTGTTTATTAAACAAGTTTAGTTTAGCTAAAAAATGAAAACATTAATTCAAGCTATTTTTTGGGCACGTTGTTAACATTACAACATGAAGTCCATGTCTTAAACGTGCTACGTTTCGTAAATGGCAAAGAGAACGTGTCATCTGCTTGACACATTAAAGTCACTTACCTTACAGACCAGGAAGTCAGGGAGAGGAGAGAGAGGATGAGGAGAGGGGATGTGGAGTCATCTGCTGACACATTAAGTCACTTACCTTACAGACCAGGAAGTCAGGGAGAGGAGAGAGAGGATGAGGAGAGAGGGGATGAGGAAAGAGAGGATGAGGAGAGAGGGGATTGAGGAAGAGATGGGATGAGGAGTCATCTGCTTGACACATTAAAGTCACTTACCTTACAGACCAGGAAGTCAGGAGAGGAGAGAGAGGATGAGGAGAGAGGGGATGTGGAGTCATCTGCTTGACACATTAAAGTCACTTACCTTACAGACCAGGAAGTCAGCTAATTTCCACTCCATTTCATATGCAAATCCATTTAATTCACACACTGGCTTGTATGGCTGTGATGTTTTTAATTTAACCTGCCCTTCCCTCATCTACACTGAAATAATATCATTTCAACAGTCTATTATGATCTCACATAGCTCAGATACGTCTCTGTTGTAGGTCCCTGGACTAGTCAGGATACCTTAGAGCTCACAGTAATGAACACCTTGTGGAACAGCTGTGAAAACCAACCTGACATTATTTAAGATTTGAATACATAAACTTTGGTGGTTTTTGGTACTGTCATTAATTTATTTTCACAGATTTTTTTGTTGTTGTTGTGCACTTACATGGCAATCATAGACTAAAATACTGATTTCTGGAGTGTGGAATTCTGCCTGTCACTTGTTCTCAGAAAGGGGGACTTGAAGAGGGAGACAGAAAAGTCCAGACATTGCTGCTCTCTCTTTTGTTCTGAGTGTTTGCGGTGCTAGTAGTTTTTAGTTCATCTGTGTATCTCTCATAGTATGTGGCCAGTATGATACAGCAAGAAAACTTTCTCGGCAGATAATGACATCAGCAGTAGCTGTGTATAACAATGCAAGGCTTATTTCACAGTAAAATAAGATAACATCTATGTATAACAATGCAAGGCTTATTTCACAGTAAAATAAGATAACATCTATGTATAACAATGCAAGGCTTATTTCACAGTAAAATAAGATAACATCTATGTATAACAATGCAAGGCTTATTTCACAGTAAAATAAGCCAACCATTTAAGCTGAGATCTATTATCTTGTTGAGGTTCACCAAGTTATGTTGCTACTGTATACAGTGGGGCAAAAAAGTATTTAGTCAGCCACCAATTGTGCAAGTTCTCCCACTTAAAAAGATGAGAGAGGCCTGTAATTTTCATTATAGGTACACTTCAACTATGACAGACAAAATGAGGAAAGAAAATCCAGAAAATCACATTGTAGGATTTTTTATGAATTTATTTGCAAATTATGGTGGAAAATAAGTATTTTTGACAAACTGACATGCATGGGTCTAAACTATGTAGCAGTGAATTGGTTTAGGTCTTATATGACCAACAGAACACAAGTATGTAATATTGGTGATGTCAGAGGCCAGATAAATATTTTATGGAATACCGCAGGGATCCGTTTTAGGGCCTCTCTTATTTCTTATATACGTTAATGATATGCCAGATACAGTAATGAGTACATGTATGTCAGTTTCATCAAGGAGAATGTCATTGGTCCACAGTGTCAAAAGCTTTCTGCGAGTCTAACGTGACCATACCTGTATAGTTCCCCCTTCTCACTTTCCTGCTTGATGTGGTCAAAAAAAAAGGTGGATAAGGCAAGTCATCCGTGAATCCGGAATGAAGCCAGACTGGAGTTCATAAAGAAGTTTTATCCCTCAAGTTGATTACAAAAACAAATCTCTCAACAACTTTGGATGAGGTGCCGAGGATTGACACAGGCCTGTAGTTTCCTACATGCTCTTCTTGTGGAGTGGAACCGCCCCGGGGCTGTTTTGGATGAGGTGCCGAGGATTGACACAGGCCTGTAGTTTCCTACATGCTCTTCTTGTGGAGTGGAACCGCCCCGGGGCTGTTTTGGATGAGGTGCCGAGGATTGACACAGGCCTGTAGTTTCCTACATGCTCTTCTTGTGGAGTGGAACCGCCCCTGGGCTGTTTTGAGATCCTTGGGAAATGTACCACTACTAATAGAAAGGTTTACAAATATGTGTTATCCTTTTAGCAGTGACATATGAACCTTGCAGGAAGGTTATCCAGTCCAGTTGCTTTTGTTGGTGCTCTTTAAGCATTGTAGATTGTTAACTTGGTCCTGTTATCATGCACAACTCAAACATACCTTTGCTATGGTAAAAGTTGGTAAAAAGTTGGTAATGAAAGACTGGTCATAGTGTCCAGAGAAGGTCGGTAACTTCTTAACCAGAGATGAGGCTATAGTGGTTAAAAAAATATTTAAATAATTTGTAACCTTTGCCTGGTCATAACATAAAACAGACCTAAGGGGTTTTTACCTTGTCCAGAGTTTCTGGGCCAATGTCCTTTACATCAGCCTCAAACTGTGGAAGAGTTTCTGGGCCAATGTCCTTTACATCAGCCTCAAACTGTGGAAGAGTTTCTGGGCCAATGTCCTTTACATCAGCCTCAAACTGTGGAAGAGTCTCTGGGCCAATGTCCTTTACATCAGCCTCAAACTGTGGAAGAGTTTCTGGGCCAATGTCCTTTACATCAGCCTCAAACTGTGGAAGAGTTTCTGGGCCAATGTCCTTTACATCAGCCTCAAACTGTGGAAGAGTTTCTGGGCCAATGTCCTTTACATCAGCCTCAAACTGTGGAAGAGTTTCTGGGCCAATGTCCTTTACATCAGCCTCAAACTGTGGAAGAGTTTCTGGGCCAATGTCCTTTACATCAGCCTCAAACTGTGGAAGAGTTTCTGGGCCAATGTCCTTTACATCAGCCTCAAACTGTGGAAGAGTTTCTGAGCCAATGTCCTTTACATCAGCCTCAAACTGTGGAAGAGTTTCTGGGCCAATGTCCTTTACATCAGCCTCAAACTGTGGAAGAGTTTAAGTTGTCATTAACGGCATCTATATAGTGTTTGGATTTGGCCTTATCCATTTTGTATCTTCCTGGTTTCTACAGTTAATATAACCGTCATCATCTTGTTGTAGATTTTGTCCTTCTGAATCTGGCCAGGTAGCGATCCCTTTTTTCCTTATGAGGTCTAAGATCTCGGGAAGTGATCCATTTCTCCTTGACCGCTGTTTGATTCTGAATTTGTTTCGTAGAGTGCAGAGAGATACAGATCTTTAGAAAAAGATACCAAGCTTAAATCGACATCGTCACAGTTTAGTACATGGAATCCAAAATTCCAAGGACCTCTACAAAACGTTATTTTGAGTATTGTGTCATAGACAGTACCTTCATGTTTTCATTATCTGCCTTTAGTAGTAGTTTGGATGTCTTACAGATACCAAGCTTAAATCGACATCGTCACAGTTTAGTACATGAGACCAATCCAAAATTCCAAGGACCTCTACAAAACGTTCTTTTGAGTATTGTGTCATAGACAGTACCTTCATGTTTTCATTACCTGCCTTTAGTTTGGATGTCTTACGGGTACAGCAGTTTACCATATGATCACTAAAACCAAATACTTAAGACTCCTCTGACTGACAGACGTTCTCTTGATCTGATACAAATTCAGTTGATTTACAGTCAATACACACCCGGGTTGGTTCAACAATCAGTTGTTTTAGTCCAAATAACTGTTACTGTAATTTAATGATGCCAATGTGTTTACATTAATTGAATTCCCTTAATCTATTTTGTGAGAATTTGTAAGGTTCTTGTTTGCATAAAATAGACGGAGACCAGTCTTATCAATAATAGGTAACAGAATTTATTCTCGGAGCGCGCTGCCACGTTACCACGAGCAACAGTTTATATACAATAACATGACGTCATTTCATTACTTCTAAAAATGAATCCCGACCGGTTCAAAGGGAACTTTAAAAGTTCATTCTAAGTTTATTCTGACCCCCCTAGCACAGGACACACAACATAACTGAATTCACTTTTGACCCCCCAACATTATCGATCACCACTTAGTTGACAGTTCTAATTAACAGAAAACCTAGGAATGCACTCACTGCCTTATCTAAAACACCCCAGAGCTCAGTTTCGTCGGTTCAACCACAGGTTAACGACCTTATCTGTTTACTTAATCCACAACCCATTTCTTTCTTCCTAGTTGGAATGGTGTTCATTAACTTTAATTACTCCTTGTCCGTGTCACACGATCCCTTCTTATGAACTCATATTGTTAATCAGATATAATAAAACAGAGTATAAGTTTACTTAGTTACAGTTCTATTTAAAATGAGAATATTGTTTATTCATTTATTCATAATATTCCTAACAATAACTGATTTAAAATTATACAGGGCATTTACTAGTGTACTTTTCCTGGGTGGTAACTGCACATTTTGTATTGAAATCGGCAAGCAGAATACCTTTCGATCACAGCAATTCGATTCCAGTAAATGATTCTGCTTAGAAGGCCGATAGCACAGACCAACAAGTACAGGACGACATTTAGGAAGAAGTATATCTACTGGTGCAACCTCAAGACCATCCATTGTCAGATCTGAACGACAGTTAAAATACACATCATTCCTATTTTTTTTTTTTAAACAAACAAAAAAACGACACATGCCGCCACTGTTTTTGGTTTCGGGTCAATTCTATAAACGCTATAACCCGGTAGCTCAACCTCATCATCCCCAATTGTCCCATCGAGTCATGTCTCAGTCACAGTAACTACTGCAGCCCGGGTGTTAGAAGCGAGGGTTTTAATTCCTCTAATGTCGGCAGCAGGCTCAGTGCGTTCACATGGATAGAATGAAGTCCTCTCCGAGTCATGTCTCAGTCACAGTAACTACTGCAGCCCGGGTGTTAGAAGCGAGGGGTTTTAATTCCTCTAATGTCGGCAGCAGGCTCAGTGCGTTCACATGGATAGAAGGAAGTCCTCTCCGAGTCATGTCTCAGTCACAGTAACTACTGCAGCCCGGGTGTTAGAAGCGAGGGGTTTTAATTCCTCTAATGTCGGCAGCAGGCTCAGTGCGTTCACATGGATAGAAGGAAGTCCTCTCCGATTGAAACAGTCAAACAGGCCATTTTCTGTGCCCGCTACTGATACATCGACTCTCTCATCTTGATTACACTCATCATCATCCCCGCTTGTGTCCGGCATCCTAATGTTTGGCACCGCATTTACCCAGCGTACGTTGCAAACAAGCAAAATGTTACTTTTGAGACTTTACAGCTTCGTCACGTGACAAGGGGTTGATATCGCCACACTTTATGTAAATAAACAAATCACAAATGTCACAAGCCTCCGCTATTGAATTCTTCCTTACGGTCTTACCACAGTTTGGGCATCGTTGTTTAGCTTTGTGGTGTTTGGGACAGGACAGGGGGGGGGGTTGTACATCGCCACAGACTAGCAGGCTGAAGGTAACAAGCATCTTGTTGTTAACACCTGGTCTCAGCGGCGCTGTTTCCTGTCTACATTCCCTGAGCGGCTCGGCTGTTCCCGTAGGAAAGGTGATATCAGGTAAAGTTGTTCACGGCCGAAGTTCACAATATGGAAGGGAAGGTTTCCATCCACATCTTCCTGTGTAGGTGGAACATCTGGGATCATCGCCATGTTTGAATTGTAGAATAAATCAGAAACGCCAAACTAATGGCTAGAGCCATAATAGATCAATATAATAGGGAACGGGAGTCTGGGATTATCGCCTGTTTGAATTGTAGAATAAATCAATGCCAAACTAATGGCTAGAGCCATAATAGATCAATATAATAACGGAACGGGAGTTTGGGATCATCGCCTGTAGAATAAATCCGAAACGGCTAGAGCCATAATATTTTTTTCATTTTATTTACCTTTATTTAACTAGGCAAGTCAGTTAAGAACACATTTTTATTTTCAATGACGGCCTAGGAACAGGGGCAGAACGACAGATTTGTCACCTCGGGGATTTAATCTTGCAACCTTTCGGTTACAAGTCCAACACTCTAACCACTAGGCTACCTGCCGCCCCCAATAGATCAATATAATAACAAGATGCAATCATTTAGCTGTTAGTGAGAAGAGCGGAAATGTATAATTATTGTAAATGTGGAAACGAATTGGTCCAAGAAAGGCAAAAGCTTTCTCAGCGTTACCACAAACAAAAAATGAAAGGGGAAGGAAGTAGATCTATTATCTTGTTGTGGTTCACCAAGTTATGTCGCTACTGTAATAATGACTGACATGTGGTACGGCTGTTAGCGTGACAATCCCATCTGTTTAATTAGCAGGAAATAGTCATTACCCAAGTGAAAGGGGAAGGAAGTAGATCTATTATCAACACAGTCACATCTTCGTTTTTACATGAAGTATTATCACTTTATCTGACAAGGTACTAAACATATTGGGGAAATGTGTTTATCTTGAGAGTCAAGACCTCAACACAAGTTTTTTCTTTTTTCAGCTTTTGAAATTGTCAATGAGTGGAAACTTACACAACTGTCAATAACTAAATAATGTGATTGGCTTAGAATTTAAAACTGGTACGGATACAACCACCACATGAACTGGTTGAAACAGGAAATATAATTAAAAACTGGTATGGATACAACCACCACATTAACTGGATACAACCACCACATTAACTGGATACAACCACCACATTAACTGGATACAACCACCACATTAACTGGTTGAAACAGGAAATAGAATTTAAAACTGGTATGGATACAACCACCACATGAACTGGTTGAAATAGGAAATATAATTAAAACTGGTACGGATACAACCACCACATTAACTGGTTGAAACAGGAAATAGAATTAAAAACTGGTACGGATACAACCACCACATTAACTGGTTGAAACAGGGAAATAGCAGAAAATGTTAATAATTTGTAGTTATTTATTTGCATCCAAAGTTAGAAGTGTGATTAATAGTTACACTTTTACCCTGAGCTTGTTTTTCCTCCATTATTTGTAAATAATGTAGGCCTAATTGTAAACAAAGACTTATTCGCTCAACATGGTTACAACTATAATTTTGCATCCATAGCGCTGTCAATGAATTTGAGTGGTTATGTTTCTCTAACCCCCATCCCTCAGCTTTATACCAAAACTGTGGCAGGATGTTGTTTGAACTGCAGATTGCCCCTTGAGATCTAGTAGACCTGATCTAGTCTATTACATGTGTCCTATACTGACTAGTCTATTTATCCATTAGGTCTAATACATGTATCCTATACTGACTAGTCTATTTATCTATTAGGTCTAATACATGTATCCTATACTGACTAGTCTATTTATCTATTAGGTCTAATACATGTATCCTATACTGACTAGTCTATTTATCCATTAGGTCTAATACATGTATCCTATACTGACTAGTCTATTACATGTATCCTATACTGACTAGTCTATTACATGTGTCCTATACTGACTAGTCTAGTTATCTATTAGGTCTAATACATGTATCCTATACTGACTAGTCTATTACATGTGTCCTATACTGACTAGTCTAGTTATCTATTAGGTCTAATACATGTATCCTATACTGACTAGTCTGTTACATGTGTCCTATACTGACAAGTCTAGTTATCTATTAGGTCTAATACATGTATCCTATACTGACTAGTCTATTTATCCATTAGGTCTAATACATGTATCCTATACTGACTAGTCTGTTACATGTGTCCTATACTGACAAGTCTAGTTATCTATTAGGTCTAATACATGTATCCTATACTGACTAGTCTATTTATCCATTAGGTCTATTACATGTATCCTATACTGACTAGTCTAATACATGTATCCTATACTGACTAGTCTAATACATGTATTCTATACTGACTAGTCTATTTATCCATCAGGTCTAATACATGTATCCTATACTGACTAGTCTAGTTATCTATTAGGTCTAATACATGTATCCTATACTGACTAGTCTGTTACATGTGTCCTATACTGACAAGTCTAGTTATCTATTAGGTCTAATACATGTATCCTATACTGACTGGTCTATTTATCCATTAGGTCTAATACATGTATCCTATACTGACTAGTCTATTACATGTATCCTATACTGACTAGTCTATTACATGTATTCTATACTGACTAGTCTATTACATGTATCCTATACTGACTAGTCTATTTATCCATCAGGTCTAATACATGTATTCTATACTGACTAGTCTAATTATCTATTAGGTCTAATACATGTATCCTATACTGACTAGTCTATTACATGTATCCTATACTGACTAGTCTATTACATGTATCCTATACTGACTAGTCTAATACATGTATCCTATACTGACTAGTCTATTTATCCATTAGGTCTAATACATTATGTATACTATACTGAATAGTCTATTACATGTATCCTATACTGACTAGTCTATTTATCATTAGGTCTAATACATGTATCCTATACTGACTAGTCTATTTATCATTAGGTCTAATACATGTATCCTATACTGACTAGTCTATACATGTATCCTATACTGACTAGTCTATTACATGTATCCTATACTGACTAGTCTATTACATGTATCCTATACTGACTAGTCTATTACATGTATCCTATACTGACTAGTCTAGTACATGTATCCTATACTGACTAGTCTATTACATGTATACCTATACTGACTAGTCTAATACATGTATCCTATACTGACTAGTCTATTTATCCATTGCTCTTTTATTGAGGGATCTAGTCTAGATTAAACCTCATAGGTAGACAGTTTTACCATGTGGAGGTTTCATTCAGGTCTCTCTGTTTAACCAAATACTCTGTCTTTGACAGGAGAGAGAACAGACTCTCATTCTGAAAGCGGGACGAGTCCTTCAGAAGAACCTGACCCAGAGACATCCAAACCAGCAAGAGCACACCACTGCTCCCAGTGTGGGAAGAGATTTATCCGGTTAGGGCACCTGAAAGAACATATGAAAACACATACAGGGGAGAAGCCTTATCACTGCTCCCAGTGTGGAAAGGGTTTTGGACAGTCAGGGCATCTAAAGGTGCATGAAAGAAGACACACTGGAGAGAAGCCATATCAATGCTCCCAGTGTGAAAAGAAATGTTTCTCACCAGGGGACCTGAAGTCACATGAGAGAACACACACACAGTCTTTAGAGAGGCCTTTCCAATGCGCTCAGTGTGGAAAGAGATTTATCCAGTCATCGCATCTGAAAGAGCATGAAAGAATACACACAGGAGAGAAACCGTATCAATGCTCTCAGTGTGGAAAAGGTTTTAGATACTCAGGGCATTTAAAAGTGCATGAACGAACACACACTGGAGAGAAGCCGTATCAATGCTCCCAGTGTCAAAAGGGTTTTTCTCACCAGGGGACCTGAGAAAACATGAGAGAACACATTTAGTAGATAGGCCTTTCAGTGCTCTCAATGTGGAAAGAGATTTATGCAGTCATCACATCTGAAGAAACACAAGAGAATACACACAGGCGAACAACCATTCCAATGCTCTCATTGTGGAAAAAGTTTTACCCGTTTAGGGAACTTGAAAACGCATGAGATGACACACACGGGAGAGAAGCCTTTCCACTGCTCCTTCTGTGGAAAACGTTTTACCCATTTAGGGAACCTGAAAATGCATGAGATGACACACACAGGAAATAAGCCTTATCACTGCTCCCAGTGTGGAAAAGGTTTTGGACACTCAGGGCATCTAAAAGTGCATGAAAGAACACACACTGGAGAGAAGCCATATCAATGCTCCCAATGTGAAAGTAAATTTTTCTCATCAGGGGACTTGAAATCACACGAGAGAACACACACTGTAGAGAGGCCTTTCCAATGCTCTCAGTGTGGAAAGAGTTTTACCCGGTTAGGGAATCTGAATATGCATTTGAGAACACACACAGGGGAGAAGCCATACCACTGTTCAGACTGTGGAAAGAGATTTATCCAGCTAGGGGACCTGAAATCACATGAGCGGACACACACAGGAGATAAGCCTTTCCAATGCTCTCAGTGTGGAAAAAGTTTTGCCTGGTTAGGGAACTTGAAAATGCATGAGAGAATACACACAGGAGAGAAGCCTTTCCACTGCTCCTTGTGTGGAAAGAGTTTTACCTTTTAGGGACACTGAAAAAGCATGAGATGACACATACAGGAGAGAAGCCTTTCCAATGCTCCCAATGTGGAAAGAGTTTTACCCAGTTAGTGAATCTGAAAAGGCATGAAGGAACACACACAGGATAGAATCCTTTCCAGTGTTCTCAGTGTGGAAAGACATTTTCCCAGTCAGAGGACATGAAAATCACATAAGCGAATAGAGGCTGTGTTCTGACTTATAGTTTTGACAAACTTTTTGTGGTTTGGTTTATTTATAAATAGAATTGTAAGAAAAAAAATAGGCTTACTTTTGTTCTTAGTTAATTTTTCTCTCAAAACATGTTCACATCTAAAATTAGAATAGATTTTGCATGTATTTGATTTTCATTATGAATTGTTGTTGATAAATATAAACCCTTAAGTTTCATTATATGATTTGGATATTGTTATTTAAAAAATTAAAAATGTAATTAATCATTCATGTGTTTTTCTTGATTCTGATCTTAAACCTCTGGAATTTAGTCGCTGTGTTTTTCATTGAGTTCATTTGTGTAGTAGTTATTATTAAGCTGTGTGATGTATATTAGATGACGTTCTGATAACATTGATAAGTTGTTGACATGATAAAACACCTCAATGTCCATCAGTACTCTTCCATCAGATAAAACACAGGTGCTGATTTGTAAAAATGATTTGATTATTTCAACATTTAACTGAATAAAAGTAAACTGATATTTTTTTTAAACTGTGTGGATGTTAATTTTATACACCTATATCTATGTATTGTTACACCATGTAGGAGCAGTATAGACCTAGTCTGTTCATTATATACATCTACATGATATATTGTGACACCATGTAGGAGCAGAATAGACCTAGTCTGTTCATTATATACATCTACATGATGTATTGTTACGTTCCTTATATACAGAGCATTTGGAAAGTATTCAGACCCCTTGAATTTTTTCCCACATTTTGTTACGTCACAGCCTTATTCGAAAATGTATGAAATCGTTCCCCCCCCCCCAATCTGCAAACAATACCTCAAAATGACAAACGCAAAAAACTGGTTTTGTAAAATGCTTTTGCAAATGTATTAAAAATAAACAACTGAAATATTCAGAATGAGTAAGTGTGTTTGTTTGACTGATATTGTCAGTATTCAGAATGAGTAAGTGTGTCTGTTTGACTGATATTGTCAGTATTCAGAATGAGTAAGTGTGTCTGTTTGACTGATATTGTCAGTATTCAGAATGAGTAAGTGTGTCTGTTTGACTGATATTGTCAGTATTCAGAATGAGTGAGTGTGTCTGTTTGACTGATATTGTCAGTATTCAGAATGAGTGAGTGTGTCTGTTTGACTGATATTGTCAGTATTCAGAATGAGTAAGTGTGTCTGTTTGACTGATATTGTCAGTATTCAGAATGAGTAAGTGTGTCTGTTTGACTGATATTGTCAGTATTCAGAATGAGTAAGTGTGTCTGTTTGACTGATATTGTCAGTATTCAGAATGAGTAAGTGTGTCTGTTTGACTGATATTGTCAGTATTCAGAATGAGTAAGTGTGTCTGTTTGACTGATATTGTCAGTATTCAGAATGAGTAAGTGTGTCTGTTTGACTGATATTGTCAGTATTCAGAATGAGTAAGTGTGTCTGTTTGACTGATATTGTCAGTATTCAGAATGAGTAAGTGTGTCTGTTTGACTGATATTGTCAGTATTCAGAATGAGTAAGTGTGTCTGTTTGACTGATATTGTCAGTATTCAGAATGAGTAAGTGTGTCTGTTTGACTGATATTGTCAGTATTCAGAATGAGTAAGTGTGTCTGTTTGACTGATATTGTCAGTATTCAGAATGAGTAAGTGTGTCTGTTTGACTGATATTGTCAGTATTCAGAATGAGTGAGTGTGTCTGTTTGACTGATATTGTCAGTATTCAGAATGAGTAAGTGTGTCTGTTTGACTGATATTGTCAGTATTCAGAATGAGTAAGTGTGTCTGTTTGACTGATATTGTCAGTATTCAGAATGAGTAAGTGTGTCTGTTTGACTGATATTGTCAGTATTCAGAATGAGTAAGTGTGTCTGTTTGACTGATATTGTCAGTATTCAGAATGAGTAAGTGTGTCTGTTTGACTGATATTGTCAGTATTCAGAATGAGTAAGTGTGTCTGTTTGACTGATATTGTCAGTATTCAGAATGAGTAAGTGTGTCTGTGTTGACTGATATTGTCAGTATTCAGAATGAGTAAGTGTGTCTGTTTGACTGATATTGTCAGTATTCAGAATGAGTAAGTGTGTCTGTTTGACTGATATTGTCAGTATTCAGAATGAGTAAGTGTGTCTGTTTGACTGATATTGTCAGTATTCAGAATGAGTAAGTGTGTCTGTTTGACTGATATTGTCAGTATTCAGAATGAGTAAGTGTGTCTGTTTGACTGATATTGTCAGTATTCAGAATGAGTAAGTGTGTCTGTTTGACTGATATTGTCAGTATTCAGAATGAGTAAGTGTGTCTGTTTGACTGATATTGTCAGTATTCAGAATGAGTAAGTGTGTCTGTTTGACTGATATTGTCAGTATTCAGAATGAGTAAGTGTGTCTGTTTGACTGATATTGTCAGTATTCAGAATGAGTAAGTGTGTCTGTTTGACTGATATTGTCAGTATTCAGAATGAGTAAGTGTGTCTGTTTGACTGATATTGTCAGTATTCAGAATGAGTAAGTGTGTCTGTTTGACTGATATTGTCAGTATTCAGAATGAGTAAGTGTCGTTTGACTGATATTGTCAGTATTCAGAATGAGTAAGTGTGTCTGTTTGACTGATATTGTCAGTATTCAGAATGAGTAAGTGTGTCTGTTTGACTGATATTGTCAGTATTCAGAATGAGTAAGTGTGTCTGTTTGACTGATATTGTCAGTATTCAGAATGAGTAAGTGTGTCTGTTTGACTGATATTGTCAGTATTCAGAATGAGTAAGTGTGTCTGTTTGACTGATATTGTCAGTATTCAGAATGAGTAAGTGTGTCTGTTTGACTGATATTGTCAGTATTCAGAATGAGTAAGTGTGTCTGTTTGACTGATATTGTCAGTATTCAGAATGAGTAAGTGTGTTGTTTGACTGATATTGTCAGTATTCAGAATGAGTAAGTGTGTCTGTTTGACTGATATTGTCAGTATTCAGAATGAGTAAGTGTGTCTGTTTGACTGATATTGTCAGTATTCAGAATGAGTAAGTGTGTTTGTTTGACTGATATTGTCAGTATTCAGAATGAGTAAGTGTGTCTGTTTGATGATATTGTCAGTATTCAGAATGAGTAAGTGTGTCTGTTTGACTGATATTGTCAGTATTCAGAATGAGTAAGTGTGTCTGTTTGACTGATATTGTCAGTATTCAGAATGAGTAAGTGTGTCTGTTTGACTGATATTGTCAGTATTCAGAATGAGTAAGTGTGTCTGTTTGACTGATATTGTCAGTATTCAGAATGAGTAAGTGTGTCTGTTTGACTGATATTGTCAGTATTCAGAATGAGTAAGTGTGTCTGTTTGACTGATATTGTCAGTATTCAGAATGAGTAAGTGTGTCTGTTTGACTGATATTGTGTATTGGTTATTCAGTACTGTGTTGAAGCATCTTTGGCAGCGATTACAGCCTCAAATCTTCTTGGATATGACGCTACAAGCTTGGCACACCTGTATTTCTGGAGTTTCTCCCATTCTTCTCTGCAGATCCTCTCAAGCTCCGTCAGTGTGGATGGGGAGCGTTGCTGCACAGCTATTTTCAGGGCTCTCCAGAGATGTTTGATCGGGTTCAAGTCCGGGCTCTGGCTGGGCCACTCAAGGACATTCAGAGACTTGTCCCGAAGCCACTCCTGCGTTCTCTTGGCTGTGTGGTTAGGGTCATTGTCCTGGAAGGTGAAACTTTGCCCCAGTCTGAGGTCCTGGAGCAGGTTTTCATTAAGGATATCTCTGTAATTTGCTCTGTTCGTCTTTGCCTCGATCCTGACTAGTCTCACAGTCCCTGCCGCTGAAAAACATCCCCACAGCATGATGCTGCCACCACCATGCTTCACCGTAGGGATGGTGCCAGGTTTCCATGTTGACTTTTGGTATTCAATCAAATTTCAATCAAATTTATTTTATATAGCCCTTCGTACATCAGCTGATATCTCAAAGTGCTGTACAGAAACCCAGCCTGAAACCCCAAACAGCAAGCAATGCAGGTGAAGAAGCACGGCAGAGAGCAGAGAATTTTGTTTCTCATGGTGAGAGTCCTTTAGGTGTTATTATTTTTACATTTTAAATGTTACTTTAATTTAACTAGGCAAGTCAGTTTATGTTTATTTTCAATGACGGCCTACCGGGGAACAGTGGGTTAAATGCCTTGTTCAGGGGCAGAACGACAGATTTTTACCTTGTCGGTTCAGGGATTCGATCTTGCAACCTTTCGGTTACTAGTCCAACGCTCTAACCACTAGGCTACCCTGCCGCTCCATCACTAAGATATGTACATAACGTGTTATAACAGCATCCATCACATGGTTATAAACATGACATAATAAATGTCTTAGTCAGCAACTCTTGACAGCTTGGTGAAATCTCTCCAGGCGTTTATAACCATCATTAAAGATAGATGGATGGAACACAACATGATATCCAACCAGGAGATAAGAGTAAGGACCCTTTTGGAAAACTCCAAGTGGGCTGTCATGTACCTTTTCCTGAGGAGTCGCTTCTGTCTGGCCACTCTACTACAAAAATGCCTGATTGGTGGAGTGCTGCAGAGATGGTTGTCCTTCTTGGAAGGTTCTCCCATCTCCACAGAGGAACTCTGGAGCTCTGTCAGAGTGACCATCACCTCCATGGTGATAATGAGGGATGTTGACCATAAACAAATGAACACAAAAGAAGTCCCTAATTGCTACAACCAAAAACAACAGTGTGTCTGTGTGGAGAGAGTCTCCTCGGTGTATGGGGGGGGGGGGGGGGGTGTATTTATCCCCGGGAAACACCCGAGCCCAGGTGTGTCCCATTTTGCTGATGAGAGACAAGGTGACCGGGGGGATTTGAGCGGGCTGCCTCCTCGCTGGTTACTATGTTGCAATATCAATATTCTCAGAACCACTATGTTGATACAATGTTTCAATATTCTCAGAACCACTATGACACAATGTTTCAATATTCTCAGAACCACTATGACACAATGTTTCAATATTCTCAGAACCACTATGTTGACACAATGTTTCAATATTCTCAGAACCACTATGACACAATGTTTCAATATTCTCAGAACCACTATGTTGACACAATGTTTCAATATTCTCAGAGCCACTATGACACAATGTTTCAATATTCTCAGAACCACTATGTTGACACAATGTTTCAATATTCTCAGAACCACTATGACACAATGTTTCAATATTCTCAGAACCACTATGACACAATGTTTCAATATTCTCAGAACCACTATGTTGACACAATGTTTCAATATTCTCAGAACCACTATGACACAATGTGTCAATATTCTCAGAGCCACTATGACACAATGTTTCAATATTCTCAGAACCACTATGACACAATGTTTCAATATTCTCAGAACCACTATGTTGACACAATGTTTCAATATTCTCAGAACCACTGACACAATGTTTCAATATTCTCAGAGCCACTATGACACAATGTTTCAATATTCTCAGAACCACTATGACATAATGTTTCAATATTCTCAGAACCACTATGACACAATGTTTCAATATTCTCAGAGCCACTATGAAACAATGTTTCAATATTCTCAGAGCCACTATGACACAATGTTTCAATATTCTCAGAGCCACTATGACACAATGTTTCAATATTCTCAGAGCCACTATGTTGACACAATGTTTCAATATTCTCAGAACCACTATGACATAATGTTTCAATATTCTCAGAGCCACTATGTTGACATAATGTTTCAATATTCTCAGAACCACTATGTTGACACAATGTTTCAATATTCTCAGAACCACTATGTTGACATAATGTTTCAATATTCTCAGAACCACTATGACATAATGTTTCAATATTCTCAGAGCCACTATGACACAATGTTTCAATATACTCAGAACCACTATGTTGACACAATGTTTCAATATTCTCAGAACCACTATGTTGATACAATGTTTCAATATTCTCAGAACCACTATGACACAATGTTTCAATATTCTCAGAACCACTATGTTGATACAATGTTTCAATATTCTCAGAACCACTATGACACAATGTTTCAATATTCTCAGAACCACTATGTTGACACAATGTTTCAATATTCTCAGAACCACTATGACACAATGTTTCAATATTCTCAGAACCATTATGACACAATGCTTCAATATTCTCAGAACCACTATGTTGATACAATGTTTCAATATTCTCAGAACCACTATGTTGACACAATGTTTCAATATTCTCAGAACCACTATGTTGATACAATGTTTCAATATTCTCAGAACCACTATGACACAATGTTTCAATATTCTCAGAACCACTATGTTGACACAATGTTTCAATATTCTCAGAACCACTATGACACAATGTTTCAATATTCTCAGAACCATTATGACACAATGCTTCAATATTCTCAGAACCACTATGTTGACACAATGTTTCAATATTCTCAGAACCACTATGACACAATGTTTCAATATTCTCAGAGCTACTATGTTGATACTATTTTGAACTGGAGTAAATGCTGCACTTAGTAACAATGACCAACACAATTGCAGTTAAACTTGAATACATTAGCCTACCATGACTATATCCATGTGTTGTCACTATCATGTATCCTACCATGACTATATCCAACCCAGCTCCATGTGTTGCCACTATCATGTATCCTACCATTACTATATCCAACCCAGCTCCATGTGTTGCCACTATCATGTATCCTACCATGACTATATCCAACAAACTCAGGAAACAGCTGTCACTATCCCTAGATAATGCAGTAATGAGAGAAATGTAATAGAATATTTAGGGTCCTATCAAATCTGATTAGAATTGTTTTGCCTAATTTTGTTTTCACATGTTGTTTTTTGGAGGTTTCTGATTTGTCCCAGTTTTTCTGGTTTTCACTATCTCAAAATCACACTTATCAGAAAAACAACAATACTTAAACCACATCAGGAGACCACTTTTGAAGTCTGAGAAAAATCTAAGAAATTTTCATTTTTGGTTGTAGATACCCTTTAATTCAAGTGGCACCAGCAAGAGCCTTGCTTGGTAAGTGGTGTCTCTGTAGCACACATCTGGGGCTCCACGCAAGATCTCACCCCGTGGGGTCAAATTGATCCCAAGAACGGTGAGCAAAAATCCCAGAACCACACGGGGGGACCTAGTGAATGACCTGCAGAGAGCTGGGACCAAAGTAACAAAGCCTACCATCAGTAACACACTACGCCGCCAGGGACTCAAATCCTGCAGTGCCAGACCCCCCTGCTTAAGCCAGTACATGTCCAGGCCTGTCTGAAGTTTGCTAGAGAGCATTTGGATGATCCAGAAGAAGATTGGGAGAATGTCATATGGTCAGATGAAACCAAAATATACATTTTTGGTAAAAACTCAACTCGTAGTGTTTGGAAGACAAAGAATGCTGCGTTGCATCCAAAGAACACCATACCTACTGTGAAGCATGGGGGTGGAAACATCATGCTTTGGGGCTGTTTTTCTGCAAAGGGACCAGGACGACGAATGAAAGGAAAAGAATGAATGGGGCCATGTATCGTGAGATTTTGAGTGAAAACCTCCTTCCATCAGCAAGGGCATTGAAGATGAAACGGGTTTGGGTCTTTCAGCATGACAATGATCCCAAACACACCGCCCGGGCAACGAAGGAGTGGCTTCGTAAGAAGCATTTCAAGGTCCTGGAGTGGCCTAGCCAGTCTCCAGATCTCAACACCATAGACAATCTTTGGAGGGAGTTGAAAGTCTGTGTTGCCCAGCAACAGCACCAAAACATCACTGCTCTAGAGGAGATCTGCATGGAGGAATGGGCCAAAATACCAGCAACAGTGTGTGAAAACCTTGTGAAGACTTACAGAAAACGTTTGACCTCTGTCATTGCCAACAAAGGGTATATAACAAAGTATTGAGATAAACTTTTGTTATTGACCAAATACTTATTTTCCACCATAATTTGCAAATAAATTCATAAAAAATCCTACAATGTGATTTTCTGGATTTCTTTTCTAATTTTGTCTGTCATAGTTGAAGTGTACTTATGATGAAAATTACAGGCCTCTCTCATCTTTTTAAGTGGGAGAACTTGCACAATTGGTGGCTGACTAAATACTTTTTTGCCCCACTGTGCAAGAACACACACATACATGTAATAGTGCCAGACATGCACCCAAACATATACAGTTGGCATTGCTGTTATGGTTTTTGTTGTCCTTGATATATTTTGTTTTTAATATATATAATTTTTTTGCATTGTTGTTTGCTGTTTTCTTCTGTCTTTTTCTTTTTTCTCTTTCTCTTGGTTGTTGGTGCATTGTGGGGGTTCTTGGGGAATGGAATTAATTGTTAATTATTATTTTTTATTATTTATTATTCTTTTGGGGGGGGGATTGTGGGAGGGGTCTCGGATGGTTGAGGGACAGCTATTGGGGCACTGTGGGGGGGGATCTTGGAGGGTTCAGGTTCACGTTTTTTTGGCCTGGTGGTAGATCAGTCAACATGCCCCTTGAGCAGGGCATTGACCCTGGATGCTTCTGTGTGTCGCTCTGAATGGGAGTCTGTTGGATGACTGGTGTGATGTAGTTGCTGATCGGCTTCACTGCAAGTATATTGTATGTTTCGGATATTCAATAATAATAAAAAATCGAACAAAATAAATAAATAAATAATGAAATCTGAAATGTCTTGAGTCAATAAGTATTCAACTCCTTTGTTATGGCAAGGAGCCTAAAGCCTAAATAAGTTCGGGAGTAATCATTTGCTTAACAAGTCACATAATAAATTGCATGGACTCACTGTGTGCAATAATAGTGTTTAACATGATTTTTGAATGACTACCTCATCTCCGTACCCCACACATACAATTATCTGTAAGGTCCCTCAGTCAAGGAGTGAATTTACATCACAGATTCAACCAATACCTCACAAAGAAGGACACCTATTGGTAGAGAGGAAAAAAAACAAAAAACATCTGAGATTGAATGTCCCTTTGAGGTGAAGTTATTAATTGCACTTTGGAGGGTGTATCAATACACCCAGTCACTACAAAAGATACAGACGTCCTTCCTAACTCAGTTGCTGGAGAGGAAGGAAACCGCTCAGGGATTTCACCATGAGGCCAATGGTGACTTTAAAACTTTGTATCTGTTTTATAGCTGTGATAGGAGAACTGAGGATGGATCAACAACATTGTAGTTCTCTACAATACTCACCTAATTGGCAGAGTGAAAACAAGGAAGTCTGTACAGCATACAAATATTTAAAAAATATTTATAAATATTCCAAAACACGCATCCTATTTGCAACAAGCCACTAAAGTAATACTGCAAAACATGTGGCAAAGCAATTCACTTTTTGTCCTGAATACAAAAAAGTGTTGTGGTCGAGGTAAATCTGAGTACCACTCTCCATATTTTCAATCATAGTGGTGGCTGCATCATGTTATGGGTATGCTTGTAAGCGTTAAGGACTGGGGAGTTTTTCAGAATAAAAAAACGAACTGAATGGAGCTAAACACAGGCAAAATCCTAGAGGAAAACCTGGTTCAGTCTGCTTTCCACCAGACACTGGGAGATTAATTCACATATCAACAGGACAACAACCTAAAACACAAGGCCAAATCTACACTGGGGTTGCTTACTAAGAAGACAGTGAGTGTTCCTGATTGACCGATTACAGTTTTGACTTAAATCTACTTGAAAATCTATGGCAAGGCCTGGAAATGGTTCATTAGCAATGATTAACAACCAATTTGACAGAGCTTGAAGAATGTAAAAAAAAAAATGGACAACGAGCTCTTAGAGATTTTTCCAGAAAGACTCACAGCCATAACCGCTGCCAAATTGCTTAATTAAACTCCAGGCAGCAGATGGCGACGTGAATCTTTCAGGTGATGCTTCTTGCGTGACGTATAATCTAGTGGACAGGACGCTCAAGAACCACAACACGGCTCCTGTTTAAAACACCTCGGTAGCTTGCTAGCCAACATGCAACCGAAACATTGAAGCTCTTTAGACCACTTTTGTGAATATTCATCTCGTTGTTTTAAAAACAGTTCTGTTGAGGTATCTACTGGTTAACTTTAACGTAATGTACTTGTTACATTTGCACACTTGTTCTGAGCCTAGCACTCGGCTAGTCGCTAATGCTAACTAGCTAGCTAGCATCCACAACCATGAGCTCTTTAAGCTACTCGCCCCCAGCTAAAGAAGAGGCGATATGTTGGACGGATAAAGAATCTCTCGGCCTGAACGTTGTCATAAAAGAAGAAGAGGAAGATATCTCATTGAAAGTAGAGGAAGAAGCTTTCAGAATTAAAAAGGAGGAAGAGGAGTATATCAGCATCGCATTGAAAGAGGAAGATGTTGTAGTGAAAGAAGAGAAAGAACCCTTTGGAGTAGAAGAGGAGGCTCTTATATTAAAAGAGGAGGATTATGTTACAGTGAAAGAACAGAAAGAACCCATTGGAGTGAAGGTGGAAGAAGAGGAGGGGATAAAGGCTGTCACAGTGGAAGAGGAGGAGGTAGAAGCTTCGATAATGAAAAAGGAGGAAGAGGCTATCACATTGAAAGAAGAGGATGTTGTAATGAAATTAGAGAAAGAACCTTTTAGAGTGAAAGAGGAGGCTATCTCAGTAAAAGAGGAGGGAGACATTTTGGGAGTGAAAGAGGAGGAGGAAGGAGAGGAAGAGGAGACTGAAGATCGGATTAGCACCAGTGAGTATTGTCTTAAAAACAGGGACACAAACTTTGCACTTGTGAACTAATATGTTTTAAATAGGCGTTCTACTGAATACTACTATACTTCAATGGGGTATTCAGGACTGAAGACATTGTTCAAGGGCAATCTGCCATTGGTACATGCATTTTTTGACTTTTTAATTAATAATATATAGGCCTAGCTATTGCTTATTGGAGAATATAACTGATAAATGCTCAATGAACTTACTTCAACTAACTCTTACAGCCTTGTTATAAAATTGCTTAAATATTTTTACACACAATACCCAATGATGACAAAGCAAAAACTGTTTTATATTTATTTTTAGTAAATGTATTTATAAAAAACAGGAAATATCACATTTACATAAGTATTCAGACCTTTTACTCAGTACTTTGTTGAAGCACCTTTTGGCAGTGATTACAGCCTCGAGTCTTCTTGGGTATGACCCTACAAGCTTGGCACACCTGTATTTGGGGAGTTTCTCCCATTCTTCTCTGCAGATCCTCTCAAGCTCTGTCAGGTTTGATGGGGGAGCGTTTGCTGCACAGTTATTTTCAGGTCTCTCCAGAGATGTTAGATCGGGCTCAAGTCTGGGCTCTGGCAGGACCACTCAAGAACATTGAGACTTGTCCTGAAGTACAGTAGCACAAAAGCTATACAAAATGGAAATCAAAATAAATAAATATTGTTCAATACGATCAATACTAACTTTGAATAATGTTGTAATATATCGTGTATATTTATACCCCAGACCAATGGTTTCCAAATATTTGAAGTACATTTTTGCTATTCTGTATTTTTTTATACCATAAATCATTGCCGTTCCAATTAAGCCCAGTTTGCATTGAAACACATGGAGATTGTGTTTATCACCTAATAATCAATAAACCTGAGCATAAATGTTTTTTTCTTCAGATTTAAGTTGATTAAAGTACTCAAACTACAGTTATCCATATTATTCATAGTGGCCTTTATCGGTTGCTCCTATTAAGCCCATTATGCTCCTATTAAGCCCAGGTTGCTCCTATTAAGCCCAGGTTGCTCCTATTAAGCCCAGTTTGCATTGAAACACATGGAGATTGTGTGTTGATATAAACCTGAGCATGAATGTCTTTACTTCAGATTAAAGTACAGTTATGCCTATAATTCATAGTGGCCTTTACCAAGATTAAATCATTAAGAACAACTAGAAACCTCTGTACTCTCTGCAGCACGTTGAAAGTAGACAGGTAGTTGTTGATGCAGAAAGAGAAGAAGAAGAAGAAGATCAGGGTTTAAGGATATCAAGCATAGAAGATCTGGGCAAACAAATGAAGGACAAGAAGATGACTACTGGCCGAATACTCGTGGCAGTTCGGGCCGGGGTGTCATATTGTTGTCCTTCCTTCATCCAGGTGATTCTGTTTTTTTGGGGGGGTTTCACCACCTGTACCTTTCTAATACAAGAGTAGATTAGAGATTAGAAAGATTAGAAACGGTCTTTAGGCAGGCTTTTGAAAGACAAGTTGAACTAATTAACAACAATAGGAGTACAGCAAATGTTAACCAGCTATTCAGAAAAATTCATTAAAAGTTGTTTGTGTTATGGTCTTTGTGCATGGCAGCTGCAGGATCAATATTCACCTTTATAATATGGGATGAAGCCTGAGCTGGAATGTGAAGCTAACTGAAGCTGGCTAGCTTTAGAAAACCCTGACTAGATCTCTCTAGTGTCGTAGTATT
Organism: Oncorhynchus mykiss; assembly: GCF_013265735.2. NCBI lineage: Eukaryota > Metazoa > Chordata > Actinopteri > Salmoniformes > Salmonidae > Oncorhynchus > Oncorhynchus mykiss. Next base: position 5,482,872 of record NC_048581.1, on the reverse strand, counting down.
ACCCCTCAGAACCCCAAATATAACCTTGTAACTGTAACAAACACTGTATAGTCAAAAATCCATCCATATTCAACTAAATACTTTTTTTGTCTTTGGCAGGAGCGAGACCCGACTCTCACTCGGACAGAAGAAAGAGTCCTTCAGGGCAACCAGACCCAAAGATGGCCAAACCAGCGAGACCACACCACTGCTCCCATTGTGGAAAGAGTTTTATTAATTTAAGGAGTCTAAAAGTTCATCAAAGAGTACACACAGGAGAAAAGCCTTACCACTGCTCACAGTGCGGAAAGAGTTTTACTCAGTTAGGGAATCTGAAAATGCATGAGAGAATACACACAGGAGAGAAGCCTTTCCACTGCTCTCTGTGTGGAAAGAGTTTTACCCAGTTAGCTGCCCTGAAAATACATGAGAGGACGCACACAGGAGAGAAGCATTTTCACTGCACCCTGTGTGGAAAGAGTTTTACCCGGATAGGGTCCCTGAAAACGCATGAGCGAATACACACAGGAGAGAAGCCTTTTCACTGCTCCCTGTGTGGAAAGCATTTTACCCAGTTAGGGGCCCTGAAAACACATGAGAGAACACACACTGGAGAGAAGAATTTTCACTGCTCCTTGTGTAGAAAGAGTTTTACCCAGTTAGGGGCCCTGAAAAAACACGAGAGGACACATACAAGAGAGAATAATTTCCACTGCTCCCTGTGTGGAAAGACTTTTACCCAGTTAGGGTCCATGAAAACGCATGAGAGGACACACACTGGAGAGAAGCCATATCGCTGCTCCCAGTGTCAAAATACCTTTTCCGCATTAAGGGACCTTAAATCACATGAAAGAACCCATTTAGTAGAGAGGCAGAGGCCGTTCCAATGCTCTCAGTGTGGAAAGAGATTCATCCAGTCATCACATCTGAAAGATCACATGACAACACACACAGGAGAAAAACCGTTCCAATGCTCTCAGTGTGGAAAGGGTTTTACCAGGTTAAGCACACTAAAAACACACAAAATTACACACAGGAGATCAGCATTTCCAATGCTCCCAGTGTGAAAAGAAACGGTTAGAAAATACATCCATTAACAACAAGTGATGGATTTATTAGGGGGAAAAGATGCACTGAGTACGAGTACAACCCAGGGGGTAACGCGCTAAAGTGAAAATCACTTGTTTCCAACGTGATCCTCGATGGAATAAACTCAATACAGACAAGACACAAGATAAATATATCTTCCTCCCAGTGTGGAAAGGTATTTATACGTAGTTAGGGAACCTGAAAGACCACGACGGAACACACACCGGGAAGATGCCGTACCACTGCTCCCAGTGTGGAAAGAGATTTTTCACATCTCATAACACACAGTGCTCCCACACTTTTTTTCAACTGAGAATGTGTGTTCCTGGGTTGGATCGGTCAGGAAAATCTGGGAGATGTCATGCATTTGTTGTTGTTGTTGTGTTTTCAAAAAGTCAATGGAAATTAATTGAACTTCTGTTAGCCATTTATTTAGGCATAGTTTGTAAATATGTTTATTAATCACATACAAATCACCATATCAACCAGGATCAGAATGCTTTAATGCTGTGTGACCGCATCACCTGCACGTACACTGTGGAGTGGGCCTCAAGGGGAGAGAGACAAGACACTGTGGAGTGGGCCTCAAGTGCTGTTAGCATTTGTTCATGCTAGTTAACTGTTTAGCTGTTAGCATTTATTCATGCTAGTTAACTGTTTAGCTGTTAGCATTTATTCATGCTAGTTAGCTGTTAGCATTTATTCATGCTAGTTAACTGTTTAGCTGTTAGCATTTAATCATGTTTTCGTCATGTCCCAAAAACGTTCCACCGTCACATGCAGGTTAAGGCCATGCAAAGTTTATTCACTTTTTTTGGACAATTCATTTAAACTGGTTTTTTTTTGTTTGTTTTTTTTGCAAACAAGTGATTCACTTCGCCATTTGTATTAGTTAGGATTCTGGTGACTCAAAATAATCAATTGTGAATCACGAGGACAAAACCTGCCGTAATGATCTATTATCTAATTCTTCAATCTCCAATAAATGTTATTCATCTGATATATTTATTAATGTCTGTGTTTCTTCCTCCAATATGATAACGAGGTGGTGTCAAGCCAATGTCTGTCTGTGTCTGTGGTAACTAACACACCAATATGATAATGAGGTGGTGTCAAGCCAATGTCTGTGTGTCTGTGGTAACTAACACACCAATATGATAATGAGGTGGTGTCAAGCCAATGTCTGTCTGTGTCTGTGGTAACTAACACACCAATATGATAATGAGGTGGTGTCAAGCCAATGTCTGTCTGTCTGTGGTAACTAACACACCAATATGATAATGAGGTGGTGTCAAGCCAATGTCTGTCTGTGTGTCTGTGGTAACTAACACACCAATATGATAACGAGGTGGTGTCAAGCCAATGTCTGTCTGTGTCTGTGGTAACTAACACACCAATATGATAATGAGGTGGTGTCAAGCCAATGTCTGTGTGTCTGTGGTAACTAACACACCAATATGATAATGAGGTGGTGTCAAGCCAATGTCTGTCTGTGTCTGTGGTAACTAACACACCAATATGATAATGAGGTGGTGTCAAGCCAATGTCTGTGTGTCTGTGGTAACTAACACACCAATATGATAATGAGGTGGTGTCAAGCCAATGTCTGTCTGTGTCTGTGGTAACTAACACACCAATATGATAATGAGGTGGTGTCAAGCCAATGTCTGTCTGTCTGTGGTAACTAACACACCAATATGATAATGAGGTGGTGTCAAGCCAATGTCTGTCTGTCTGTGGTAACTAACACACCAATATGATAATGAGGTGGTGTCAAGCCAATGTCTGTCTGTGTCTGTGGTAACTAACACACCAATATGATAATGAGGTGGTGTCAAGCCAATGTCTGTCTGTGTCTGTGGTAACTAACACACCAATATGATAATGAGGTGGTGTCAAGCCAATGTCTGTCTGTGTCTGTGGTAACTAACACACCAATATGATAATGAGGTGGTGTCAAGCCAATGTCTGTCTGTGTCTGTGGTAACTAACACACCAATATGATAATGAGGTGGTGTCAAGCCAATGTCTGTGTGTCTGTGGTAACTAACACACCAATATGATAATGAGGTGGTGTCAAGCCAATGTCTGTGTGTCTGTGGTAACTAACACACCAATATGATAATGAGGTGGTGTCAAGCCAATGTCTGTCTGTGTCTGTGGTAACTAACACACCAATATGATAATGAGGTGGTGTCAAGCCAATGTCTGTGTGTCTGTGGTAACTAACACACCAATATGATAATGAGGTGGTGTCAAGCCAATGTCTGTCTGTGTCTGTGGTAACTAACACACCAATATGATAATGAGGTGGTGTCAAGCCAATGTCTGTCTGTCTGTGGTTGATCAATGTCACAGCGCTTTGCTCAATAGTAGAATTTGCGGTTGGCCTTCAAAATAAAAGTCCTGCATTTGAAACGGAAGCAAACAGATTCATATAGTGGAATCACTCCATATTTGGACCAGATTATGTTTGGAATGTTGTATAAATACAACAAAAGACAATAATTTGTTAATTTACCCCCCCCCCCCCCAAAACAAATGTCATCAGTTGACATTGCACTGTGGAGGTCCATGATATAACATTGTTCAGCCTTGCCTATGGATCTGAGAGGCCCATGAAATGTTCACAACTGAGTTGATTTCCCACAGTCAAAGTCCTGCAATAAGAGCTACGACGCTAATAGTTGTGTGAACTAGAGCTCGACCGATTATGATTTTTCAACGCCGATACCGATACTGATTATTGGAGGACCAAAAAAGCCGATGCCGATTAATCGGCCAATTACATTAAAAAAAATGTTTAAAACATTTTTATTTGATTTTATTTGTAATAATGACAATTTCAGTCATGTAACAGAATGGACAGTACCTTGGGGGGAATAAATGCAAACCAAACAACAGTCCAAACAACCTTCTATCAATGGAAATAGATTTTTCAGCTCCTCCTCCTCCTCCTCCACCCATCTCTACCTTTTCAGTCTCATTGAAAGGCAGACTGTTGGAGCTCCCTCCAATGCCCTGTGCCAGGTACAGGGAAAACACTTTGGCTCGGCAGTAGGTATTTTCCTGTCACTCCAGGAAAGCCGGTATGTGTGTTGGGGCTGTTGGGGCCTTGTTTCAGCGGCTGGTCGCAGAACCTGTACAGATGGCTGTTGGGGCCTTGTTTCAGCGGCTGGTGGCAGAACCTGTACAGACGGCCGGAGGGATGCTGCTCTGAGGATTTTCTCGTTCCTCTGTTTGCTTCTTCCTCACTGCCTCCCTCTGCTTCAAGGCCTCCCTCTGCCTCCCTCTGCCTCCCTCCGCCTCCCACTGCCTCCCTCTGCTTCAAGGCCTCCCTCTGCCTCTCTCTGCCTCCCACTGCCTCCCTCCACCTCCCACTGCCTCCCACTGCCTCCCTCTACTTCAAGGCCTCCCTCTGTCTCCCTCTGCCTCCCACTGCCTCCCACTGCCTCCTTCCACCTCCCACTGCCTCCCTCCACCTCCCACCGCCTCCCTCTGCCTCCCTCCACATCCCACTGCCTCCCTCTGCCTCCCTCCGCCTCCCACTGCCTCCCTCTGCCTCCCTCTACCTCCCACTGCCTCCCTCCACCTCCCACTGCCTCCCTCTGCCTCCCTCCACCTCTCACTCCCTCCCTCCACCTCCCACTGCCTCCCACTGCCTCCCTCTGCCTCCCTCCGCCTCCCTCTGCTTCAAGACCTCCCTCTGCCTCCCTCTGCTTCAAGGCCTCCCTCTGCCTCCCACTGCCTCCCTCTGCTTCAAGGCCTCCCTCTGCCTCCCACTGCCTCCCTCTGACTCCCTCTGCCTCCCTCTGCCTCCCACTGCCTCCCTCTGCCTCCCACTACCTCCCTCTGCCTCCCTCTGCTTCAAGGCCTCCCTCTGTCTCCATCTGCCTCCCTCTGCCTCCCACTGCCTCCCTCTGCCTCAAGGCCTCCAGCTCCCATTGATAGAAGGCAGCGGCAGTAAAATCCTCAGATGGTATTGTTGAATTAGTAATGCTGTGGCAGGGGGTGGGGGGCGTGACTGGGACACTGATCGTTTCACTCTCTGCAGTAACATAATACCACAGCTGTGTGTCTCTAGGAGCTTCTCTGGGCTGGTAAGATGGTGTTAAGAGCAGAGTAGATCCACCCACTTCAGGATCTCTTCCTCCCCGTGGTGCTTGACCAGTAGGACATCACTGTCAGCTCTAATGGGCTCTGTCCATTGGCCGTGGTCCAAGATGAAGACGGGAACCTCATCTCTTGATGGGCTCAGTGGAGCAGCATGTCAAGGGCAGTGGTGGTGGTGTGGCTGGCAGAGAGAGGTGTGCTCAGCAAATCTGAAATATTATTTTCATGACAAAGTCTGACCTATACACCAGGGAACTTCAACTAGATTCAGCTGCGGGACGATTTGTTTCAGGAGTGGATTGGTCGCGGGGCCGGAAACATAATCACAAATCATTTGTAGACGGAAAATTGACTCAAGAAGCCCAGACAGATATGATGTTTGACTAAAACATAATAATTTAAAACCTTGCTTTACATTTTATATACGATCACGTGTCTCTCTATCATCCACTGGAATACTTGGGAACAGATGTTTTACATTAAAATCACTTGGAGCTGATTTCCTGGTGTTTTTACAGTAATTAAAAAAACATGTATATATTTTTTGCTCTGAAAACTTCAAATTTATTAGGGTCAAATAGAACCAGGCCTGCTGGAACCTAAAGCAGGTGTGTGTGTGTGAGACAGAATGACTTAGTGCCTGCACACATAAGTATGTATGTGATATCATTTTAATTACCTGTATCAGTATGTGTGTGATATCATTTTAATTACCTGTATCAGTATGTGTGTGATATCATTTTAATTACCTGTATCAGTATGTGTGTGATATCATTTTAATGACCTGTATCAGTATGTGTGTGATATCATTTTAATTACCTGTATCAGTATGTGTGTGATATCATTTTAATTACCTGTATCAGTATGTGTGTGATATCATTTTAATTACCCGTATCAGTATGTGTGTGATATCATTTTATTTACCCGTATCAGTATGTGTGTGATATCATTTTAATTACCTGTATCAGTATGTGTGTGATATAATTTTAATTACCCGTATCAGTATGTGTGTGATATCATTTTAATTACCCGTATCAGTATGTGTGTGATATCATTTTAATTACCCGTATCAGTATGTGTGTGATATCATTTTAATTACCCGTATCAGTATGTGTGTGATATCATTTTAATTACCTGTATCAGTATGTGTGTGATATCATTTTAATTACCTGTATCAGTATGTGTGTGATATCATTTTAATTACCCGTATCAGTATGTGTGTGATATCATTTTAATTACCTGTATCAGTATGTGTGTGATATCATTTTAATTACCCGTATCAGTATGTGTGTGATATCATTTTAATTACCTGTATCAGTATGTGTGTGATATCATTTTAATTACCCGTATCAGTATGTGTGTGATATCATTTTAATTACCTGTATCAGTATGTGTGTGATATCATTTTAATTACCCGTATCAGTATGTGTGTGATATCATTTTAATTACCTGTATCAGTATGTGTGTGATATAATTTTAATTACCTGTATCAGTATGTGTGTGATATCATTTTAATTACCCGTATCAGTATGTGTGTGATATCATTTTAATGACCTGTATCAGTATGTGTGTGATATCATTTTAATGACCTGTATCAGTATGTGTGTGATATCATTTTAATTACCTGTATCAGTATGTGTGTGATATCATTTTAATTACCTGTATCAGGCAGGAACTCTTTGGATGGATTATCTTCAAATTAAATCAAATTTGATTGGTCAGAACACATATTAAGCAGCTGTTATTGGTCAGAACACATATTAAGCAGCTGTTATTGGTCAGAACACATATTAAGCAGCTGTTATTGGTCAGAACACATATTAAGCAGCTGTTATTGGTCAGAACACATATTAAGCAGCTGTTATTGCGGGTGTAGCGAAATGCTTGTGTTCCTCGATCCACCAGTGCAGTAGTATCTAACGATTCACAACAATACACTCATATTTTAAGTAAAATAATGGAATTACAGAAATATATAAATATTAGGACAAGCAATGTTGGAGTGGCATTGAGTAGAATACAGTAGAATACAGTAGATTACAGTATATACAGTAGAATACAGTAGAATACAGTAGAATACAGTATATACGGTAGAATACAGTAGAATACAGTATATACAGTAGAATACAGTATATACAGTAGAATACAGTAGAATACAGTAGAATACAGTATATACAGTAGAATACAGTAGAATACAGTATATACAGTAGAATACAGTAGAATACAGCATATACAGTAGAATACAGTAGATTACAGTATATACATATGAAATTAGTAAAACAGTGTGTAAACATTGTTAAAGTGGCCAGTGATTCCATGTCTATGTTTCACAGGGCAGCAGCCTCTAATGTGCAGGGATGAGTAACTGGGTGGTAGCCGGGTAGTGACAGTGACTAGGTTCAGGGCAGGGTATTGGGTGCAGGCCGGTAAGTGATGGCTATTTAACAGTCTGACGGCCTTGAGATAGAAGCTGTTTTTCAGTCTCTCAGCTTTGATGCACCTCTACTGACTTTGCTTTCTGGATGATAACGGGGTGAACAGGCCGTGGTTCAGGTGGTTGATGGTCTTTTTGGCCTTCCTGTGACATCGGGTGCTGTAGGTGTCCTGCAGGGCAGGCAGTGTGCCCCCGGTGATGCTTTGGGCAGACCGCACCGCCCTCTGGAGAGGGTTGCGGACGGTGCTGTTGCCGTACCGAAACGAAATGCTCTCAATGGTGCATCTGTAAAATGTGATGGTCTTGGGGGCCAAGCCAAACATTTTCAGCCACGTTGTCTGTGTGGGTGGACCATTTCAGATTGTCAGAGATGTGTACGCCGAGGAACTTGAAGCTTTTCCGCCTTCTCCATTGTAGTCCCGTCGATGTGGATGGGGGCGTGCTCCCTCTGCTGTCTCCTGTCCTGTCGATGTGGATGGGGGCGTGCTCCCTCTGCTGTCTCCTGTCCTGTCGATGTGGATGGGGGCGTGCTCCCTCTGCTGTCTCCTGTCCTGTCGATGTGGATGGAGGCCTGCTCCCTCTGCTGTCTCCTGTCCTGTCGATGTGGATGGGGGCGTGCTCCCTCTGCTGTCTCCTGTCCTGTCGATGTGGATGGGGGCGTGCTCCCTCTGCTGTCTCCTGTCCTGTCGATGTGGATGGAGGCGTGCTCCCTCTGCTGTCTCCTGTCCTGTCGATGTGGATGGAGGCGTGCTCCCTCTGCTGTCTCCTGTCCTGTCGATGTGGATGGAGGCCTGCTCCCTCTGCTGTCTCCTGTCCCGTCGATGTGGATGGGGGGCGTGCTCCCTCTGCTGTCTCCTGAAGTCCACAATCAGCTCCTTCGTTTTGTTAACAAAGGAGAAATGTTCAGCTTTTTGTGTATATGGAACATTTCTGATATCTTTTATTTCAGCTCATGAAACACGGAACCAACACTTTACACTTTGTGTCTATATTTTTGTTCAGTTTATATGTATTTTATATTCAGCTTCTATATATGTGTGTGTAGGAAAGTATTACCTGTAGGAAGTAAGAGAAAACATATCAGTTAATTTTATATTTTAGCCAGTATAAACAATGTGGTGAATATTTTCCTTATTAACTGCGGTACCCACTCCAGTCAACAGATGGCGATGGGAGTCTTTCAGCTGACGCTCGTTGCGTGACGTATATTCTAGTGGACGGGACGCGACATTTCTTCAACAAGGACAACTAGGCTACTGATTGAACCACATCGGTTGTTCGCTAGCAAACATAAAACCGGTAATATTTAGACAATTTGTGTGTATATTAACCTCGGTGTTTTAAACACACTGTCTGCGAATTTACTAGTTACTTTAATATTTACGTTGTCAGCTAGCTAGCTGTTTTAGTTAGCACTAGGATAGTCTAACGTTCCCGACCATGAGTTCACTATCCTACACCCCACCTGCTAAAGAAGAGGAGGTCTGCTGGACGGAGAAAGAAGCTCCCGTGAAAGAGGATAAGGAAGAGGAGGCTGTCACGGTTAAAAAGGAAGTAGGGGGTGAGGCTGTTACAGTGAAAGAGGAAGACGTTTCAGTGAAAGAGGAGGTGGATGTTACTGTTGAAGAAGAGGAAGACGCGTTCAGAGTGAAAGAGGAAGGCGTTACAGTGAAAGAAGAGGAGGATGCAGTTGAAAAAGTGAAAGAGGAGGAGGATGAGATTACTGGCACAGTTATAGAGGAGGAAGAAGAGAAGAATGGAGATCTGATTAACACCAGTGAGTACTATCTTAACAACAGGGGCGCAAATCAATGTGTGGTTATAAAGGGGCATTCCACTGAAGTTCGATACTTCAATACGTCTACTGTGGGAATTATTAAAGCTACAATGTAAGACGTGTACACCATTAAACAGTGGGCCACTAACAAAACGTAAACAATGGATCGAATGCATCCAATGACATTAGTCATCAATATATATTATAATAGAGCTCTGCTCAGCCTGTAAACATGCCATTATCTATTATTACAGAGCTCTGCTCAGCCTATAAACATGACATTATCTATTATTACAGAGCTCTGATTATGACATCATGACATTCCATGAGAACAAGATTAGAGTTGAAACTCCACATTATTAATATTATTATGACTGTTTCTTTTTTTTTTGCGCCCAAACTTTTTATTTTGTTACAAACAGACAATCTGACTGAGTTTTTACAGAACAAAAAATAACAATTAAAGAGTTGCATAAAAAGATAACCAACCCATTACCCCCCTCAGTCCCCACCTGCCCTCATCCTCCCTCCACAGCCAGAAACCATGTTTCCCTCCCCACCTAGCCCCCCCAGTTTATCAGCCCCCTTACACCTCCCCCAAAAAATTACCGGAGCCCCCCCCCCATAACACCCCTTCCCCAGGGGCCTGAAAGCAAAGAAAGTACCAAAGTCTAAATATTGATACCAACATTTTTAAATAGACCTCAGTAGGAATACCGTCCGATCCAGATGATTTGGCTTTATTCATGTTATCCAATACCCTCGAGTACCAATGCCATTTTGAGTTCATTGCGAGACTTAGTAGGTATCCACTTTAGAAGTGGATCACTGCAAGAGATTAATTTATCGGTCTTAATTGCAAGTGGAGGGCAGAGGTAATTTCCTCACGCACAGTCTCTTGGATAGTTGTGGCCACACCTTAACATTGGGCTATGTGTTGACAATTATTTGAAAAGAAGTCCGTTAATTTCAAATATAGCCACGCATTCTAGAACCCAACCAGGATGTTCTAGAATGTTCTTCAAACTGAACTCAGGATTTTGAGAGACCGAGTCTGGATTGAACCCTAGGTATCATTCAGGTTTGTTTTAGGTCTTCAGTTTAGTATTTAACTAAATGCTCTATTTATTTGTCTTTGGCAGGAGAGAGACAAGACTCTCACTCTGACAGCGAAAAGCGTCTTTCAGAAGAACCAGAGACATCCAAACCAGCAAGACGACGCCACTCTTCCCAATGTGGAAAGAGTTTTACCAAGTTAGGGAGCCTTAAAAACCATGAGATTACACACACAGGAGAAAAGCCCTACCAATGTTCCCAGTGTGGAAAGAGTTTTACAAGGTTCTGGAACCTAAAAGAACATGTGAGGACACACACAGGAGAAAAACCTCATCACTGCTCCCAGTGTGGAAAGAGTTTTATCCGGTTAAGCCACCTGAAAGAACACAAGAGAACGCACACAGGGGAGAAGTCTTATTACTGCTCCCAATGTGGAAAAGGTTTTATCCAGTTAAGGAAACTGAAAATGCATGAAATGACGCATACAGGGGAGAAGCCCTACCACTGCTCCCAGTGTGAAAATAGATATGTTTCATCAGGAGCCCTGAAGTCACATAAGAGAACACACACAGGGGAGAAGCCATACCTCTGTTGCCAGTGTGGCAAGAGTTTTAGCTGGCCAGGGCAACTGAAAGAGCACGAGAGGACACACACAGGAGTGAAACCTTACTATTGCTCCCTGTGTGGAAAGAGTTTTACCCATTTAGGGAACTTAAAAAGGCATAAAAGATCACACGCTGTAGAGCAGCCGTATCAATGCTCCCAGTGTGAAAACGTGTTTTTATCACCATGGGACCTGAAAAAACATGAGAGAACACACTCTGTAGAGAGGCCTTTCAAATGCTCTCAGTGTGGAAAGAGATTTATCCAGCGTTGTCATTTGAAAGCGCATGAAAAAATACACACAGGCGAAAAACCATTGTGCTCTCATTGTGGAAAGAGTTTTACCCAGTTAGGGAGCCTAAAAGAGCACGAGAGGACGCACACGGGAGAGAAGCCGTACCACTGTTCCCGGTGCGGAAAGAGTTTTACTCGGTTATGGTGCCTGAAAGCACATGAGAGAATGAAGAAGCTGTGTTCTGACTTAAGTTTTTGACTGAGAATTTTGTGTTTTTGTTCATGTCACGTAAAATCAACTTGGTTCGATGATAGAATCCTTAGTTGCTGCCTACTTTTTTTTTTAAACTTCTAAATTAATGATACTCATTGATTCTTGATGAACATAACTTATAAAATGCCTCATGAGCTTAGTTCAACTGTCATACTCAGATTCCAAAATACACGCTTGATTTGCACCAATGTTTTGTAAACAATGTAAATGTAAACACACATTGTGTGAGCCTCAAAACATATTATAGTTTAAACTATCATTTTCGGGGCAAACTAAAGATTCTAGCTTTAAAGGTCCAATGCAGCCTGTTTTTAAAAACATCTCGATATCAAATCATTTCTGGGTAATAATTAGGTACCTTACTGTAATGTTTAGGTACCTTCCTGTAATATTTAGGTACCTTACTGTAATATTTAGGTACCTTACTGTAATATTTAGGTACCTTCCTGTAATATTTAGGTACCTTACTGTAATATTTAGGTACCTTACTGTAATATTTAGGTACATTACTGTAATATTTAGGTACCTTACTGTAATATTTAGGTACCTTACTGTAATATTTAGGTACCTTACTGTAATGTTTTTCAATTTCAAATGGTCAAAACCAAAATAACTTCTTAGCAAAGAGCAATTTCTCAAGCAAGAATTGTGATGGGACTGAGTGGGGAGGGAACAACTGAACTAGCTCTTATTGACAGAGAGGTTTTTCATATTGATTTGATAACTAATTACCTGCCTGATGAGGATATCAAGAACGCCAACGTGTCATCCTTCCAAAACTGGCTGAAATTTCAGGCGGTCTTTTGAAACAGCTCTTACACTGCAAGGACATGATCATCATTTCCACAGTATTATTCCAACCTCAGTAAAAACACACGTTTCTGACTCTGCACTGGGCCTTTTAAAAACGCCTATTCAACAATACATGTGTTAAGTCTTTTTTATCTAAAGACATGAATTGAAAAAATGAAGTATGTCAGTTTTAATAGCGAGCGCGACAGTTTCAATTTGTACGATCTCTGTGATTCAATGGTCCTTTTCAAACTCTGGCTCTGGGTTGTCTATGTGTGTGTCTGTGTGACTGAGTGGACCTCCTTCTTCAAGCACTACAAATCATCTATTGTTTACATTTGAGTTTCGTATGTATCTTAGTGTGGCTTTAAGGGAATATTTGGTCACATCTACATGTAAATAAAAAAATATTAAAAAATCCCTATTCCAACAGTATTTATTCATAATGTACATAATAATATTGAGAGGGGTGTACTGCAAGGCAGGATCAATAAGGACTAGCCATCTTAACTTTGATAAAGAACCAGACATAACTATGACATTTCTGGCTCATTAGGAAATCTAAACTTGGTTATTGAGTCAATCAGACCATTTTTTTTAAAAATCTTCTAAAAACATAAAATAACAACCTAAGCACCAGGTGAGGCTAACTCACTGATCCTGCTTTGTTGGATACGTCTTCCTGGCCAATTCTCTCTGCATCCTGTGCCCCTGGGCGGTCTGCGGCTCTCTTCAAAACTGTCTTTGTTGGATACGTCTTCCTGTCCAATTCTCTCTGCATCCTGTGCCCCTGGGCGGTCTGCGGCTCTCTTCAAAACTGTCTTTGTTGGACACGTCTTCCGGTCCAATTCTCTCTGCATCCTGTGCCCCTGGGCGGTCTGCGGCTCTCTTCAAAACTGAAATCCTACAGGAGAAAACTAAAGTGCCCACGGCTGTTACTAGGATTGTATTGTACTATTCACTACATGGGCTTCTATGTATAAACCAGTAATGATTGTCATGCAGAAGAGTTGAGTATAGCACTTCTACAATCCATACACAACATCTTCATAGAACCAAGGGGCCATCCCAGTAATGTCATTAGGTTACTACTATAGAACCAAGGGGCCATCCCTGTAGTGTTATTAGGTTACTACTATAGAACCAAGGGGCCCTCCCTGTAGTGTTATTAGGTTACTAGTATAGAACCAAGGGGCCCTCCCTGTAGTGTTATTAGGTAACTACTATAGAACCAAGGGGCCATCCCTGTAGTGTTATTAGGTTACTACTATAGAACCAAGGGGCCCTCCCTGTAGTGTTATTAGGTTACTACTATAGAACCAAGGGGCCCTCCCTGTAGTGTTATTAGGTTACTACTATAGAACCAAGGGGCCCTCCCTGTAGTGTTATTAGGTAACTACTATAGAACCAAGGGGCCATCCCTGTAGTGTTATTAGGTTACTACTATAGAACCAAGGGGCCATCCCTGTAGTGTTATTAGGTAACTACTATAGAACCAAGGGGCCATCCCTGTAGTGTTATTAGGTTACTACTATAGAACCAAGGGGCCATCCCTGTAGTGTTATTAGGTTACTACTATAGAACCAAGGGGCCATCCCTGTAGTGTTATTAGGTAACTACTATAGAACCAAGGGGCCATCCCAGTAATGTCATTAGGTTACTACTATAGAACCAAGGGGCCATCCCAGTAATGTCATTAGGTTACTACTATAGAACCAAGGGGCCATCCCTGTACTGTCATTAGGTAACTAGTATAGAACCAAGGGGCCATCCCTGTAATGTCATTAGGTTACTACTATAGAACCAAGGGGCCATCCCAGTAATGTCATTAGGTTACTACTATAGAACCAAGGGGCCATCCCTGTACTGTCATTAGGTAACTAGTATAGAACCAAGGGGCCATCCCTGTAATGTCATTAGGTTACTACTATAGAACCAAGGGGCCATCCCAGTAATGTCATTAGGTTACTACTATAGAACCATCCCAGTAATGTTATTAGGTAACTAGTATAGAACCATCCCAGTAATGTCATTAGGTAACTAGTATAGAACCAAGGGGCCATCCCAGTAATGTCATTAGGTAACTAGTATAGAACCATCCCAGTAATGTCATTAGGTAACTAGTATAGAACCATCCCAGTAATGTTATTAGGTAACTAGTATAGAACCATCCCAGTAATGTCATTAGGTAACTAGTATAGAACCATCCCAGTACTGTTATTAGGTAACTAGTATTAGAACTAGTATAGAACCATCCCAGTAATGTTATTAGGTAACTAGTATAGAACCCTCCCAGTAATGTCATTAGGTAACTAGTATAGAACCATCCCAGTAATGTCATTAGGTAACTAGTATAGAACCATCCCAGTAATGTCATTAGGTAACTAGTATTAGAACTAGTATAGAACCATCCCTGTACTGTTATTAGGTAACTAGTATAGAACCATCCCAGTAATGTTATTAGGTAACTAGTATAGAACCATCCCAGAAATGTTATTATGTAACTAGTATAGAACCATCCCAGTAATGTCATTAGGTAACTAGTATTAGAACTAGTATAGAACCATCCCAGTACTGTTATTAGGTAACTAGTATAGAACTATCCCAGTACTGTCATTAGGTAACTAGTATAGAACCATCCCAGTAATGTTATTAGGTAACTAGTATAGAACCATCCCAGTAATGTTATTAGGTAACTAGTATAGAACCATCCCAGTAATGTTATTAGGTAACTAGTATAGAATCATCCCAGTAATGTTATTAGGTAACTAGTATAGAACCATCCCAGTAATGTTATTAGGTAACTAGTATAGAACCATCCCAGTACTGTTATTAGGTAACTAGTATAGAACCATCCCAGTACTGTTATTAGGTAACTAGTATAGAACCATCCCAGTAATGTTATTAGGTAACTAGTATAGAATCATCCCAGTAATGTTATTAGGTAACTAGTATAGAACCATCCCAGTAATGTTATTAGGTAACTAGTATAGAACCATCCCAGTACTGTTATTAGGTAACTAGTATAGAACCATCCCAGTACTGTTATTGGGTAACTAGTATAGAACCATCCCAGTACTGTTATTAGGTAACTAGTATAGAACCATCCCAGTACTGTTATTAGGTAACTAGTATAGAACCATCCCAGTACTGTTATTAGGTAACTAGTATAGAACCATCCCAGTACTGTTATTAGGTAACTAGTATAGAACCATCCCAGTACTGTTATTAGGTAACTAGTATAGAACCATCCCAGTACTGTTATTAGGTAACTAGTATAGAACCATCCCAGTACTGTTATTAGGTAACTAGTATAGAACCATCCCAGTAATGTTATTAGGTAACTAGTATAGAATCATCCCAGTAATGTTATTAGGTAACTAGTATAGAACCATCCCAGTAATGTTATTAGGTAACTAGTATAGAACCATCCCAGTACTGTTATTAGGTAACTAGTATAGAACCATCCCAGTACTGTTATTAGGTAACTAGTATAGAACCATCCCAGTAATGTTATTAGGTAACTAGTATAGAACCATCCCAGTAATGTTATTAGGTAACTAGTATAGAACCATCCCAGTAATGTTATTAGGTAACTAGTATAGAACCATCCCAGTAATGTTATTAGGTAACTAGTATAGAACCATCCCAGTAATGTTATTAGGTAACTAGTATAGAACCATCCCAGTAGTGTTATTAGGTAACTAGTATAGAACCATCCCAGTAATGTTATTAGGTAACTAGTATAGAACCATCCCAGTAATGTTATTAGGTAACTAGTATAGAACCATCCCAGTAATGTTATTAGGTAACTAGTATAGAACCATCCCAGTACTGTTATTAGGTAACTAGTATAGAACCATCCCAGTAATGTTATTAGGTAACTAGTATAGAACCATCCCAGTAATGTCATTAGATAGCTTAGTATAGAACCATCCCAGTAATGTCATTAGATAGCTTAGTATAGCTAGGAGTCAGAAGGGCAAAGGATTGAAAAGCCAAGGTTATTTTCTATGAATGCAGAGCTATGATAGTCGAAATGTGTTATTTCACACTGCATGATAGCTAATGTACTAAAGCTATCGTCATATTGCTATCTTGTACCAGGCAGGGAAATTCACGGTAGCTATTGTGAATAGTGTAGTTGTGTAGTAGTTGTGTAATAGTGTAGTAGCTAGTGAACTAGCTAGCTACCTCGACGTTGTTAACATTAGCTACCCTTCTGGCCGACAACGTGAATATTGTCTTATTACAATATAACGATGAGAATTACAATGTATTTTGTTACGTTAGAGCTTGATATTCTAAAATGGATTAAATTGTTTTTTCCCCCCTCATCAATCTACACACAATACCCCGTAATGACATCACAATACCCCATAATGACATCACAATACCCCATAATGACATCACAATACCCCATAATGACAAAGCAAAAACAGATGTTTAGAAAATGTTGCAAATGTATAAAAAAAAAGTACTATTACATTTTATATAAGTATTCAGACCCTTTACTCAGTACTTTGTTGAAGCACCTTTGTGGGCGATTACAGCCTTCTTGGGTATGACGCTACAAGCTTGGCACACCTGTATTTGGGGAGGTTCTCCCATTCTTCTCTGCGGATCCTCTCAAGCTCTGTGTCAGGTATGTTGTATGGGCAGCGTCACTGCACAGCTATTTTCAGGTCTCTGCAGAGATGTTCGATCGAGTTCGCCCCCGTCTGAGGTCCTGACCACCATGGAGCAGGTTTTCGTCAAGGATGTCTCTGTACTTTGCGCCGTTCATCATTCCCTCGATCCTGACTAGTTTCTCAGTCCCTGCCGCTGAAAAACATCCGCATTGCATGATGCTGCCACCACCATTCTTCACCGTAGTGATGGTGCCACCACCATGCTTCACCGTAGGGATGGTGCCACCACCATGCTTCACCGTAGGGATGGTGCCACCACCATGCTTCACCGTAGTGATGGTGCCACCATCATGCTTCACCGTAGGGATGGTGCCACCACCATGCTTCACCGTAGGGATGGTGCCACCACCATGCTTCACTGTAGGGATGGTGCCATAGGATTGTGTCGAGGAACCAGTCTCGGAGCTCTATTGACAATTCCTTCGACCTCATGGCTTGCTGTCAACTGTCAACTGTGGGACCTTATATAGACAGGTGTGTGCCTTCCCAAATCATGTCCAATCAATTTAATTTACCACAGGTGGACTCCAAGTTGTAGAAATGTTTCAAGGACGATCAATGGAAACAGATTGCACCTGAGCTCAATTTCGAGTCTCATAACAATGGGTCTGAATACTTATGTAAATAGTGTTGTTTTTTTCAATACATTTGCAAAAAAAATAGAAAAATCTGTTTTTGCTTTCATTACCACAAAGTTATTTGAGTACTCGAACATTTTACTTTGTATTTTAACATTGACTGGCTGGCTAAAGCTCGCACAATATGCTATGGTAGCTACTAGCTAGCTGGCTAACATTAGCTGGGCTCGATGGTGTTATCCTTCCTGAACTTTGTTCTCCAGGTGAGACACACCCAGCATGTCAGCGTTAGCTAGCTAGCTACTTCTGTCAACACACTATGGGTAACGTTTACCCCTTTTCAATGTAACTAAACGCTAAAAAACGTATTGTTACCAAACACTGTTATTGCTAGCTGGATAACACAAACACTAGCTAGGTAACTAGCTATATGCCTAAACGATAGAAATCACGATGATGATAACTAGGGGGTAATGTATAGTGTCTATGCCAAAATTGTCATACATTCTTCTTCTCTACCACAGATTCCCATAAAGTCTCAGATTCCAGGATGGGGAAAGGCTTACGAGAAAGAAACAGATGGAGATGGAATTAGACAGAGATGTCGATTTCTATTATTACTTGTAATGTTAAAAAGGGAATAATAATAATATTACATTTTTCTAAATGAGCTATCTAGACCACTCACTGTACTATAGGCTACAGATGTTTCTAAATTAGCTATCTAGACCACTCACCGTACTGTACTATAGGCTACAGATTTGAGTCACCACTAAAATAGTTATTCATGTTATTGAGTAGGCATCTTTGTTTAATCTAACAATAAAACAACTTATTATTTTGTAAGAAATGTAAAGGCTTTTTACAATAAATTTGACTGAAGTAGAAGCTCATCTTTTATTCTCATAGTTATTGTCTGCAGTTGTCTTGATGTCCTTTGTATGTTTGATGACATGTTTGTACATACACAGAGCAGAAAACAACATTTCCCCATTGGGATGAAAAAAAGTAATTATCTTATCTTGTGATGAGGAAAGTATTGGCTGTAAGGGGTTAGAGAAAATGTATTTTCTCATTTTGATATTATTATTATTTGCCAGAATAAATGTCGTGAATAACTGCTTTACCAACTCCAGTCAGCAGATGGCGATGTGAGTCTTTCAGTTGATTTTTTTGTTGTTGTACATAATCTAGTGGACGGGACTCTTCCTAAAAACAAAATGGCAACTAAGTCAGCTACCTCGGTAGCTTACTAGCCAACAATAAACTGATGCATTGAAACTCCTTTGATAATTTGTATATTAATCTGTCTTTTAACACAATTTAAACGTAATATGCTTGTTAAATGTACTACATTGTTAAGAGGGATACTGAGCTAAGACTAGACTAGGCTAGTCACTAATGCTAGCTAGCTAACATCACTGACCATGAGCTCGCTAAACTACTCCCCCTCTGCTAAAGAAGCTCTGGGGCTGAACATTATCGTGGAAGAAGAGGAGGATATCACAGTGAAAGGAGAGAAAGAAGATTTCAGAATTAAAAAGGAGGATGTTACAGTGAAAGAAGAGAAAGGACCGTTTGGAGTGGAAGAGGGAATAGAGTATGTAACAGTGGAAGAGGAGGAGATGGAAGCTTTCAGAATTAAAGAGGAGGAAGTTACAGTGAAAGAAGAGAAAGAACCGTTTGGAGTGGAAGAGGGGGTAGAGGCTGTCACAGTGGAAGAGGAGGAGATAGAAGCTTTCAAAATGGAAGAGGAGGATATCATATTGAAAGAGGAGGAGGCTGCTACAGTGGAAGAGGAGAAAGAACCGTTTGGAGTGGAAGAGGGGGTAGAGGCTGTCACAGTGGAAGAGGAGGAGATAGAAGCTTTCAAAATGGAAGAGGAGGCTCCCTCAATAAAAAAGGAGGACATTTTGGGAGTGAAAGAAAGGGAAGAAATTGGGGAGGAGACTGAAGACCTGATTAACACCAGTGAGTATGGTCTTTGAAACAGGGGCGCAAACTCAGGCAGTTGTTGAACCAACGTGTGGTTTTTAAAGGTGCATTCTAATGAAGTACTACACATGAATATGTTGTTCAGTACTGTAGGAAATATTAAAGGATTATCTGTGATTGGTACATGCATTTTTAACTTTAAATGAATGATATGATACAATATTCTTTATTGTCCATTTTACATGGAAATTCATTTAGGTACACAAACACAATACACTAGAAAACATTCAGTATGGAAAACTGGAAAGTTAGTACACAAGTCACACATTTCTTTGGCCTACTGTCTGACCGTGCATTGGGCCTTCTTCTGTCCTACTGTTCAGCAGCCTGATGGGCCTTTACCTGTCCTAATGTTCAGCAGCCTGATGGGCCTTTACCTGTCCTACTGTTCAGATGCCTGATGGCCCCCATCTGTCCTGCTGTTCAGCAGCCTGATTGGCCCCAATCTGTCCCACTGTTCAGCAGCCTGATGGGCATTCATCTGTCCCACTGTTCAGCTGCCTGATGGGCCTCTCTCTGTCCTACTGTTCAGCAGCCTGATGGGTCTCACTCTGTCCTACTGTTCAGCAGCCTGATGGGCCTCTCTCTGTCCCACTGTTCAGCTGCCTGATGGGCCTCTCTCTGTCCTACTGTTCAGCTGCCTGATGGGCCTCTCTCTGTCCTACTGTTCAGCAGCCTGATGGGCCTCTCTCTGTCCTATTGTCCAGCAGCCTGATGGGCCTCTCTCTGTCCTACTGTCCAGCAGCCTGATGGGCCTCTCTCTGTCCCACTGTTCAGCAGCCTGATGGGCCTCTCTCTGTCCTACTGTTCAGCAGCCTGATGGGCCTCTCTCTGTCCTACTGTTCAGCAGCCTGATGGGCCTCTCTCTGTCCTACTGTCCAGCAGCCTGATGGGCCTCTCTCTGTCCTACTGTTCAGCAGCCTGATGGGCCTCTCTCTGTCCCACTGTTCAGCGGCCTGATGGGCCTTTACCTGTCCTACTGTTCAGCACCCTGATGGGCCTTTACCTGTCCTACTGTTCAGCAGCCTGATGGGCCTCTCTCTGTCCCACTGTTCAGCAGCCTGATTGGCCCTGATCTGTCCCACTGTTCAGCAGCCTGATGGGCCTCTCTCTGTCCCACTGTTCAGCGGCCTGATGGGCCTTTACCTGTCCTACTGTTCAGCAGCCTGATGGGCCTCTCTCTGTCCTACTGTTCAGCAGCCTGATGGGCCCTCATCTGTCCCACTGTTCAACAGCCTGATGGGCCTCTCTCTGTCCCACAGAGATGCAGTTAAAAGCAGAGGACAAGTCTAGGATGAGGATGTGCACATACCTAGACATAGATTCTTGGAAAATATAACTTAGTTAGGAGAAGAGAAGAAAGGATCAGATTTGACTCATCAAAGTAAGTGCTGTAGTTTAGTTTGAACAAATACAATAGATCTTCCCACTGGTATCTGTTACCAGGACAACCAGCAGAGTTCTGTTAGTTGACAGGAAGATAGACTGGTATATTTCCACCACGGTAGACAGAATTCTGTTAGTTATTCTACATTGTAGAATAATAGCAAAGACATCAAAACTATGAAATAACACGTGGAATCATGTAGTAACCTAAAAACTGTTAATCAAATGAAAATATCTTTTGAGATTCTTCAAAGTAGCCAGCCTTTGCCCTGATGACAGTTTTGCATTCTCTCAACCAGCTTCATGAGGTAGTCACCTGGAATGCTTTTCCAACAGTGGGTAAAGGTCGGGTCATCTAGTTCCGCTAGGCACAAACCAGATGGGATGGGCGTGTCACTGCAGAATACTGTGGTAGCCATGCTGGTTAAGTGTGCCTTGAATTGTAAATAAATCACAGTGTCACCAGCGAAGAACCATCACACACCACCTCCATGCTTTACGGTGAGAACTACACATGCAGAGATCATCCTTTCACCTACTCTGCGTCTCACAGTGGTTGGAATAAAAATAAAAAAAAATTTGGACTGATCAGACCAAAGGACAGATTTCCACCGGTCTAATGTCCATTGCTCATGTTTCTTGGCCCAAGCAAGTCTCTTCTTATTATTGGTGTCCTTTAGTAGTGGTTTATTTGCAGTGATTCATGCATGTCTCCTCTGAACAGTTGATGTTGAGATGTCTGTTACTTGAACTCTGTGAAACATGTATTTGGACTTCAATCGGAGGCTGGTAACTCTAATGAACTTATCCTCTGCAGTAGAGGTAACTCTAATGAACTTATCCTCTGCAGTAGAGGTAACTCTAATGAACTTATCCTCTGCAGTAGAGGTAACTCTAATGAACTTATCCTCTGCAGTAGAGGTAACTCTAATGAACTTATCCTCTGCAGTAGAGGTAACTCTAATCAACTTATCCTCTGCAGTAGAGGTAACTCTAATGAACTTATCCTCTGCAGTAGAGGTAACTCTAATGAACTTATCCTCTGCAGTAGAGGTAACTCTAATGAACTTATCCTCTGCAGTAGAGGTAACTCTAATCAACTTATCCTCTGCAGTAGAGGTAACTCTAATGAACTTATCCTCTGCAGTAGAGGTAAACTCTAATGAACTTATCCTCTGCAGTAGAGGTAACTCTAATGAACTTATCCTCTGCAGTAGAGGTAACTCTAATCAACTTATCCTCTGCAGTAGAGGTAACTCTAATGAACTTATCCTCTGCAGTAGAGGTAAACTCTAATGAACTTATCCTCTGCAGTAGAGGTAACTCTAATGAACTTATCCTCTGCAGTAGAGGTAACTCTAATGAACTTATCCTCTTGCAGTAGAGGTAACTCTAATTAACTTAGTTACTCTTCGGTCCTTTAAAAACCTGCTCTTTGTAAAATATTGTGTGCTATAGCCATCAATAGGGCTCTTTTCCTAAAAAAAAAAAAGTTACATCCGTTTGGTGTTTTGCCACGATACTATCGTCCCTGGCCTGTTCCAACCTGTTGGGTGTTTTGCCACGATACTATCGTCCCTGGCCTGTTCCAACCCGTTGGGTGTTTTGCCACGATACTATCGTCCCTGGCCTATTCCAAACCGTTTGGTGTTTTGCCACGATACTATCGTCCCTGGCCTGTTCCAAACCGTTTGGTGTTTTGCCACGATACTATCGTCCCTGGCCTGTTCCAAACCGTTTGGTGTTTTGCCACGATACTATCGTCCCTGGCCTATTCCAAACCGTTTGGTGTTTTGCCACGATACTATCGTCCCTGGCCTGTTCCAAACCGTTTGGTGTTTTGCCACGATACTATCGTCCCTGGCCTGTTCCAACCCGTTTGGTGTTTTGCCACGATACTATCGTCCCTGGCCTGTTCCAAACCGTTTGGTGTTTTGCCACGATACTATCGTCCCTGGCCTATTCCAAACCGTTTGGTGTTTTGCCACGATACTATCGTCCCTGGCCTGTTCCAAACCGTTTGGTGTTTTGCCACGATACTATCGTCCCTGGCCTGTTCCAAACCGTTTGGTGTTTTGCCACGATACTATCGTCCCTGGCCTGTTCCAAACCGTTTGAAACATTCTGTGTTTGAGCTACAGACTCCTTTTGTCCCCCATTGGATTCGTCCGTTTCTTCTGCGTCTGCCGATACCAACCATTAATCTGTGTGATTAATGATACCGAATCAAATCAAATGTTATTGGTCACATACACAGGGTTAGCAGATGTTATTGGTCACAGACACAGGGTTAGCAGATGTTATTTTGATTGTAGCGAAATGCTGGTGCTTCTAGTTCCGACAGTGCGGAAATATCTAACATGTAATCTAAGAATTCCACAATAACTACCTAATACGCACAAATATAAGTAAAGAAATGGAATAAGAATAAATACATATAAATATACGGATGAGCAATGACTGAGCGGCATAGGCAAGATTCAATAGATGGTATAAAATGCAGTATATACATATGAGATGAGTAATACAAGATATGTCAAAAATAAATAAAAAAGTGGCATTATTAAAGTGACTAGTGATTAATTTATTAAATTGGTCAATGATTTCAAGTCTGTATGTAGGCAGCAGCCTCTCTGTATTAGTGATGGCTGTTTAACAGTCTGATGGCCTTGAGATGGAAGCTGTTTTTCAGTCTCTCGGTCCCAGCTTTGATGCACCCGTACTGACCTGTGAAAAAACACATGTTTTAAACCCTGGTAACTCCACTTGTCTTCGCTGTATCAACATGACTAGCAACACGACTAGCAACACGACTAGCGACACGACTATCGACATGACTAGCATCATGACTATCGACATGACTAGCAACATGACTAGCATCATGACTATCAACATGATAGTCATGTTGCTAGTCATGATGCTAGTCATGTTTGTCATGTTGATAGTCATGTTGATAGTCATGTTGATAGTCATGTTGATAGTCATGATGCTAGTCATGTTGCTAGTCATTATGCTAGTCATGTCGATAGTCATGATGCTAGTCGTGTCGATAGTCGTGTCGCTAGTCGTGTCGATAGTCGTGTTGCTAGTCATGACTATCAACATGACTATCAACATGACTATCAACATGACAAACATGACTAGCATCATGACTAGCAACATGACTATCAACATGATTAGCAACATGACAAACAACATGACTAGCATCATGACTAGCAACATGATTAGCAACATGACAAACAACATGACTAGCAACATGACTAGCATCATGACTAGCATCATGACTAGCAACATGACTATCGACATGACTATCGACATGACTATCGACATGACTAGCAACATGACTAGCATCATGACTAGCAACATGACTAGCATCATGACTAGCAACATGACTATCGACATGACTATCGACATGACTATCGACATGACTAGCAACATGACTAGCATCATGACAAACATGACTAGCAACATGACTAGCATCATGACAAACATGACTAGCAACATGACTAGCATCATGACAAACATGACTAGCAACATGACTAGCATCATGACAAACATGACTAGCAACATGACTAGCATCATGACAAACATGACTAGCAACATGACTAGCACATGAAGCGTTTTCAACTGTCAAGTGTACACAAAGAAGGATGTATATGCATCCATACAACTGTCTCTTTCAACCTGCTCATAAATGTTATTTTATTTGTTATTATGGAAATGTTCTGAAAACTGTTTATCATGTGGCGGTTTCATTCAGGTCTCTGTTTAACGAAATACTCTGTCTTTGACAGGAGAGAGACCAGACTCTCCCTCTGACATGAGTCCTTCAGAGGAAACAGACCCAGGGAAGAGGCCTTCAGGTGAACCAGACCCAGGGAGGAGACCTTCAGTGGAACCAGACCCAGGGAGGAGACCTTCAGGGGAACCAGACTTGGGGAAGAGTCATTCAGGGGAACCAGACCTAGAGACTGCCAAACCAGTAGGACGGCACTGCTGCTCCCACTGTGGAAGGAAATTTACCAAGTTACACAACCTAAAAGAGCACGAGAGGACACACACAGGAGAAAAGCCTTTCCAATGTTCCCAGTGTGGAAAGAGTTTTAGCCGGTTAGACAGCCTGAAAATGCATGAAAGAATTCACTCTGGAGAGAAGCCTTACCAATGCTCCTATTGTGTAATGAGTTTTTCACGATCACAGGCCCTCAAAAGGCATGAGAGGACACACACAGGAGAAAAGCCTTTTCAATGCTCCCAGTGTGGAAATAGTTTTACCCTGTTGGCACACCTGAAATCTCATGAGAGGACGCACACAGGAGAAAAGCCTTTCCAATGTTCCCAGTGTGGAAAGAGTTTTACCCGGTTAAGGACCCTAATTAGGCACCAAGGAATACACAAAGAAGGAAGGAAGACCTTCCATTGCTCTCAGTGTGGAAAGAGTTTTACTGAGTTATGGGGCGTGAAAATACACGAGAGAATTCACTCTACACACAGAGGAGAAAGGCCTTTCCAATGCTCCCAATGTGGAAAGCGTTTTACCCAGTTAGGGAACCTGAATTTACATAAGATAATTCACTCTGGAGATAAGCCTTACCACTGCTCTCAGTGTGGAAAGAGCTTTATTCGGTCATGCCATCTCAAAGAGCATGAGAAAACACACACAGGAGAAAAGCCCTTCCAATGTTCCCAGTGTGGGAAGAGTTTTGCCCGGTTATGGAACCTAAAAGAGCACGAGAGGATACACACAGGAGAGAAGCCCTACCACTGCTCTCATTGTGGAAAGACCTTTTCCCGATTAAGGGAACTGAAATCCCATTACATTTCACACACTCTTATCCAGGGAGAATAACGATTGTTGAATTCACCTTAAAGGTAGCTAGCTAGGTGAGACAGCCACACATCACAGGCATAGTAAGTACATTTTCCCTTCATTAAATAGTTCTCAGTGAAGTCAGTGCTAGTAGGAAAAGACACGTTCAGGTCAGATTTATTGAAGATACTCTTTGAAGAGGGTCATCGTGGTTTTCAAGGTTCGTTGCACATGAGAGAATAAAGAAGCTATTTTCTGTCTCTTTTTTTACTGAGAATTTGTGTTTATGCCGCATGAAATCAAATTGTATGAATGAAATCATACAACAAAATGGCTACTTTTGTTTTAAAATGTTCTAATGTGCATTTTATTTCAATTAATAACAATTATTGTAATTCCAAGATGGTGTAGTAGTGGTGCAGACGTGGTTTGTCGTCCCCTCGTTTACTTTTGTATTCTGTCTTTTTTGTATATATAT
Organism: Oncorhynchus mykiss; assembly: GCF_013265735.2. Classification (NCBI taxonomy): domain Eukaryota; kingdom Metazoa; phylum Chordata; class Actinopteri; order Salmoniformes; family Salmonidae; genus Oncorhynchus; species Oncorhynchus mykiss. The sequence continues at coordinate 5,456,583 of NC_048581.1, read as the reverse complement.
ATATATATACACATTTATTTTCAATATTTTTTAAATTTTTAAATTAAATATACCTTCCGGCAACCCGCCTCACCCAATGTCATACGGATCCGCTATTTTTTAGACCTTATAGCTAGAACCCCCCATCAGAACCTAGCCATCAGAAGCTAACCAGTTAATTAGCTACTAGCTATTTAGTCATTGTTAGCGGCCTTTACCTTCTGCACAGACACCAGTTGTTTTTTTTGCCTGGATAATACTTGCCAGCCTGCCAGTATTGGACTGTTTACTCCACTACAATACCGTATTCCTGCCGTAAACCCTGGACCATTACTCCTGATCATCACAGCTAGCTAGCTGCCACAGAGTGACCCAGCCCGAAGCTAGCCCTGAGCCAGGCCCACCTCCCGGCCTACTCTGTGATCACTCGGCTACTCAGCCGATGACTCTACCCCAACACAGCTACAATCCACTACTCCACCGGATCCATACCGTAAGTTCTGGACCTTTGCATCGGATCATCGCTGCTACGATTGGCTATAGTGGCTAACGCCCCTGCCCCGAAACTAGCACCAGTTAGCCGCAAGCCAGGCACATCTCCCGACTAGCAAACTTCTTTCGCCATCTGGCCCAGACTCTTTGTCGACACGGCGCCCCGCCGTACCATCCATCGACTGGTCTGCCGACGTAACTCCATCCGCTGTGCCCTCAACCGGCCTTTGCCGGATGTTGGAGCAAACGCTTCTACCTACCCCGGCCTGCTAACTTTAAACGCCATGTCTCCCGCGTGCTAGCGTAGTAACGACTACCCCGCGGCTTCCCTGTTCCATCTATTGCTGTTCACTGGACCCTATGATCACTTGGCCACATAGCTGATGACTGCTGGGCTGTTCATTAATCACGGTACTCCATTTTGTTTACTTTTTGTTTATCTGTCGTCCCCAGCCTCGAACTCAGGCCCTGTGTGTAGTTAACTGACCCTCTCTGGCCATTCATCGCCATTTTACCTGTTGTTGTCTTAGCTGATTAGCTGTTGTTGTCTTACATGCTGACCAGATCGGACACGTCGCGTGCACGAGCGTCGCAAAACAAATTTAGAAATCCATGTTATTCAATTATTGCACCCGCACACGCTCACGACGCCAAGGGCTGAATTAGAACTCCTTTCTATTTCTGACGCAGATCAGATTGGTTTATAGAAGCAGGTACCCACGTTCCATCTCCTCATTGGTTATACCCACGTGGGTGATCGAAAGATTAACTGTTTTGCCGGTCGTCGTGGTAATATGAAAGTGTAGATGGATCACCATATAAGTTCAAAGATGGAAAAAGTCTGGAAGGAGGAGGAGAGGTGACTAGAAACGATTCGGATGGCCGTTTTATGTGTGGATTAATTGTCGGAATAGATGACCTTGTGCATTTCAGGTAAAATAACAACTCAATGTTTATATCCCAGGACAATTTAGCTAGCAAGTGCAAACTTGTGTTCCCAAATTAATGTCATGTGTGTCGTGATCGCGTTTGGTGTAGGGGGGACAAAATATATGTACGATGGTGCACGCGCGCAGCCGGTTTGGGTTCCGTGTTACCCGTTGTTGTCTCAGCTAGCTCTCCCAATCAACACCTGTGATTGCTTCATGCCTCGCTTTATGTCTCTCTCAAATTTCAATATGCCTTGTACACTGTTGTTTAGGATAGTTATCATTGTTTTAGTTTACTGCGGAGCCCCTAGTTCCACTCAACATGCCTCAGATACCTCCTTTGTCCCACCTCCCACACATGCGGTGACCTCACCCAGCATAACTAGCCCGTACAGTAAACTTGGTGTCTGGGTTTACCTCCACTGTACCCGCACCCCACCATACTGTACATATGTACATCTGTACATGATGTCCTGAATCTATTCTACCACGCCCAGAAATCTGCTCCTTTTATTCTCTGTCCCCAACGCACTAGACGACCAGTTCTTATAGCCTTTAGCCGTACCCTCATCCTACTCCTCCTCTGTTCCTCGGGTGATGTGGAGGCTAACCCAGGCCTTGCGTGTCCCCAGGCACTCTCATTTGTTGACTTCTGTAACCGAAAATGCCTTGGTTTCTTGCATGTTAACATCAGAAGCCTCCTCCCTAAGTTTGTTTTACTCACTGCTTTAGCACACTCTGCCAACCCTGATGTCCTTGCCGTGTCTGAATCCTGGCTTAGGAAGGCCACCAAAAATTCTGAGATTTCCATACCCAGCTACAATATTTTCCATCAAGATCGAACTACCAAAGGGGGAGGAGTTAGTCTGCAGAATTCTGTCATACTTTCCAGGTCTGTGCCCAAACAGTTCGAGCTTCTAATTTTAAAAATGAATCTCTTCAGAAATAAGTCTCTCACTGTTGCCGCCTGTTATAGACCCCCCTCAGCTCCCAGCTGTGCCCTGGACACCATATGTGAATTGATTGCCCCCCATCTATCTTCAGAGTTCGTTCGATCTGTTAGGTGACCTGAACTGGGATATGCTTAATTAACACCCCGGCAGTCCTACAATCTAAGCTAGATGCCCTCAATCTCACACAAATTATCAAGGAACCCACCAGGTACAACCCTTAATCTGTAAACATGGGCAACCTGATAGATATTATCCTGACCAACTTGCCCTCTAAATGCACCTCTGCTGTTTTCAATCAGGATCTCAGCGATCACTGCCTCATTGCCTGCATCCTCTATGGGTCCGCAGTCAAACAACCACCCCTCATCACTGTCAAACGCTCCCTAAAACATTTCTGCAAGCAGGCCTTTCTAATCGACCTGGCCCAGGTATCCTGGAAGGATATTGACCAAATCCCGTCAGTCAAGGGTGCCTGGTCGTTCTTTAAAAGTAATTTCCTCACCATCTTAAATAAGCATGCCCCTTTCAATAAAAAAAAAAACTAAGTACAGATATAGCCCTTGGTTCACTCCAGACCTGACTGCCCTCGACCAGCACAAAAACACCCTGTGGCGGACTGCACTAGCATTGAATAGTCCCAGCGATATGCAACTTTTCAGGGAAGTCAGGAACCAATACACACAGTCAGTCAGGAAAACAAAAGCTAGCTTTTTCATAAAGGAAATTTGCATCCTGCAGCTCTAACTCCAAAAAGTGTTGGGACACTGTAAAGTCCATGGAGAATAAGAGCACCTCCTCCCAGCTGCCCACTGCACTGAGGCTAGGAAACACTGTCACCACCGATAAATCCACAATAATCGAGAATTTCAAGAAGCATTTCTCTACGGCTGGTCATGCTTTCCTCCTGGCTACCCCAACCCCGGCCAACAGCTCGGCACCCCCTGCAGCTACTTCTTTGGACACTGTGTTAACAAACCTCCAAACGAGCTTCAATGCCATACAACACTCCTTCCGTGGCCTCCAACTGCTCTTAAATGCTAGTAAAACTAAATGCTCTTCAACCGTTTGCTGCCCGCACCCGCCCGCCCGACTAGCATCACCACCCTGGACGGTTCTGACTTAGAATATGGGGACAACTACAAACACCTAGGTGTCTGGCTAGACTGTAAACTCTCCTTCCAGACTCATATTAAACATCTCCAATCCAAAATTAAATCTAGAATCGGCTTCGTATTTCGCAACAAAGCCCCCTTCACTCACGCCGCCAAACATACCTTCGTTAAACTGACTATCCTACCGATCCTCGACTTTGGCGATGTCATTCACAAAATAGCTTCCAATACTCTACTCAGCAAACTGGACGCAGTCTATCACAGTGCCATCTGTTTTGTCACCAAAGCCCCTCATACCACCCACCACTGCGACTTGTATTGCCTTGTCGGCTGGCCCTCGCTACATATTTGTCGCCAGACCCACTGGCTCCAGGTCATCTATAATCTATGCTTTCCTTTCAGTTCTCTGCTGACAATGACTGGAACGAATTGCAATAATCGCTGAAGCTGGAGACTTATATTTCCCTCACTAACTTTAAACATCAGCTATCTGAGCAGCTAACACAGTCCATCTGTAAATAGCCCACCCAATCTGCCTACCTCATCCCCATATTGTTTTTATTTACTTTTCTGCTCTTTTGCACACCAGTATTTCTACTTGCACATCACCATCTGCTCATCTATCACTCCAGTATTAATCTGCTAAATTGTAATTACTTCGCTACTATGGCCTATTTATTGCCTTACCTCCTCATGCCATTTGTGCACACTGTATATAGACCTTATTTTTTTTCTTATATTGTGTTATTGACTGTATGCTTGTTCATTCCATGTGTAACTCTGTGTTGTTGTTTGTGTCGCACTGCTTTGCTTTATCTTGGCCAGGTCGCAGTTGTAAATGAGAACTTGTTCTCAACTGGCCTACCTGGTTAAATAAAGGTGAAATTAAAAAAAAAAAAATAATAATCTTAAAAAACACAGTTTCTAATAGGAATCTTATAGGAATGCTATAGTGCTTTTTCGTAAAGGGGAGCCAGTTTGACTGTATGGAGTAGCTTACTTTCGATGAGCAAAGACTAAGACTGGTAGGTCTGGGATACCAGACTGTACTCTGGTCAAAGAGTGATGACAGATATCCCTGCAAATAAAAACAGTCTGATCTCCACAAAAGCCAAACTGAGAAATACATTTAGTTTTTTTTATATTAACAAGTGGTTGCCATGGTGAATAATCCAATAATAATTGGTAGGACCCATGAAAGGAAACTCTAAATGAAAATACTGACAGTTCAGGCAGTTAACCCACTGTTCCCAGGCCGTCATTGAAAATAAGAATTTGTTCTTAACTGACTTGCCTGGTTAAATAAAGGTAAAAAAAAAATAAAAAAAAATAAAAAATAAAAAAATAAAAATGGCCTTGTAGATCTAATCGAAATGATTCTAAATTCATATCTAAGGGTATTTTTTTAAATACATTTCCCGTTGCAGGTATTATAAATTAACAGTGTGTCAGTTTCCCAAAGTTTGGTGTTGACTATGAACTTTACTTAGTGAGGTTAGCTGTGCTTTGTGGAAGAATGTCAGATGTAAATTATTGTCAACATTGAGTTGTTACTGGCTAGCTAGCTAGTTGGCTAGCTAACTGGATATAACAGGTAATGACGTTCGTTACCTTATTTGTGCTTAATTTTATTTGTTTGTTTACACAGATGACATCAGCCTTATATATATATATATATATATATATATATATATATATATATATATATATATATATATATATATATATATATATATTTAAACTTCCTTGGCTAAATATAGCTAGCTAGTTGATTTGCTAGCTAATTGGTTGGTTAGCTTGCTAGCCAACGTTAGCTCCTATCTGGCTAGTACTGTATCTATGGTATAACCAAAGATACTGTATATAGAACCAACCCAAAATAGTTAATCTGTGTCGTTTACGGTGGGAGCAAATTAAGCATATTGGGCGGAACAAACAAGGAGGTTGGCAAAATCAGAGTTAGCGAGATCCCATTTGAGACATTTGCATATTTTCCGTTAGGGAACGCCTCCTCTGAAGTGCGCATGTGCACAAACTAAATTCGACTTTGCACTCCTTGAAATTGTATTGGTCACGAACACGTATTTAGATGTTATTGCCGGTGTTGAGAAAATGCTTGTGTTCCTAGCTCCAACAGTGCAGTAGTGTCTAACAATTCACAACAATACACACAAATCTAAAAGTAAAAGGATGGAATTAAGAAATATATAAATATTGGGATGAGCAATGTCGGAGTGGCATTGACTAAAATACATGTACCCTGCACATTGACTCGGTACCGGTACCCCCTGTATATAGCCTCATTACTAACCTGTACCCTGCACATTGACTCGGTACCGGTACCCCCTGTATATAGTCTCATTACTAACCTGTACCCTGCACATTGACTCGGTACCGGTACCCCCTGTATATAGCCTCATTACTAACCTGTACCCTGCACATTGACTCGGTACCGGTACCCCCTGTATATAGCCTCATTACTAACCTGTACCCTGCACATTGACTCGGTACCGGTACCCCCTGTATATAGCCTCATTACTAACCTGTACCCTGCACATTGACTCGGTACCGGTACCCCCTGTATATAGCCTCATTACTAACCTGTACCCTGCACATTGACTCGGTACCGGTACCCCCTGTATATAGTCTCATTACTAACCTGTACCCTGCACATTGACTCGGTACCGGTACCCCCTGTATATAGCCTCATTACTAACCTGTACCCTGCACATTGACTCGGTACCGGTACCCCCTGTATATAGCCTCATTACTAACCTGTACCCTGCACATTGACTCGGTACCGGTACCCCCTGTATATAGCCTCATTACTAACCTGTACCCTGCACATTGACTCGGTACCGGTACCCCCTGTATATAGCCTCATTACTAACCTGTACCCTGCACATTGACTCGGTACCGGTACCCCCTGTATATAGCCTCATTACTAACCTGTACCCTGCACATTGACTCGGTACCGGTACCCCCTGTATATAGTCTCATTACTAACCTGTACCCTGCACATTGACTCGGTACCGGTACCCCCTGTATATAGCCTCATTACTAACCTGTACCCTGCACATTGACTCGGTACCGGTACCCCCTGTATATAGCCTCATTACTAACCTGTACCCTGCACATTGACTCGGTACCGGTACCCCCTGTATATAGCCTCATTACTAACCTGTACCCTGCACATTGACTCGGTACCGGTACCCCCTGTATATAGCCTCATTACTAACCTGTACCCTGCACATTGACTCGGTACCGGTACCCCCTGTATATAGCCTCATTACTAACCTGTACCCTGCACATTGACTCGGTACCGGTACCCCCTGTATATAGCCTCATTACTAACCTGTACCCTGCACATTGACTCGGTACCGGTACCCCCTGTATATAGCCTCATTACTAACCTGTACCCTGCACATTGACTCGGTACCGGTACCCCCTGTATATAGTCTCATTACTAACCTGTACCCTGCACATTGACTCGGTACCGGTACCCCCTGTATATAGTCTCATTACTAACCTGTACCCTGCACATTGACTCGGTACCGGTACCCCCTGTATATAGCCTCATTACTAACCTGTACCCTGCACATTGACTCGGTACCGGTACCCCCTGTATATAGTCTCATTACTAACCTGTACCCTGCACATTGACTCGGTACCGGTACCCCCTGTATATAGCCTCATTACTAACCTGTACCCTGCACATTGACTCGGTACCGGTACCCCCTGTATATAGTCTCATTACTAACCTGTACCCTGCACATTGACTCGGTACCGGTACCCCCTGTATATAGTCTCATTACTAACATGTACCCTGCACATTGACTCGGTACCGGTACCCCCTGTATATAGTCTCATTACTAACCTGTACCCTGCACATTGACTCGGTACCGGTACCCCCTGTATATAGCCTCATTACTAACCTGTACCCTGCACATTGACTCGGTACCGGTACCCCCTGTATATAGCCTCATTACTAACCTGTACCCTGCACATTGACTCGGTACCGGTACCCCCTGTATATAGCCTCATTACTAACCTGTACCCTGCACATTGACTCGGTACCGGTACCCCCTGTATATAGTCTCATTACTAACCTGTACCCTGCACATTGACTCGGTACCGGTACCCCCTGTATATAGTCTCATTACTAACCTGTACCCTGCACATTGACTCGGTACCGGTACCCCCTGTATATAGCATTATTGTAATTTTAATGTGTAACTTTTTTTTTATTTTTTACGTTTATTTTGTAAATATTTTCTAAACTCCATTTCTTGAATTGCATTGTTGGTTAATGCCCCATCTGTCAGTCAGCTCTCTGTTTCCACTCTCTCAACGGAGCTGACCTGAACTGGCAGGTTTCACACCCCACATTTACATAGGGAGTAACGTGTCACATTTTCTGGCCTATCCAGAAAAATGCTAAATGTTCTCTTCCTCTGAGAAAGTAAGCTTGGGAGACAGCACCCAGTGTGGAAAGATGTTTACCCGCTGACTAAACTAAATTAATTTAGATGTATCAATAATTTAAAAGTAAAAAAAGATATGTACCAATGGCAGATTGCCCCTTTAACAATTCCTACAGTACTGAACAACATATTCGAGTGTAGAACTTCAGTAGAATGCCCCTTTAAAACCCCACATTAGTTCAACAACTGCTGAGTTTTTTTAGACAATACTCACTGCTGTTAATAAGATCTTCTGTCTCCTCCTCTTTCACTCCCAGAAAAGCTTCAACCTTCTCTTTTATTGAGACAGGCTCCTCTTCCTCCCCAAAAGGTTCGTCTTTCACTGAAACAGCCTCCTCTTCCTCCTTTTTCATTCTGAAAGCTTCTACCTCCTCTTCCACTGTGACAGCCTGTTCCTCTTCCTCTTTCACTGTAACATCCTCCTATTCTTTCAATGTGATAGCCTCCTCTTCCTCCTTTTTCATTCTGAAAGCTTCTTCCTCTCCTTTCACTGTGATAACCTCCTCTTTTAAGTCAATGTTCAGCCCCAGAGCTTCTTTCTCCGTACAGCAGACCTCCTCACGTCGCCATCTGCTGGCTGCATTGGGTAACGCAAAGAGGGTTCTGTCAAACAATATCATAACATCATTTCAGTACGTTTTTTTTTACCACACTTCTTATAAAAACACTATCACCCTCTACGAAGTTGGTAAAAAGAAAATCAGAAACATCCGGTTTTCACGGATATAGATTATTGTCAACCCAATAACATGTATCGGTAGCGTGGCCGAGCGGTCTAAGGCGCTGGATTAAGGCTCCAGTCTCTTCGGAGGCGCGGGTTCGAATCCCGCCGCTGCCAGATATTTTGGCTCCCGAGCGTCGCAGCGGTCTACACTGCATTTCATTGGTTCGATTCCAGGCTGTGATTGGGTCCCATAGAGTGTCGCACAATTGATCCAGCGTCGTCCGGGTTTGTCAAAGGTTTGTTGTAAATAAGAATTTGACTAGTTATATAAAGGAAAAAAAATAACTGAATTTCAAATTGATTACATGTAGATTTTTTTGTCACTGGTGTACAAAACAGTAGTGGAAAAAGTACTACATTTTCATACTTGAGTAAAAGTAAAGATACCTTAATAGAAAATGACTCAAGTAAAAGTGAAAGACACCAAGTAAATTACTACTTGAATAAAAGTCTAAAAGTATTTGGTTTCAAATGTACTTAAGTATCAAAAATAAATGGAATTGCTCAAATGTACTTAAGTATCAATATATTAATAAGCAAACCAGACCGCACAATTTTTTATATTTTTTATTGACGGATTGCCAGGGTCACACACATAATTTACAGATGAAGCATTTGTGTTAAGTGAGTCCGCCTGAACAGAGGCAGTACGGATCACCAGGGATGTTCTCTTGATAAGTGTGTGAATTGGACCATTTTCCTGTCATAATGTAGCGAGTACTTTTGGGTGTCAGGGAAAATGTATGGAGTAAAAAGTACATTATTGCCTTTAGGAATGTAAGTGAAGTGAAATTAAAAGTTGACAAAAAAATAAATGGTAAAGTACAGATACCCCCAAACAACTACTTAATTTTTACTCAAATACATTACACCACTGCATACACACAATACCACAAAATGTCAAAGTGGAATCATGTTTTCAACGTTTTTTTTAACAAATTAATAAAAAATGAAAAGCTGAAATGTCTTGAGTTTATAAGTATTCAACTCATTTGTTATGGCAAGCCTAAATAAGTTCAGGAGTAAACATGTGCTTTTTAACAAGTCACAGAATTAGTTGCATGGACTCACTCTGTGTGCAATGATAGTGTTTAACATGATTTTTTAAATGACGACCTCATCTCCGTACCCCAGATATACTGTACAATTATCTGTATGGTCCCTCAGTCGAGAAGTGAATTTCAAACACAGATTCAACCACAAAGACCAGGGAAGTTTTCCAATGCCTCGCAAATAAGGGCACCTATTGGTAGATGAAGAAATATATATATTATATATATATATATATAATAATATATATATATATATATATATATAATCCATTTTGAATTCAGGCTGTATCACAACAAAATGTGGAATAAGTCAAGGGGTATGAATACATTCTGAGGGCACTGTAGCTAGAGATAAATAATGATAATAAAATTATAACAAAATAATGAAACAATCCCTAGTAAGCTAATGTTTGGAGGGCATACTGACAGTATTATGTGACATTAATAGACTGGTTTTACGCACAGCTGGGAGAGTATGGAACGCCGTTTGGGTCTTTGGGTCTTCAAACACACAAACCGCGTTCCATAAGAGAGAGCACGAGGAGGGCCCGTGTCATGCAGGTTCAGGTAGCCTCTACAGGACAGTTGTATATTATTTAATTAAAACATGTAATCAATTGGCATTATTGCCACCAGGCAGCAGTCTAACAATTGCAGCATTGCGACATGCATGTCTAGCTTCGTGAAATGTTAGGCCTAACATGAGAAAATGACGACCAAATAGAAGCCTACCAATAAACCGTTATTCATTAGCTAAATAAAAGCTATACATACCCAGAAACCCTATCATCGATTAATTAGGCATGCAGCCAATTAGACACGTCACTATTTCAACACGATGGACAGCGATCGGTTTGTGAGATGGCTGTCTGGCTGAAATATTGGATTTTATTTTAGAGCGGGGCCCAAACTCCAACCTTGCGGGGTCCAAAGAAACTGCCTTAACTTTTGAAAATGAGCTACTAAAATCAGAAGGCTACTAACGACTGGAATAGTATTTGTATGTTGGCAAATTTCCAAAGTTTCACTTAACAGGTGCAGTGCGGAATAGCTCCCCCCTGCCAGAATCTCCCTTCGCGTAAACGCGCAAGCACTCAATTCTTCATCGATTTACTTGCTCGTTGAGATTTCTCATCGCGTTAGGCTGCGTTTCATTTCATTTTTTTGATGTCATTTTGATTTCACTAATAATGTCTGCAGTTTTCGGTTTGGCTATTTGTTTCAAGCGTATTAGTCTATAAATAAATATCTTTGCCATCTTTGATTACCTATCATGCCCTCTGATATGTGCCACAGGAAGTATTAGACTCCAGTCACAAAAGGAAGTGGTTATTTCAGCAATAATAGTTTTCAGAGCTCTCTACTGTTCCCACTACCCATCCCTCAATCCCCCATCCCATCGAGCCCTCTACTGTTCCCTCTACCCATCCCTCAATCCCCCATCCCATCGAGCCCTCTACTGTTCCCTCTACCCATCCCTCAATCCCATCGTGTTTTGCCCTCTTATGGCTTTACCTACATTTTTTAAAACACTTTTTCTGATTGAATTTTTAAGAATGTAGGTACAGTAGCAATAATAACAATAATAATAACAATAATAAATTAAACATTTGTACTCTGGGCAACTGTATAATAATATAATAAACAAAACTATGACTGAATGTGACTCCATGAAGAATCCCCTCCCCAATAGGTCCCTTCGCCCTCCATAGGACACCCCCAACACCTCCACCCCCCCCCCCCCCCATCAGCCCTCCATAGGACACCCCCTGCACCTCCACCATCCCCATCAACCCTCCATAGGACACCTTCAGCACCTCCACCCCCCCCCCCATCAGCCCTCCATAGGACACCTTCAGCACCTCCACCATCCCCATCAGCCCTCCACAGGACACCCTCAGCACCTCCACCCCACAAATCACATAAGTTCAGTATCCTTGAGTATCCTGTGAATATACACAAATACATATACATCAACATATTCACAGGATACTCAACTTATCTCTTTTCCTACATCAGATGTACAGGTGACATTTCCACCTGGATGACAGCACATAATCAGCAATACAGAGATGCTCTTCATCCGAGGGAATGCCTGCCCGTTCTCATTGTTACATCATCCCAGATGATCACATGTCATTTACATTCTAGCCCTAAGGATTGCCTGCCTGTTCTCATTGTTACATCATCCCAGATGATCACATGTCATTTACATTCCAGCCCTAAGGATTGCCTGCCCGTTCTCATTGTTACATCATCCCAGATGATCATGTCATTTACATTCTAGCCCTAAGGATTGCCTGCCCGTTCTCAGATGTTAGATAACCCCAGGTAATTACACATCATTTACATCCCAGCCCTTGTCAGCTCCAGATTTGACTACTTCAACTCACACCCTGTTGGAGTCCCTGCATTCTCAGATTCCCCTCAGTTATTAATCTCTATATTGTAATCAATAAAGTGTTTCAAAATGCTGTTTTTTTTATTAACATATACGTTCAGATCCTTCCTGAGAGAGAAGGGGTGTAGTATCTTCAGATGGGCGTGTGGTGCCCTTCCTCACCCACGCCAACAAGATGTTACTTCTTCTGGGGTCTTTGCCTTGAAAGTAAGTATGAGAGTATAAATAATGTACAATTATAACCTAGTGAAAGTGTACTGACTAAAGGCTAAAACAGAACTGTCAAATTATATTATAGCTGTGTCATTGTATACTTGCTAATTATAATCTTAAATTGTAACATCATTTTGTTGGGAAAACTGAAATGCCCATCAAATTTTCCCCCAGTTTGCTGAATGTGTTCTGAAGGTGTCGATTGTCTTTTCAAATATGGACAAAGATGTTAACATCATGAGAGAAATAGCAGAAATAGCAGTCACTCCCCTCCAAAACACTGGTATGTTCAATTTCATATAATTGTATATAAAAAAAACATTTATATGGATCTTTCAAGGTTATCTTTGATCCAAATTCTGACTAGATGGCCACTAAAATACATGAATTTCGGTAGCCAAGAAAATCGCCTTGCCGAAACCCACCCCCCCCCCCCCCCCTTCTAATTTCCTTAATTTTGTCACTAGAGTCAAATACTTTCTGTGGCATACAACACAGTCAAATACTTTCTATAGAGCAAACTTCATGTCAGGATAGGCAACCGAAATGAATAATTAATGTATGTGTGTTATATTAAACAGAGGAGGGAGTAAAATGTAGGCAAGCAATAAACATTTCAGAACAACTACTAGTCGAATAAGACACGGGAGAGATGACGAATTTTGGCGAAGAGACGTATTTTAATAGACTAATACACTTGAAACAAATAGCCAAACCGAAAACTGCAGACATTACTAGTGCCCCCCCCCCCCCCCCACGCGATCAAACCGCCATAAAAAATAAAAAAAATGAAACGCAGTTTACGTGATCACGTGATCACTGACAGCTGCCTTGAAGAACACACATGTACAATTATTTCTGCTACTAAGATCAGTGAAATAGAGGCTGAACTGACAACGGAGTGAAGAGCAAAAAAAAGCAAGTCGCAGCAATGAAGAATTGAGTGCGTAGAATTCTGGCAGGGGGGGGGGGCTTTTCTGCACAACACCGGAAGTGAAGGCGGAGCCTCGGCTCTTTTGTCTTGTGATTTTGGGCAGAGAGCCACATGTTGAAATATAACGTCTCATACCTCTACCTCCCTAATCTACAATATCAGTAGACTAGACATAAATATTCCCATCTGGTTAACTTCGCCTGAACTCTGTAATCGACAATAACGGAAGAATCTACAATGAATAAGGTAGGTTTATATACATTTAAACATTTAAGACAAGGGGTCTTTGTAGCCAACTTCCTGCTTTTACACAGCACCCGTTTAACGGTCAAAACAAATGCTATGGGTAACATACACTATTACTGCGGGTGTAGCGAAATGCTATTGACATTTGTGCTGTTTTTGTACGTGAAAATAATGCATTTTGTTATTTTTAAACTCGTTGGGAAGGTTCGTAAGCAACCATTTCACGGTGAAGTCACATGCTGAAAGTTGGTGGCCATATGCATAAATCGCTCCGCCATTTCCTTGTTGCAAAAAAAATATAATAGTTTACCTAATTTCAGTTTATATGACAAAAGAAGCACGCACAGTATAGAGAATCATTGTACCATCTAAACCTCTGAAATATATTTTCAATAACCAACAATATTGTTTTTTTGAAGCTGGTGAACAAAACCAAGTATACAGAACAAAAAAAATACAAACGCGACATGCAACAATTTAATAGATTTTTAACGAGTTATAGTTCATTTGAGGAAATCTGTCAATTTAAATGAATTCATTAGGCCCTAATCTATAGATTTTTACATGACTGGGAATACAGATATGCATCGGTTGGCCACAGATATCTGTGGACATCGGAGGGTTGGAGTTCAGATCAGAATGAATGGTGGATTGGCCGCTGTAGGTGAAAATTCAGCACTCGAAGAAAGAGGAAATTAACAAAGTGTATAATTATTTAACTACAGGTACCGTGCATGTGAGAGAGAGATGTAAGTAGCAGTATTGTTGTCTGTTAGTTTAACTCCAACTCCAATCAATTCGTTTTCCCCAATATGAAATCGGATCTGCTGTAGCATATTATAAATAGTCTTGGAAATCCCTGACCTCTGGGACAAGTGGGGTGGGGGGGGGTTTAAAAGGGGTAGGTAGCATAAACGTAACCATGTGGGTTCTCATTAGTAATATGCGTCAAAAGTCCCAATGCCAAGTTACTCCTCACGTGTGTCTATTTTTCTAGTTATTACATCAATCCGATCGTAATGCGGAAGTAATGCTGAAAAACTGGTTTGCAGCGTTTTTTTTTTTTACTAGTGTAACGGATGTGAAACGGCTAGCTTAGTTTCAATCGGTGACGTCACTTGCTCTGAGACCTTGAAGTAGTGGGACCCCGCGGCTTTTGTGGAGCGATGGGTAACGATGCTTCGTGGGTGACTGTTGTTGATGTGTGCAGAGGGTCCCTGGTTCGCGCCCGGGTATGGGCGAGGGGACGGTCTAAAGTTATACTGTTACACTAACATAGAGGACCTGGTAAACTAACTTATTCCCTATAATGTTATTAACTATAACCCCAACAGAAATAACTTCAAACCAAATCGTTTGCACTCATGACTACTGCTTTCAATAACCTTTTCAGACAGTTTACAAGCAAATACTATGTGAATGTATTTTTTATAAATCAGCTTGCAATGTTGCTAACTAGCCTGCTAATGTTCTGTGACTGCATGAGACAGACAGCAGCTATCAACACCAAGCTTACAGCTACATTAAAGTAAACCAATGTTACTGGTATATAGTTATCTAAGCCAGCCAGCTAAAGTTAGCTGCTAGATAACCTAGCCAGCTAACTAGCCTAGCTATCAAAGCTCCCCGCACATAACTCTGTTATATCCTATCAAAGCCCCCCACAGCACTCTGTTATATCCTATCAAAGCCCCCCACAGCACTCTGTTATATCCTATCAAAGCCCCCCCCCCCCCCCCCCCCCCACAGCACTCTGTTATATCCTATCAAAGCCCACCCCCACCCACAGCACTCTGTTATATCCTATCAAAGCCCCCCCCCACAGCACTCTGTTATATCCTATCAAAGCCCCCCCCCCCACCCACAGCACTCTGTTATATCCTATCAATGCCCCCCCCCCCCCCCCCCCCCACAGCACTCTGTTATATCCTATCAAAGCTCCCCCCCACGTAACTCTGTTATATCCTATCAAAGCCCCCCCCCCCCACAGCACTCTGTTATATCCTATCAAAGCCAAAGCCCCCCCCCCCCCACACACACACTCTGTTATAAAACTCACTATATACTTTGAATTTCTAGTTCCAATGATATTAACTCAAAACTCCCTATAGCTTTGACCAATTCCCCAGAGGCTGTATTCGCCTGGTTAATAGAAGAATTCCCAATCCCCCAGAGGTTGTAATTGCCTGGTTAATAGAAGAATTCCCAACGTCCCCAGAGGTTGTAATCGCCTGGTTAATAGAAGAATTCCCAACGTCCCCAGAGGTTGTAATCGCCTGGTTAATAGAAGAATTCCCAACGTCCCCAGAGGCTGTATTCGCCTGGTTAATAGAAGAATTCCCAATTCCCCAGAGGTTGTAATTGCCTGGTTAATAGAAGAATTCCCAACGTCCCCAGAGGTTGTAATCGCCTGGTTAATAGAAGAATTCCCACGAAGTCCCAGAGTTTCTGCAAACAGTTGCTTCATTATTCAGAGAACGTTCTGAAAATCATACAGGCACATAGCCTTTTATACCTCACATTTGGTCAGTCCATCTACCATACCCCTTATAAATGCCCCTCTTCTCTAACGCTGTCAATGCTATTTACAAGTCTACTCCAACACATTACATTGGTCATACCATCTACCATACCCCTTACAAATGCCCCTCTTCTCTAACACTGTCAATGCTATTTCCAAGTCTACTCCAACACATTACATTGCTTATCATATTTTGCCACATTGTTACGTAACCTACTGCAAGCCTAACGGTTCCTCCACATTGTTGCGTAACCTACTGCAAGCCTAACGGTTCCTCCACATTGTTACGTAACCTACTGCAAGCCTAACGGTTTCTCCCCATTGTTACGTAACCTACTGCAAGCCTAACGGTTTCTCCCCATTGTTACGTAACCTACTGCAAGCCTAACGGTTTCTCCCCATTGTTACGTAACCTACTGCAAGCCTAACGGTTTCTCCCCATTGTTACGTAACCTACTGCAAGCCTAACGGTTTCTCCCCATTGTTACGTAACCTACTGCAAGCCTAACGGTTTCTCCCCATTGTTACGTAACCTACTGCAAGCCTAACGGTTTCTCCCCATTGTTACGTAACCTACTGCAAGCCTAACGGTTTCTCCCCATTGTTACGTAACCTACTGCAAGCCTAACGGTTTCTCCCCATTGTTACGTAACCTACTGCAAGCCTAACGGTTTCTCCCCATTGTTACGTAACCTACTGCAAGCCTAACGGTTTCTCCCCATTGTTATGTAACATACTGCAAGCCTAACGGTTTCTCCCCTCCCTGGGTGGGGAGACGTGTGGTAGATTAATTTCTGTATAACCAAGAAGAGATAGACTTAACTTCACACACCAATCAGAGTTATACTTAAACTTACACCTTTTTAATAATAATTAAGCTTTGCAATAGCATTTGACTTTCAACAATTCACTATCTCTAATGAATTGTTGAGTGTCAACATAATGGCAACTGAGATCTGTTATAGCGAAGATCCACCCCCCTAGTCGACATGACAAACCACAGATAATAGGAACTGTTCACAAAGAAAGACTTTTACTTGAGAGAGGAGTATCCCATGGCCAGATAGCATTCGCTATAAATTATCGTTCAGTTTGGTCTCTAAGACGAGGTTCTAATCTCATTCCTGGTACTTCATAGTACAAAAACACCAACTCATCCAATGGCATAGATCAATTGTCAACTCTAGATACTCCCATCTCAAGTAAAACCTCCCTTGACCCCACTCCTGGACATGCTCACTGAGGGGAGTGAGCCTCTTAGGTCATACAATATCCCAAGATAAGTGCAACATCAGAGGGGACATACAATGGTTCCAGACACTGCCATACACCTCCCCCCCAATAGAAAAATGAGGGAGTGGCTTGCCCACAGACATTGTAGAGACAAAGTAATTGGTTCCCCATTAATCACGCCATCCCTTCACATGGTTTCAGAATAGGTAAAGACACATTCACATGAGAAGACAATGTTCCATTCCTGTCCTCTTCCCTTTCTGATATTCTGCATAGCACCAGGGACATGTGAAAGACAAGCCTGACCTCTCCCCTCTCTGGGCCCCAAGAAATACTTATTTTCCACCATAATTTGCAAATAAATTCATAAAAAATCCTACAATGTGATTTTCTGGATTTTTTCCCCCTAATTTTGTCTGTCATAGTTGAAGTGTACCTATGATGAAATTTACAGGCCTCTCGTCTTTTTAAGTGGGAGAACTTGCACAATTGGTGGCTGACTAAATACTTTTTTTGCCTGTGTGGGTGTGTTGGTGTGTTATATATATATATAGTTGCAAAAAATTCTAAATTGTTTTTGCTTTGTTGTTGTGTGTAGATCGAGGAGAGAAAAATAACTATTTAATAAATTTTATAATAATAAGGCGGTAAATGTAACAAAATGTGGAAAAAGTCAAGGGGTCTGAATACTTTCCAAATGCTCTGCATGAAACGCACATGTCTCAGTCATAGTTAGTAGATTAATGCATGGATTGGTAAGATTTTGGCGCCGTCATGTTATACTGCCTGGTAACATCTGGTGCATGTATTTCGTGAAACACATTTGCTACAACACAACATTCCTGTTGCTGTGGGAGTGGACTTACGGGTCTGTTAACTGTCTTTATCAGGGCCTTCCAGGGCCGCAAAACAACAGCTCTGAATAATATGCCCCTCTTTCACGTGACGCTCCGTGCAGAATAGAATACTAGACAACGTGATGGGAACAAAGGAGGCATGTTAAAAGGCTATCGGACGTGGAACTTTTGAAAATGAGCTATGAGCAGAAGCCTACGGCTGGACTGTTATTAGTATGTTGGCCGAAGTCCTCTTGTTCAATCGAACGGCAGTGAAAGTGGAGTCCGTCTCTAATTCTCCATTTTCTCTTGTGACTTTACACGCTGACCATACTGACGCGAGCGTTGCAAAATAAATGTACAACGTGCATGTTATTCAATTATTGCACCCACACTGCTCGCACGTGCCAATGAACGTCAGCGTTGCCATTGTGCGTTTCAGGTAAAATAACAGCTCGAAATGTATATCCCAGGACAAAATAGCTAGCAGCTGCAAGCTAGCTCATTTAAATTGTCAGAAATGTTTAATGCTTAATGCTTTTCGAACCTGTCGCCCAAATTATTATAATTGGTTCAGAGTTTGTTTTGATATTTCAACCTGCATGTCGTGATCGCTTTTTAGTGTGTTGGGGACAAAATACATTTGCACGCGCGTCCGGTCTGGGCATGGTGTTAGGCAGAGAGTAACGTGTTGGAATGTAACGTCTCGGTCTTCTACCTCCCTAATCTACAAGATCAGTAGACTAGACATAAACAATTATCTGGTTAACTTCTCCTGAACTCTGCAATCGACCATAAACAAAACAAACGTTTCTACAATGAATCAGGTGAGTTTATTATATAACGGGGGTGAAGCCTCCCTTAACTACAGGTCTAGGATCAGCGTGCGCTCTCTCCAATCCTAACTATTAGTGTGTTTATTATATAACGGGGGTGAAGCCTCCCTTAACTACAGGTCTAGGATCAGCGTGCGCTCTCTCCAATCCTAACTATTAGTGTGTTTATTATATAACGAGGGTGAAGCCTCCCTTAACTAGCCTTACAGGTCTAGGATCAGCGTGTGCTCTCCCAATCCTAACTATTAGTGTGTTTATTATATAACGGGGGTGAAGCCTCCCTTAACTACAGGTCTAGGATCAGCGTGCGCTCTCCCAATCCTAACTATTAGTGTGTTTATTATATAACGGGGGTGAAGCCTCCCTTAACTAGCCTTACAGGTCTAGGATCAGCGTGCGCTCTCTCCAATCCTAACCTTAACTATTAGGATGTTTATATATAACGGGGATGAAGCCTCCCTTAACTAGCCTTACAGGTCTAGGATCAGCGTGCGCTCTCCCAATCCTTACCTTAACTATTAGGGTGTTTTTATATAACGGGGTGAAGCCTCCCTTAACTAGTTAGGATTGGGAGAGCGCATGCTGATCCTACACCTGTAAGGCTAGTTAAGGGAGGCTTCACCCCCGTTATATAATAAACACACTAATAGTTAGGATTGGGAGAGCGCACGCTGATCCTAGACCTGTAGTTAAGGGAGGCTTCACCCCCCGTTATATAATAAACACACTAATAGTTAGGATTGGGAGAGCGCACGCAGATCCTAGACCTGTAGTTGAGGGAGGCTTCACCCCCCGTTATATAATAAACACACTAATAGTTAGGATTGGGAGAGCACACGCTGATCCTAGACCTGTAGTTAAGGGAGGCTTCACCCCCCGTTATATAATAAACACACTAATAGTTAGGATTGGGAGAGCGCACGCTGATCCTAGACCTGTAGTTGAGGGAGGCTTCACCCCCCGTTATATAATAAACACACTAATAGTTAGGATTGGGAGATCTTACGCTGATCCTAGACCTGTAGTTAAGGGAGGCTTCACCCCCCGTTATATAATAAACTCACTAATAGTTAGGATTGGGAGATCTTACGCTGATCCTAGATCTTAAAATCTATTTTATTTTGGTACATGTTGCAGACGCCTACTGTAGCATATTATAATTGGTCTCTGGTATCCCTGACCTAGGGGGGAACAACACGAGGTCTGGGGTCTCTGGTATCCCTGACCTAGGGGGTAACAACACGAGGTCTGGGGTCTCTGGTATCCCTGACCTAGGGGGGACAGTGTTGGAGAATTTCCAGTACTATGGGGATTTTCCAGTATCTAGGCTCTGTTCTCCCAGAAGTAGTGAGCAGAATCGACATCGGGTTAATGAATAGACCTGTATAAGCAGAATAAAGGCTGAGCTCTGGTGAATGAACTGGATCAACACAGAGTTAACCACCTAGACATGTAAAACAGAACGTAAGCAGAATCCATGGGAGTGTACAGAGCTGGGTCAACATGGAGTTGATCACCTAGACATGTAAAAACAACGTAAAACGAAAATGTGTACCTTTTTAATCTAGGCACCAAAAGCCATGTATCTGTAATAAGATGTGTTTGTACTAATCAAGTATTATGAAAGCACTTATATTAGGAAAGTATTTATGCAATAAATGTATTATTGTATTAATATTATGGCGTATACCAATACAATCTAGACTGAGCGAAGATCAGTCAGGTCTCAGATTAGATCATCATTGTGTTTTACCCTTCAGTGTTCTAACATGAGATCAGATCATCATTGTGTTTTACCCTTCAGTGTTCTAACATGAGATCAGATCTAAGATTAGATCATCATTGTGTTTTACCCTTCAGTGTTCTAACATGAGAACTTCACTACCCTCTTTTTTTGGATTTACAGGAAACACCTATCCCACCCCCCTCCTCCCTCCCCCTCCGACCCTCCTCCCCCTTCACCCTCCCGGGGGCCCCAGGTTGTGCCTCTCCCGGTAGCGCCTTACTGCAGGGTATGAAGAGGTTGTCTGTGCTGTTGGTGGACTGCAGGAAAACAACGGGGCTGAGTGGGTTTATGTTCTTACATACATTTATTTTGGGACACTCCCTAGATGTTCTTAATTACCATTCAATATAACGGGTCTGTCGTTGTTTCACAGGGGACAGCCGTAACCGTCGCTCTCTCAGTAGAAGAGTCATATCTGGGGAGGCTAACGAACATGATGCTGATGAGGCAGAGAACAGTCTCTCCAGATCAGAACACCTCAAACACCAGCAGAGAGTGGCAGGGAAGAAACCTCACCGCTGCTCTGACTGTGGAAAGAGTTTCACCTCGTCGGCAAAACTTAAAACACACCAGAGAATTCATACTGGAGAGAAACCTTATAGCTCTTCAGACTGCAGGATAAGTATTTTGCAACTAGGAAACTTAACAAAACACCAGCTGACCCACACAGGAGAGAAACCTTTTAGCTGTGATCAATGTGGGAGGAGATTCACGAAGTCAGGAGCCCTGACAATTCACCAACGAATACACACAGGAGCAAAACCGTTTCACTGCACAGACTGTGGGAAGAGTTTTGTTCAATTAGGCAACATGAAAATTCATCTGCGGACACACACACAAGAGAAGCCTTACCACTGCTCTGTCTGTGAGAAGAGCTTTTCAACATCACAGGGTAATAAGGCGCACCAGAGAACGCACACCGGAGAGAAGCCTTACCACTGCTCTGACTGTGGGAAGAGTTTTCTTCAATTAGGCAACCTGAAAATTCATCTGCGGACACACACACAAGAGAAGCCTTACCACTGCTCTGTCTGTGAGAAGAGCTTTTCAACATCACATGGTAATAAAGTGCACCAGAGAATGCACACCGGAGAGAAGCCTTACCACTGCTCTGACTGTGGGAAGAGTTTTGCTCATTCAAGAAATCTGATAAAGCACCAGCGCATACACACAGGAGAAAAACCTTACAGCTGTGATCAATGTGGGAAGAGATTTACTAGCTCAAATGACCTGATACAACACCATAGAATACACACTGGAGAGAAACCTTACCACTGTTTGGACTGTGGGAAGAGTTTTACTCAGGCAAGCAACCTGAAAACACACCAGCGCAGACACCTGGGCCAGAAGCTTCACCACTGTTCAGATTGTGGAAGTAACTTTTCAACATCAAGGGGTTTAGAGCTGCACCAGCGAACACACACAGGTGTGAAACCTTACTACTGCTTCAGCTGTAGTAAAAGTTTTGCTAGATTAGACGGACTGACAGTGCACCAGCGAACACACACAGGTGAGAAGCCTTTTAGCTGTGATCAGTGTGGAAAGGGATTTACTCAGGCAGCACACTTGACTGTACACCAGAGAACACACACTGGAGAGAAACCATACCACTGCTCAGACTGTGGAATAAGCTTTATTAATTCAAGTCACCTTAAGGTACATCAGAGAGTACACACAGGAGAGAAGCCTTATAACTGTGATGTATGTGGCAAAAGTTTTGTTACATCAGGAAGTCTGGCTACACACCTTCGAACCCACACAGGAGAGAAGCCTTACCATTGTACCGACTGTGGGACAAGCTTTGGCAAGTCAGACCATTTAAAAGTGCACCAGAGAACACACACAGGAGAGAAGCCTTACCATTGTGCCGACTGTGGGAAAAGCTTTGCTGGGTCAGGCAGTTTAAAGTCACACCGGAAAACACACACAGGAGAGAAGCCTTACCACTGCTCTGACTGCGGAATGGGCTTAACCACTTCAGGTGGACTTAAAATACACCGGAAAACCATTCCACTGCTCTGACTGTGGGAAAAGATTTAATCAGTCTGGGGAGTTAGTTTTACACCAGCGAATACACACTGGCGAAAAGCCTTACCACTGCTCAGACTGTGGGCTGAGTTGTACTTCTTCAGGGGATTTAAAAGTGCACCTGCGAACACACACTGGAGAGAAGCCTTTTGGCTGTGATCAGTGTGGGAAGAGGTTCGCTCAGTCAGGAAGCCTGGCTGGACACAAGAGAACACACACTGGAGAGAAGCCTTTTGGCTGTGATCAGTGTGGGAAGAGGTTCAGTCAGTCAGGAACCCTGGCTGGACACAAGAGGAAACACCACACTGGTGGGTAACCTTTCCATTTATTTCATTTCATTATAGCTGAAACCAGTGAATGGTAGACTGTCGGAGAGAAGCCGTGCAGGGTGAGCTTTCTTAATGTGGCCATGCTTGGTGTAACAAGGGAACTTTAAATAACTGTCCATTTAATTACAATATTTTTTAACTAGGCAAGTCAGTTAAGAACAAATTCTTATTTTCAATGACGGCCTAGGAACAGTGGGTTAACTGTCTGTTCAGGGGTAGAACGACAGATTTGTACCTTGTCAGCTCAGGGGTTTGAACTTGCAACCTTCCGGCTACTAGTCCAACACTCTAACCACTAGGCTACTCTGCCGCCCCAATATGAGTGAAAAAGTCTGTGTTTGAATGGTGTGGGCGTATACCGGTCATTAAAATGATTCATGACATGTTAACAGTGGATTGGTCAGCTCAGAGAAAGCAGGGAGGCAGCTCCTCCCCCTCTCTCTGCAAGTTTCAGGCAAGTCTGTCCTTAGGGATAAGGCAAGGGTCCGTTTTGAAAATGTTCAACCCTGTCCACCATCCAACTCACCATGATCAAACCCTGTCCACCATCCAACTCACCATGATCAACCCTGTCCACCATCCAACTCACCATCACCATGGTCAACCCTGTCCACCATCCAACTCACCACGATCAACCCTGTCCACCATCCAACTCACCATGATCAACCCTGTCCACCATCCAACTCACCATGATCAACCCTGTCCACCATCCAACTCACCATGGTCAACCCTGTCTACCATCCAACTCACCATTGTCAACCCTGTCCACCATCCAACTCACCATCACCATGGTCAACCCTGTCCACCATCCAACTCACCATCACCATTGTCAACCCTGTCCACCATCCAACTCACCATCACCATGGTCAACCCTGTCCACCATCCAACTCACCATCACCATGATCAACCCTGTCTACCATCCAACTCACCATGGTCAACCCTGTCCCCCATCCAACTCACCATGGTCAACCCTGTCCACCATCCAACTCACCATGGTCAACCCTGTCCCCCATCCAACTCACCATGGTCAACCCTGTCTACCCTCCAACTCACCATGATCAACCCTGTCCCCCATCCAACTCACCATTGTCAACCCTGTCCACTATCCAACTCAACATCACCGTGGTCAACCCTGTCTACCCTCCAACTCACCACGATCAACCCTGTCTACCCTCCAACTCACCATGGTCAACCCTGTCTACCATCCAACTCACCATCACCATTGTCAACCCTGTCCACCATCCAACTCAACATCACCGTGGTCAACCCTGTCTACCCTCCAACTCACCACGATCAACCCTGTCTACCCTCCAACTCACCATGGTCAACCCTGTCTACCATCCAACTCACCATCACCATTGTCAACCCTGTCCACCATCCAACTCAACATCACCGTGGTCAACCCTGTCTACCCTCCAACTCACCACGATCAACCCTGTCTACCCTCCAACTCACCATGGTCAACCCTGTCTACCATCCAACTCACCATCACCATGGTCAACCCTGTCTACCATCCAACTCACCATCACCATGGTCAACCCTGTCCACCATCCAACTCACCATCACCATGGTCAACCCTGCATACCATCCAACTCACCATCACCATGATCAACCCTGTCCACCATCCAACTCACCATGGTCAACCCTGTCCACCATCCAACTCACCATGGTCAACCCTGTCCACCATCCAACTCACCATGGTCAACCCTGTCCACCATCCAACTCACCATGATCAACCCTGTCCACCATCCAACTCACCATGATCAACCCTGTCCACCATCCAACTCACCATCAC
Source organism: Oncorhynchus mykiss (assembly GCF_013265735.2). Lineage (NCBI taxonomy): Eukaryota > Metazoa > Chordata > Actinopteri > Salmoniformes > Salmonidae > Oncorhynchus > Oncorhynchus mykiss. The sequence continues at coordinate 5,431,700 of NC_048581.1, read as the reverse complement.
CATGGTCAATCCTGTCTACCATCCAACTCACCATCACCATGGTCAACCCTGTCTACCCTCCAACTCACCATTATTAACCCTGTCTACCCTCCACCATCCATCTCACCATTATTAACCCTGTCCACCCTCCATCTCACCATTATTAACCCTGTCCACCCTCCATCTCACCATTATTAACCCTGTCCACCATCCAACTCACCATTATTAACCCTGTCCACCATCCAACTCACCATTATTAACCCTGTCCACCATCCATCTCACCATTATTAACCCTGTCCACCATCCATCTCACCATTATTAACCCTGTCCACCCTCCATCTCACCATTATTAACCCTGTCCACCCTCCAACTCACCATTATTAACCCTGTCCACCCTCCAACTTGGCTGCCATCAGAATATATGTTCTCTTCTTCTGTCCTTCTCTTGTCTGTAAACTGCAGTTCATATTTTACCTGTCAGTGAGACAGTCTTTGATATAGCCATGTCCTTCTCTTGTCTGTAAACTGCAGTTCATATTTTACCTGTCAGTGAGACAGTCTTTGATATAGCCATGTCCTTTTCTTGTCTGTAAACTGCAGTTCATATTTTACCTGTCAGTGAGACAGTCTTTGATATAGCCATGTCCTTTTCTTGTCTGTAAACTGCAGTTCATATTTTACCTGTCAGTGAGACAGTCTTTGATATAGCCATGTGTATGAGTGTTAATGGAATTTATATATGTTTAAATTAATGATTAGAATATTCCACCCTGAAACCATGTAATTGTATGAAATTGATTAGAATCATAAAATTATTATTAATGATGTGTGTAGTTTGTCAGTAAAAGCATAATTAATGATGTGTGTAGTTTGTCAGTAAAAGCATAATTAATGATATGTGTAGTTTTAGTCAGAATTAGAGTAAAACAATATATCTGTACAATATATCTTTATAGTATCTTAAAACACAGACTGTCTGAGCAAAATTCGGTGCCAACCTTTCTAGGGGCCTCTGAGAGATTTGGGAGGGCGGGGAGTGCTTCTCAAGTCCCTCCTAATCTTGAGGGAGGACAGGGAGTGCTTCCCACAGTCTCCCTAATCTTGAGGGAGGACACGGGGTGCTTCCCATGGTCTCCCTAATCTTGAGGGAGGACAAGGAGTGCTTCCCACGGTCTCCCTAATCTTTGTCGGCTGGGTGGGGATACAGTATGTGCGTATTATACCTACTGTCTGTGTGTGAATGTAAGTGCGTAAGTAGCCCGTATAATATGAATGGTTTTGTGCAACGGACTAGCGCTCTCGTGAATAAACATTTTGACTATCATAGCTGGGCCTCCGTCTGTTTCATTTAACCAGAATCTTACAAATTCTGGGTTGCAGACTGAGTAGTTTAATTAAAGTGGTTTATGAACATTGAGAACATAATTCTCGCAACAATGAGACAGCCTAACCAATCACAATAAAGCATTGATATAACCATGTTTGAGACAGCCTAACCAATCACAATAAAGCGTTGATATAACCATGTTTATGAGACAGCCTAACCAATCACAGTAAAGCGTTGATATAACCATGTTTATGAGACAGCCTAACCAATCACAATAAAGCGTTGATATAACCATGTTTATGAGACAGCCTAACCAATCACAATAAAGCGTTGATATAACCATGTTTATGAGACAGCCTAATTTAATAAAGCGTTGATATAACCGTGTGTGTGTGTGTGTGTGTGTGTGTGTGTGTGTGAAGAAGGTTAATTGAATGTTTTAAAGTATGGGACAAGAGGTCTGCCCTTCTCGCTCCTTCCTCATTGTAAATGCATCTCTAACTGGTTCCATCTCCACTATATTGCAACAAAGAGCCAGGAGATGAGATGTTGCTAAACAACTAGTTTAGTAAATAAAGCTTTGAGCCAGGAGATTAGAGATGTTGCTAAACAACCAGTTTAGTAAATAAAGCTTAGAGCCAGGAGATTAGAGATGTTGCTAAACAACCAGTTTAGTAAATAAAGCTTTGAGCCAGGAGGTTAGAGATGTTGCTAAACAACTAGTTTAGTAAATAAAGCTTTGAGCCAGGAGGTTAGAGATGTTGCTAAACAACCAGTTTAGTAAATAAAGCTTTGAGTCAGGAGGTTAGAGATGTTGCTAAACAACCAGTTTAGTAAATAAAGCTTAGATCCAGGAGATGAGATGTTGCTAAACAACCAGCTTAGTAAATAAAGCTTTGAGCCAGGAGGTTAGAGATGTTGCTAAACAACCAGTTTAGTAAATAAAGCTTAGAGCCAGGAGATGAGATGTTGCTAAACAACTAGTTTAGTAAATAAAGCTTAGATCCAGGAGGTTAGAGATGTTGCTAAACAACCAGTTTAGTAAAACTTGGTTTGGATGAAAAGCTAAAACCATAAAACTATCCCTTTAAGACAAGTGATCATATTTCATTGTTCACTTTTCTGTCATCTTAGATTGTTTGTTTCTGTAGTTTGACATTTCTGGCCATTGGCTGATTGAAACGCTATTTACCTCGCACCACCGCCACTTCACATCCGTTACATAAGGAAACAAATATCTGGTTATTTTGTTATGACATATTGTTTGGCAGAATAAACACGGTGTAGTGAATATTTTCCAAAATTGCGTTACCCACTCCAGTCAGCAGATGGCGATGTGAGTCTTTCAAGTAATTTTTCTTGCGTGACGTATAATCTAGTGGACGGAGCGGGAAGCCTTTTCAACAGCAAGACGGACTCGTTAGCTTGCTAGCAAACATACAAACCAAAACATCGGAGCTCTTTTCACCATTTTGTGTATATTAGGGTTTTAAGCACACAGTCTGTCTGCTTACTAGTTATTAAATGTCAAAAATATGTTGTTAGCTAACGTGTTAAGATAGCCTAGCACTACGTTAGTCGCTAATGCTAATTAACTAGCTAGCCAACTAACATCCACCACCATGAGCTCAATAAGCTACTCGACCCCTATTAAAGAAGAGGTCTGCTGGTCGGAAAAAGAGGCTCTGGGGCTGAACATTATCATGAAAGAGGAAGAGGAGGATGATATCACCGTGAAAGGCGAGGATCCGGAGATGACTGTCACAGGGAAAGGGGAGGAAGAAGCTGTGTTAGTGAAGGAGGAAGAGGAGGGGGAGATGACTGTCACAGTGAAAGGGGAGGAAGAAGCTGTGTTAGTGAAGGAGGAAGAGGAGGGGGAGATGACTGTCACATGGAAAGGGGAGGAAGAAGCTGTGTTGGTGAAGGAGGAAGAGGACGTTTTTAGAGTGAAAGAGGAGGAAGAAAAGGAAGATATGACTGTCACGGTGAAAGAGGAGGAGGAGACTGGAGATCTGATTAACACCAGTGAGTACTGTCTTAAAAACAGTGGCACAAACTCTGCAGTTGTTTAAAAAAGAATGTTTTTTAAGGGGTATTGTACTGAAGTTCTACACTTGAATAATTTATTCTGTATTGTAGGAATTGTTGAAGCTACAAAGACAGAGGGCCATCACCAAAACGTTAACATTGAAAAACAGCATCGCTTTAGGGAGAGAAGGAAACGCCCAGATTGGAGAAAATGTCTTATGTCCGTAGTATTTGAGTTCTATCGGCCTATAAGGTTAGACAGGCCGATCCGATTGAAATCTCTATGGCGTTTATTAGGTCCGTAGTATTTGAGTTAGGCCTATAAGGTTAGACAGGCCGATCCGATTGAAATCTCTATGGCGTTTATTAGGTCCGTAGTATTTGAGTTAGGCCTATAAGGTTAGACAGGCCGATCCGATTGAAATCTCTATGGCGTTTATTAGGTCCGTAGTATTTGAGTTAGGCCTATAAGGTTAGACAGACCGATCCGATTGAAATCTCTATGGCGTTATTAGGTCCGTAGTATTTGAGTTAGGCCTATAAGGTTAGACAGGCCGATCCGATTGAAATCTCTATGGCGTTTATTAGGTCCGTAGTATTTGAGTTAGGCCTATAAGGTTAGACAGACCGATCCGATTGAAATCTCTATGGCGTTATTAGGTCCGTAGTATTTGAGTTAGGCCTATAAGGTTAGACAGACCGATCCGATTGAAATCTCTATGGCGTTTATTAGGTCCATAGTATTTGAGTTAGGCCTATAGGGTTAGACAGACCGATCCGATTGAAATCTCTATGGCGTTATTAGGTCCGTAGTATTTGAGTTAGGCCTATAAGGTTAGACAGACCGATCCGATTGAAATCTCTATGGCGTTATTAGGTCTGTAGTATTTGAGTTAGGCCTATAAGGTTAGACAGGCCGATCCGATTGAAATCTCTATGGCGTTATTAGGTCCGTAGTATTTGAGTTAGGCCTATAAGGTTAGACAGGCCGATCCGATTGAAATCTCTATGGCGTTATTAGGTCCGTAGTATTTGAGTTAGGCCTATAAGGTAAGACAGACCGATCCGATTGAAATCTCTATGGCGTTATTGAATTGAAAAAACTCAACCCTGTAGATTATTGTGAAATGGCTAGCTAGTTAGCTGGGTGTGCGCTAATAGTGTTTCAAACGTCACTCGTCTTTTTTGGTCCTCCAATAATCGGTATTGGCGTTGAAAAATCATAATCGGTCGACCTCTAGTTGAAACAGTCCTTTATAGTGTGTTGATGATAATCCACAGGGTTGAAACAGTCCTTAACCTCTCTGGGATCGTTCTGGATGCTAGCGATTGCAGGGCGCCAAATTCAAACAACAGAAATCTCATTATTAAAATTCCTCAAACATACAAGTATTATCCACCATTTTAAAGATACACTTCTCGTTAATCTTCTCATTAAATTGTAGGCCCTGTTCAGAGATATTAATGCCTCTTGTAAGACCCTATGATTGTTCACACAGGAGAGAGACACGACTATCGTGGATCCTCTGGGGAGCCTCAACAACATCCTGATGCTGACGAGGAAGAGAAGAGTCTCTCCAGATCAGAACACCAGATGGTACAGCTTGGTCTGGTCTAGCATACAGCTTGCTCTATCGGGGGCTGGGTTTATGTAAAGAACTTTATGACAACAGTGACATCAGCATCCATAATGATATGTGTCTGTGTTCCCTCTTTATGGTTACCAGGACAACGCTAGCCCTTCCTCCCTCCCGGAGTCCCCGTGTCGTGCCTCTCCCAGTAGCACCTTACTGCTGGGTATGAAGAGGTTGTCTGTGCTGCTGGTGGACTGCAGGAAAACAACGGGGCTGAGTGGAACTGTGAGAGGAGGAGAAGAGAAGAAAGGATCAGATTTGACTCATCAAAGTAAGTGCTGTAGTTCAGTTTGAACAAATACAATAGATCTGCCCACTGGTATCTGTTACCATGACAACCATCACAGTTCTGCTAGTTGACAGGAAGATAGACTGGCCGCTCTGTCAGAACATCAGCTGACTGGATTTGGGAGAAAGAGAAATGGGGAAGGCTTGGGCGAGTTGCTGTGGGGGGTGCAGTGCTGTTGACCGGGGTAGGAGTAGCCAGGTGGAAAGCATGGCCAGCCATAGAAAAATGCTTGTTGAAATTCTCAATTATGGTGGACTTATCAGTGGTGACAGTGTTTCCTATCTTCAGTGCAGTGGGCAGCAGGGAGGAGGTGTTCTTATTCTCCATGGACTTTACAGTGTTCCAGCAGAGTTCTGTTAGTTGACAGGAAGATAGACTGGTATCTGTTACCAGGACAACCAGCAGAGTTCTGGTAGTTGACAGGAAGATAGAGTAGTGTATATGGATGTAATGAATATCATAACACTGAAAAAGGATTCTGCCAATGAAAAGAGAGAAACCAATTGACCATATAAAACCTTGATGAAAGTTAGCTTTAGAGAGAAACCAATAGACCATATAAATCCTTGATGAAAGTTAGCTTTGGAGAAAAAGTTTCAAGATGATCCAATGTAAGGTGCTTGTTTTACAAAAACTTTTCCTTAAAACATTATGGATGTTACATTGCCTGTCCCAGTCAACCCCCCCTTTCTTTACTAGACTGTAGAACAGGCGAACTAAACTCCAGACACGTCAATGTGGTCTGTATTGGCCTCATTACCATCTGATCTACAAATATATTATTCTACACTACTGGCCAAAAGCTTTAGAACACCTACTCAATCAAGTTTTTTTTAAAATGTTTGACTTTTCTATTGTAGAATAATAATAGTGAAGACATCAAAACGATTAAAAAACACATGGAATTCAAACAACAGAAGTATAAATATTTAACAGTCATATAAATACAAGTGTAATACATCAAAATAATGCTTAACTTCTTGTTAATCCAGCCCCGGTGTCAGTTTACAAAAAAAGACTTTACGGCGAAAGCAAACCATGCGATTATCTGAGGATAGCGCCCCGCATACAAAAACATGAAACCCAGATTTCAAGCAGGCAGTTGCGACACGATAGTCAGAAATAGCGATATAATATAGTGTATAATAATAATAATAATATAATATATAGCCTTACCTTTGAGGATCTTCTTCTGTTGGCACTCCAAAAGGTCCCAGATACATCACAAATGGTAATTTTGTTCGATAAAGTCCTTCTTTATATCCATAAAAACTCAGTTCAGCTGGCACCCTTCAGTCAATAATCCACCGATTTCCCTTCATCAAAATGCATACAAATGAATGAACCCCAAACGTTACTCATAAACTTATCCAAACAAGTCAAACAACATTTATAATTAAACCTTAGATACCCTAATACGTAAATAATCTATAAAATTTAAGACAGAGAATAGTTATTGTCTTTACCTGAGACAAACAAAAAGAACGCGCTCTCTTGGCCATGCGCTTGGAAACACTACAGCCAATATGGGAGCCACTTAGGAAAACTACAACTTCCACAGGGTTGAAACAGTCCTTTATAGTGTGTTGATGATAATAATCCACAGGGTTGAAACAGTCCTTTATAGTGTGTTGATGATAATAATCCACAGGGTTGAAACAGTCCTTTATAATCCACAGGGTTGAAACAGTCCTTTATAGTGTGTTGATAATAATCCACAGGGTTGAAACAGTCCTTTATAGTGTGTTGATGATAATAATCCACAGGGTTGAAACAGTCCTTTATAGTGTGTTGATGATAATAATCCACAGGGTTGAAACAGTCCTTTATAGTGTGTTGATGATAATAATCCACAGGGTTGAAACAGTCCTTTATAGTGTGTTGTTGATAATAATCCACAGGGTTGAAACAGTCCTTTATAGTGTGTTGATGATAATAATCCACAGGGTTGAAACAGTCCTTTATAGTGTGTTGATGATAATCCACAGGGTTGAAACAGTCCTTTATAATCCACAGGGTTGAAACAGTCCTTTATAGTGTGTTGTTGATGATAATCCACAGGGTTGAAACAGTCCTTTATAGTGTGTTGATGATAATCCACAGGGCTGAAACAGTCCTTTATAGTGTGTTGATGATGATCCACAGGGTTGAAACAGTCCTTTATAATCCACAGGTTTGAAACAGTCCTTTATAGTGTATTGATAATAATGTTAGGCTAGTAGCCATGGGTTAATGATGTCCCTCTGTTCCAAACCAAATGTTAGGCTAGTAGCCATGGGTTAATGATGTCCCTCTGTTCCAAACCAAATGTTAGGCTAGTAGCCATGGGTTAATGATGTCCCTCTGTTCCAAACCAAATGTTAGGCTAGAAGCCATGGGTTAATGATGTCCCTCTGTTCCAAACCAAATGTTAGGCTAGTAGCCATGGGTTAATGATGTCCCTCTGTTCCAAACCAAATGTTAGGCTAGAGGCCATGGGTTAATGATGTCCCTCTGTTCCAAACCAAATGTTAGGCTAGTAGCCATGGGTTAATGATGACCGTATGCTTATATGCTTTTCTTCCAGTGGAGATTAGTTTATAAATGGCCTGGCTGGGCTGTGGGACAGTGGAGATTAGTTTATACATGGCCTGGCTGTGGGACAGTGGAGATTAGTTTATAAATGGCCTGGCTGGGCTGTGGGGCAGTGGAGATTAGTTTATAAATGGCCTGGCTGGGCTGTGGGACAGTGGAGATTAGTTTATAAATGGCCTGGCTGGGCTGTGGGACAGTGGAGATTAGTTTATAAATGGCCTGGCTGGGCTGTGGGACAGTGGAGATTAGTTTATAAATGGCCTGGCTGGGCTGTGGGACAGTGGAGATTAGTTTATAAATGGCCTGGCTGGGCTGTGGGACAGTGGAGATTAGTTTATAAATGGCCTGGCTGGGCTGTGGGACAGTGGAGATTAGTTTATAAATGGCCTGGCTGGGCTGTGGGACAGTGGAGATTAGTTTATAAATGGCCTGGCTGGGCTGTGGGACAGTGGAGATTAGTTTATAAATGGCCTGGCTGGGCTGTGGGGCAGTGGAGATTAGTTTATAAATGGCCTGGCTGGGCTGTGGGACAGTGGAGATTAGTTTATAAATGGCCTGGCTGGGCTGTGGGACAGTGGAGATTAGTTTATAAATGGCCTGGCTGGGCTGTGGGGCAGTGGAGATTAGTTTATAAATGGCCTGGCTGGGCTGTGGGACAGTGGAGATTAGTTTATAAATGGCCTGGCTGGGCTGTGGGACAGTGGAGATTAGTTTATACATGGCCTGGCTGGGCTGTGGGGCAGTGGATCTTTTGGGATAATTCAAATTGAACTTTTAACATGTATTACCAGTGGATTATTGCAAATGTGTATCAACCAATCAGCATTCAGGATCCATTCAGGATCCAAACTACTTATTTTCTAATGAGGAATCGAGACTTGATTAAACCACATAAGACATTTTTATCATGTGTAGGTTTCATTCATTCTGTTTTAACCAAATACTATGTTTGTCTTTGACAGGAGAGAGGCCAGACTCTCGCTCTGACACTAGGAAGAGTCCTACGGGGGAATCGGCCCCAGTGACATCCAAACCAGCAAGACCCCACCACTGTTCCCAGTGTGGAAAGAGATTTATCCGGTTAGGGCACCTGAAACAACATAAGAGAACACATACAGGGGAGAAGCCTTATCACTGCTCCCAGTGTGGAAAGGGTTTTGGACAGTCAGGTGATCTAAAAGTGCATGAAAGAATACACACTGGACAGAAGCCGTATCAATGCTCACAGTGTGAAAATAAATTTTTCTCATCAGGGGACCTGAAATCACATGAGAAAACACACTTAGTAGAGAGGCCTTTCCAATGCTCTCAGTGTGGAAAGGGATTTATCCAGTCATCGCATCTGAAAGAGCATGAAAGAATACACACAGGAGAGAAGCCATTCCAATGCTCCCAGTGTGGAAAGAGTTTTACCCAGAGAGGGAAGCTGACAAATCATGAAAGAAGACATACAGGTGAGAAGCCTCATCGCTGCTCTCAGTGTGGAAAGGGTTTTGGACAGTCAGGGCATTTAAAAGTGCATGAAAGAACACACACTGGAGAGAAGCCATATCAATGCTCCCAGTGTGAAAAGAAATTTTTGTCATCAGGGTACCTGAAATCACATGAGAAAACACACTTAGTAGAGAGGCCTTTCCAATGCTCTCAGTGTGGAAAGGGATTTATCCAGTCATCGCATCTGAAAGACCATGAAAGAATACACACAGGAGAGAAGCCATTCCAATGCTCCCAGTGTGGAAAGAGTTTTACCCAGAGAGGGAAGCTGAAAGATCATGAAAGAACACATACAGGGGAGAAGCCTCATCACTGCTCTCAGTGTGGAAAGAGTTTTGGACAGTCAGGGCATTTAAAAGTGCATGAAAGAACACACACTGGAGAGAAACCGTATCAATGCTCTAAGTGTGAAAATAAATTTTTCTCCTCAGGGGATCTGAAATCACATGAGAGAACACACTTAGTAGAGAGGCCTTTCCAATGCTCTCAGTGTGGAAAGGGATATATTCACTCATGGCATCTGAAAGAGCATATGAGAATACACACGAGAACAACCATTCCAGTGCTCTGTGTGGAAAGGGGTTTAACTGGGTAGTGAGCCTGAAAACGCATAAAATGACACACTCAGGAGAGAAGCCTGAGCCTCTGTTCCCAGTGTGGAAAGGGTTTTGTGCAGTTAGTGCACCTAAAAACACACGAGAGGACACACACATGAGTGTAGCCTCACCTTTGCTTCCCAGTGTAGAAAGGGGTTTTCTTCAGTTAAGGGGCCTGAAAGAAAATGAGAAACGCACACGGGGGTAGAAGACGTCTTTGGAGCAGGGCTTCATTCATTTCAATTGTTGTTCAATTCATCTTTCACAGTTGTGAAAGTGCTTAGTATTTAAAATAGTTGTGAAAGTACTTAGTATTTAAAATAGTTGTGAAAGTACTTAGTATTTAAAATAGTTGTGAAAGTACTTAGTATTTAAAATAGTTGTGAATGTACTTAGTATTTAAAATAGTTGTGAATGTACTTAGTATTTAAAATAGTTGTGAATGTACTTAGTATTTAAAATAGTTGTGAATGTACTTAGTATTTAAAATAGTTGTGAAAGTACTTAGTATTTAAAATAGTTGTAAATGTACTTAGTATTTAAAATAGTTGTGAATGTACTTAGTATTTAAAATAGTTGTGAATGTACTTAGTATTTAAAATAGTTGTGAATGTACTTAGTATTTAAAATAGTTGTGAATGTACTTAGTATTTAAAATAGTTGTGAAAGTACTTAGTATTTAAAATAGTTGTGAATGTACTTAGTATTTAAAATAGTTGTGAATGTACTTAGTATTTAAAATAGTTGTGAATGTACTTAGTATTTAAAATAGTTGTGAAAGTACTTAGTATTTAAAATAGTTGTGAAAGTACTTAGTATTTAAAATAGTTGTGAATGTACTTAGTATTTAAAATAGTTGTGAATGTACTTAGTAGTTAAAATAGTTGTGAATATACTTAGTATTTAAAATAGTTGTGAAAGTACTTAGTATTTAAAATAGTTGTGAAAGTACTTAGTATTTAAAATAGTTGTGAATGTACTTAGTATTTAAAATAGTTGTGAATGTACTTAGTATTTAAAATAGTTGTGAATGTACTTAGTATTTAAAATAGTTGTGAATGTACTTAGTATTTAAAATAGTTGTGAATGTACTTAGTATTTAAAATAGTTGTGAAAGTACTTAGTATTTAAAATAGTTCTGAAAGTACTTAGTATTTAAAATAGTTGTGAAAGTACTTAGTATTTAAAATAGTTGTGAAAGTACTTAGTATTTAAAATAGTTGTGAAAGTACTTAGTATTTAAAATAGTTGTGAAAGTACTTAGTATTTAAAATAGTTGTGAATGTACTTAGTATTTAAAATAGTTGTGAATGTACTTAGTAGTTAAAATAGTTGTGAATGTACTTAGTATTTAAAATAGTTGTGAAAGTACTTAGTATTTAAAATAGTTGTGAATGTACTTAGTATTTAAAATAGTTGTGAAAGTACTTAGTATTTAAAATAGTTGTGAAAGTACTTAGTATTTAAAATAGTTGTGAAAGTACTTAGTATTTAAAATAGTTGTGAAAGTACTTAGTATTTAAAATAGTTGTGAAAGTACTTAGTATTTAAAATAGTTGTGGAAGTACTTAGTATTTAAAATAGTTGTGAATGTACTTAATATTTAAAATAGTTGTGAATGTACTTAGTAGTTAAAATAGTTGTGAATATACTTAGTATTTAAAATAGTTGTGAAAGTACTTAGTATTTAAAATAGTTGTGAAAGTACTTAGTATTTAAAATAGTTGTGAATGTACTTAGTATTTAAAATAGTTGTGAAAGTACTTAGTATTTAAAATAGTTGTGAAAGTACTTAGTATTTAAAATAGTTGTGAAAGTACTTAGTAGTTAAAATAGTTGTGAAAGTACTTAGTATTCAAAATAGTTGTGAAAGTACTTAGTATTTAAAATAGTTGTGAAAGTACTTAGTATTTAAAATAGTTGTGAAAGTACTTAGTATTTAAAATAGTTGTGAAAGTACTTAGTATTTAAAATAGTTGTGAATGTACTTAGTATTTAAAATAGTTGTGAAAGTACTTAGTATTTAAAATAGTTGTGAAAGTACTTAGTATTTAAAATAGTTGTGAAAGTACTTAGTAGTTAAAATAGTTGTGAAAGTACTTAGTATTCAAAATAGTTGTGAAAGTACTTAGTATTTAAAATAGTTGTGAAAGTACTTAGTATTTAAAATAGTTGTGAAAGTACTTAGTATTTAAAATAGTTGTGAAAGTACTTAGTATTTAAAATAGTTGTGAAAGTACTTAGTATTTAAAATAGTTGTGAAAGTACTTAGTATTTAAAATAGTTGTGAAAGTACTTAGTATTTAAAATTTTTAAAAAGTACCAAACAACTTCACATGTACTCTTCTTATTTCACTGTTTAATCACAACATACAGCCCAACTCTACATTGGTGTCCCATCTGGTGTGGCTTCATCTGCTTCTTTCAGATTTTTTGACAAGCTTTCCATTGTACCTGGTAGAGCAATTGGTGAGATGTTTAGTCAGTTCTCTTATTTTTATTTTATTTTACCTTTAATTAACTAGGCAAGTCAGTTAAAGAACAAATTCACTGTACCTGATTTGTACCTTGTCAGCTCAGGGGGTTTGAACTTGCAACTTTCCCGGTTACTAGTCCAACGCTCTAACCACTAGGCTACCCTGCCGCCCCTACACTCTAACCACTAGGCTACCCTGCCGTTCCTACACTCTAACCACTAGGCTACCCTGCCGCCCCAACACTCTAACCACTAGGCTACCCTGCCGCCCCTACACTCTAACCACTAGGCTACCCTGCCGCCCCTACACTCTAACCACTAGGCTACCCTGCCGCCCCTACACTCTAACCACTAGGCTACCCTGCCGCCCCTACACTCTAACCACTAGGCTACCCTGCCGCCCCTACACTCTAACCACTAGGCTACCCTGCCGCCCCTACACTCTAGCCACTAGGCTACCCTGCCGCCCCTACACTCTAACCACTAGGCTACCCTGCCTCTGATGTATGGAATGATGTAGCTGTGCTGTGATGATTTCGAATCCTTGCACACAATCTGTGGCAAGCATGTAGGAGCAGTATAGACCTAGTCTGTTCATTATATACATTGCATTGTTATACTATGTAGGAGCAGTATAGACCTAGTCTGTTCATTATATACATTGCATTGTTATACTATGTAGGAGCAGTATAGATCCAGCTGCATATTGTGAGATGATCTGTTTGATTTATATCCTAAATGCAGATGTGTAGTATAGTAGCCCGTTTTAAAAACTTGCTCATTAAAAATCTGTTCTGATCAACACATGCTTCTCTTTTGTACGTATCCATATAGTTTTTTAAATAAAAATACATGAAAAATAAAGAGTTTTGTCTGAAAATAAAATAAAGTTTTTTTACCACGTTCACGTGCTAGTCGGAACTAGGAAACTTGCGTTCAACTAATCAGCAAGTCAGGAATGTTTGAGTTTCCTAGTTCAGCGCATTACCAACTTCGGTCGGTAGTAAATGGTGTGGCCAGTGTGACGTATAATCTAGTGGACGGGACGCTTCCTCAACAACAGCTAGTCGGTTACCTTGGTAACCAACATACCCGAAACATTGAAGCTCTTAACCTTTTACTGCAAAGGGGGCTAAATCAGGGTCACACAGAGTGATTCTTGGTCGTCTCAAAACAAATACACTTTTAAAGAAAAGTATACATCTCACATACATGTTTTACGGGCAACAACAAAAAAAGAAGACACGTTTTGGGTTTGTTTATTACACTCCATATACATCACAGAAGAAAATATAACAAAACTGTTTGACATAGAAACACCAGATTTTTGTCGGGATGTTTGAATGAGCCTTTATTTACAATGAAATTCTGAAATACATTTAAATAAATAAATAATTGCAGCATAAATGACTGCAGGAAATGGCTACCGCGCTTTCTGTGTATATTTGCCGCTGTGTTTTAAACGCACTTCTCTCGGATATGGCTGGTTGTCCCATTTAATGTCATATTTACTTTGCTAGTAGCTAGCTGGCTTGCTTTGGTAGCGAGACACTAGACTATCAAATATATTTATAACTAGCAACCCACTGGGCACAGACGTCAATTCAACGTCTATTCCACTTTGGTTCAATTGTAATTTTCATTGAAATTACGTGTAAAGCCGAGACACTCCATTTCGTATGATATGTTACCAATCGTATGGTATGTATTAGTTTGTGGATGTCCATCCATTTCGTATGATATGTTACCAATTTCTATGCGTTGTGGCTAACATTAGCTAGGCTAGGGGTTGGGTTTATGGGGTTAAGCTAACAGGGTTGATTCCTAACGGGGTTTATTCATAATGTACAAATCCCTATTCAGCCTCTACATTTGCGTAGAGGAAATTAATATCTGTAAGAAGTAAGAGAACTGGTTATTTAACAATTATTATTTAACAATTATTTTTTTACGTTGTTTTCCAGAATATTGTTTTTGTTCAACTGTGTTACTCACTCCAGACAGCAGGTGACGATGAGTCTTTCAGGTGATGCCTCTTCCGTGACGTATAATGTAGTGGACGGGATGTTTTTTCGACAACCGCAATTCATCCACCTCGGTAGAGTGCTAGCCAACATAAAACTAAAACATTGAAGCCTTTTGGCCATTTTTGTGTATAATAACCTCAGAGTTTTAAACACACTGTCTGCGTATTTACAAATTACTCTATTTAATGTACTATTTACGTTGTTAGCTCTCTAGCTAAGTAACATTAGGCTAATGCTAACTAGCTTTCTAACATCCTCGACCATGAGTTCACTAAGCTACTCCCTCCCTGCTAAAGAAGAGGAGAAAGAAGCACCCGTGAAAGACGAGAAGGAAGAGGAGGCTGTCACAGTTAAACAAGAAGTAGAGGATGAGGCTGTTACAGTGAAAGAGGAAGAAGTTACGGTGAAAGAAGAGGAAGAATCTTTAAGAGTGAAAGAGGGAATGAAGGAGGAGGGGGAGATTACTGTCACATTGGAGGAGACTGGAGATCTGATTAACACCAGTAAGTGCTGTTTTAAAAACAGTGGAACAAACTCTGTAGTTATTTTAACAATTGAACTAATGTGCAGTGTTAAAGACTGCCGTCAAGTGCTTCGTGCTTCTACACCTGCATTGCTTGCTGTTTGGGGTTTTATGCTGGGTTTCTGTACAGCACTTTGAGATATCAGCTGATGTACGACGAGCTATATAAATACATTTGATTTGGTCAAATGAGCCGTAATTCGCAAAAGGCGGTCAAGTCACCCATCTGTTTCTGCCTGAATTTTCTTTTAAGTGGATAGACGACACTTTACGGTAGCGCGTGTTTTCTGTGAGGGGAAACTGAGTCGGGGGTTCTCTAATGCGCAGATAGAAACGACAGCTACAAATTATTCCAAGCAAACAGTTTCACGTGCGCTTATTCAATCTTCCATAATCAAAAAGATACCAAATCGTTTAGTTCATTTTCGCACCTTTTTATTTTTTTACTGTTACCTTTATTTGACTAGACATGTCAGTTAATAAGAACAAAATGCTATTTTCAATGGCGGCCTAGGAACAGTGGGTTCAACAACAACTGCCTTGTTCAGGGGCAGAACGACATATTTTTACCTTGTCAGCTCAGGGATTTGATCTTGCAACCTTTCGGTTACTGGTCCAATGATCTATCCGCCCCACTGGGCTACCTGCCGACCTTAACAAAAATTAATTTGGTATCAGGGGTAGAGTGAGTCTGCTTCATCAAGTACTGAGTTAAGGGTCTGAATACTTATGTAAATCAGTTCCAGATTTTGTTTAAATACATTTGCAAAAATGTATACAAACCTGTTTTCGCTTTGTCATTGTGGGGTATTGTGTGTAGAATAAAAATCTTAGTAAAATAAATGTAATCCTTTTTAGAACAAGAATGTAATGTAACAAAATGTGGAAAAAGTCAAGGGGTCTGTATAAAAGAGTGCAAAATATCCAATCAGAAATTATTATTTTCTCTGTTGAACATTGGATGATCTGGGCCAATAGCTGAAGTCTATTTATATAGTGGACACTCGGGTGTCTTATTGCTCACATGTTCTATTTTCTCTCCATTTGATCCAGTGTTGAGGCTCATCGGAGTGGATGTGTTGTTTCCTACCTTCACCACCTGGGGGCGGTGATACGACTTGGTCTATTAAGACACTCAGTTTAATGCCGGTTAGATTTCTCGTGCCGCGCTATTTCATGATCAAACAATAGATACATCTAACAGGGCTTTATCAGAAAGTTAGTTGTTTTTGAATAACCTAAAACATGGGAACCCTCAAGTAATAATGAGAGAGAGAAGGAAGATATAAAAATCACATGAGAAATTTGAACAAACATTTATAACAAAGCATTATCAAGACAGAAATTATGCATGCAAGCCCCGCCCCCAATTGGAACCAAACGACCAAAAAATAACCTACTAATTTAAATATCATAACAGCATTAAGACAAAAAGTTATGACGAGTATTTTCCAAACTGTTCTAATGACGTGTTTAAAATCCTAATGTTGCAGCTTTTAAAATGTGAATAATTTTGGAAAGTCTGATTCTATGCTATTTGTCAATCATATATATATATATATATATATATATATATATATATATATATATATATATATATATATATATATATATATATATATATATATATATATATATTCGGAATGACAAATCTCACAGGAAGTGAGATTGAGAAAACAATACCAAGATGGAAAAATTCAATGAGGAGTGAAAGGCAAACTGAGGCCACAGCGGAGGAAAGCTGAGGAAATAAATGATGTGTCGTTGGCCTAGGTCTATTAGATAACCAGTTAGGGCTACTACACAGCTCATTACTACCACAGATAATCAGATAGGGCTACTACACAGCTCATTACTACCACAGATAATCAGATAGGGCTACTACACAGCTCATTACTACCACAGATAATCAGATAGGGCTACTACACAGCTCATTACTACCACAGATAATCAGATAGGGCTACTACACAGCTCATTACTACCACAGATAATCAGATAGGGCTACTACACGGCTCATTACTATCACAGATAACCAGAATACAGGCTACTACACAGCTCATTAGGACAGATGTAGGCTGCTGAACAGTAGGACATAGGACAGATATAGACTGAACAGAGGACAGATGAAGGCCCAATTCATGGTGGGTCAGTAGTCCCCAGACACTCTGAATGTGTCTTGACTTTCCAGTGTTTTCCCTCCTGCATGTATTATAAAGTATTGTGTTTGTGGATGTGTTTTCTGGGGGCAGGTTTTGGTTTGTGCCCTAGCACAGCTGATTCATATAACCAACTCATCATCAAGCTTTTCTTATTTGAATGGGCTGTGTAGTGTTAGAGGACCTGAACAAATACAGATGTTTTGTTCTGGCTGTTGTTTTTGACTGAGAATTGTTCTGACTCTTCTCTTTTCCTTTAAGTTGTTGAAATGTTTCCCGGAATCACTGACCTTCACATCTTAAAGTAATGATGGACTATCGTTTAGCTATCTTCAGTATACCACCCCTACCTTGTCACAACACAACTGATTGGCTCAAACACATTAAAAAGGAAAGAAATTGCACAAATTAACTTTTAACAAGGCACACCTGTTAATTGAAATACATTCCGGGTGACATCCTCATGAAGCTGGTTGAGAGAATGCCAAGAGTGTGCGACGCTGTCATCAAGACAAAGGGTGGCTACTTTGAAGAATCTCAAATATATTTAGATTTGTTTAACACTTTTTTGGCTACGAAATGATTCCATATGTGTTATTTCATAGTTTTGATGTCTTCACTATTATTCTACAATGTATAAAGTACTAAAAATAAATAAAAACCCTTGAATGAGTAGGTGTGTCCAAACTTTGACTGGTATATACAGTGCCTTGCGAAAGTATTCTGCCCCCTTGAACTTTGCGACCTTTTGCCACATTTCAGGCTTCAAACATAAAGATATAAAACTGTATTTTTTTGTGAAGAATCAACAACAAGTGGGACACAATCATGAAGTGGAATGACATTTATTGGATATTTCAAACTTTTTTAACAAATCAAAAACTGAAAAATTGGGCGTGCAAAATTATTCAGCCCCCTTAAGTTAATACTTTTTAGCGCCACCTTTTGCTGTGATTACAGCTGTAAGTCGCTTGGGGTATGTCCCTATCAGTTTTGCACATCGAGAGACTGAATTTTTTTCCCATTCCTCCTTGCAAAACAGCTCGAGCTCAGTAAGGTTGGATGGAGAGCATTTGTGAACAGCAGTTTTCAGTTCTTTCCACAGATTCTCGATTGGATTCAGGTCTGGACTTTGACTTGGCCATTCTAACACCTGGATATGTTTATTTTTTAACCATTCCATTGTAGATTTTGCTTTATGTTTTGGATCATTGTCTTGTTGCAAGACAAATCTCCGTCCCAGTCTCAGGTCTTTTGCAGACTCCATCAGGTTTTCTTCCAGAATGGTCCTGTATTTGGCTCCATCCATCTTCCCATCAATTTTAACCATCTTCCCTGTCCCTGCTGAAGAAAAGCAGGCCCAAACCATGATGCTGCCACCACCATGTTTGACAGTGAGGATGGTGTGTTCAGGGTGATGAGCTGTGTTGCTTTTACGCCAAACATAACGTTTTGCATTGTTGCCAAAAAGTTCAATTTTGGTTTCATCTGACCAGAGCACCTTCTTCCACATGTTTGGTGTGTCTCCCAGGTGGCTTGTGGCAAACTTTAAACAACACTTTTTATGGATATCTTTAAGAAATTGCTTTCTTCTTGCCACTCTTCCATAAAGGCCAAATTTGTGCAATATACGACTGATTGTTGTCCTATGGACAGAGTCTCCCACCTCAGCTGTAGATCTCTGCAGTTCATCCAGAGTGATCATGGGCCTCTTGGCTGCATCTCTGATCAGTCTTCTCCTTGTATGAGCTGAAAGTTTAGAGGGACGGCCAGGTCTTGGTAGATTTGCAGTGGTCTGATACTCCTTCCACTTCAATATTATCGCTTGCACAGTGCTCCTTGGGATATTTAAAGCTTGGGAAATCTTTTTGTATCCAAATCCGGCTTTAAACTTCTTCACAACAGTATCTCGGACCTGCCTGGTGGGTTCCTTGTTCTTCATGATGCTCTCTGCGCTTTTAACGGACCTCTGAGACTATCACAGTGCAGGTGCATTTATACGGAGACTTGATTACACACAGGTGGATTGTATTTATCATCATTAGTCATTTAGGTCAAC
The DNA here is from genome assembly GCF_013265735.2 of Oncorhynchus mykiss. Taxonomy (NCBI): domain Eukaryota; kingdom Metazoa; phylum Chordata; class Actinopteri; order Salmoniformes; family Salmonidae; genus Oncorhynchus; species Oncorhynchus mykiss. The sequence continues at coordinate 5,412,538 of NC_048581.1, read as the reverse complement.
ATTGGATCATTCAGAGATCCTCACTGAACTTCTGGAGAGAGTTTGCTGCACAGAAAGGAAAGGGGCTGAATAATTTTGCACGCCCAATTTTTCAGTTTTTGATTTGTTAAAAAACAGACAGATTATTTAACTTATGATTCATAATATCTTTAGAAGCTTCTGATAGGCTAATTGACATAATTTGAGTCAATTGGAGGTGTACCTGTGGATGTATTTCAAGGCCGACCTTCGAACTCAGTGTCTCTTTGCTTAACATAATGGGAAAATAAAAAAAAAGCAGCCAAGACCTCAGAAAAAAAATGGTAGACCACAAGTCTAGTTCGTCCTTAGGAGCAATTTACAAACGCCCTAAGGTACCACGTTCATCACGACAAATCTCATCGCGCACCAGCGACTCCTGTGGTGGGCCGGGCTAACCAAGGTTGCCAGGTGCACAGTGTTTCCTCCAACACATTGGTGCGGCTGGCTTCCGGGTTGGGTGCGCGCTGTGTTAAGAAGCAGTGCAGCTTGGTTGGGTTGTGTATCGGAGGACGCATGACTTTCAACCTTCGTCTCTCCCGAGCCCGTACGGGAGTTGTTGCAATGAGACAAGATAGTAGCTACTAACAATTGGATACCACGAAATTGGGGAGAAAAAGGGGGCACATTTTTTTTTAAAACAACAACAAAAAAGACCGACCGAAGGCGGTTGTCAATCCAGATTTCCATCGTTATCAGGGACTCGAGGCCAGTTCATCCTTCATGGAGTTAGATAGACCCTGGTGGAAAGAGGTGATCAGTTCCTCAGTATTACACCCACTCTCAGCGGCGACGCCTGTAGCATATTTAGGTTAGCATATTTCCCTTTCTACTTCCTGCCTGTGTCTTAAATACTGTGGTTTTAAAGAATGGGCCAATGGGTGATGAGACTTGGGCATTGGCTCCTCCTGGGTTGGAGTTGCCAATACAGGGCTAAAATTAAATTGTACTACACCAGCTCCGACGCTGGACTTATGTGGCAGGGCTTGCATACTATTACAGACGACAAAGGGAAGCACAGCCGCGAGCTGCCCAGAGACACTAGCCTACCAGACGAGCTAAATCACTGCTATGCTCGCTTCGAGGCAAGCAACACTGAGGCATGCATGAGAGCATCAGCTGTTTCAGGCAACTGTGTGATCACGCTCTCCGTAGCCGACGTGAGTAATACCTTAAACAGGTCAACATTCACAAGGCCGCGGGGCCAGACGGACTACCGGGACGTGTACTCCAGGCATGCGCTGACCAACTGGCAGGTGTCTTCACTGACATTTTCAACATGTCCCTGATTGAGTCTGTAATACCAACATGTTTCAAGCAGACCACCATAGTCTTTGTGCCCAAGAACACTAAGGCAACCCGCTTAAATGACTACAGACCCGTAGCACTCACGTATGTAGCCGTGAAGTGCTTTGAAAGGCTGGTAATGGCTCATATCATCACCATTATCCAAGAAACCCTAGAACCACTCAAATTTGCACACCGCCCAAACAGATCCACAGATGATGCTATCTCTATTGCACTCCACACTGCCCTTTCCCACCTGGACAAAAGGAACACCTACGTGAGAATGCTATTCATTGACAACTGCTCAGCGTTCAACACCATAGTTCCCTCAAAGCTCATCACTAAGCTAAGGATCCTAGGACTAAACACCTCCCTCTGGAACTGGATCCTGGACTTCCTGACTGGCCACCCCCAGGTGGTAAGAGTAAGTAACAACACATCTGCCACGCTGATCCTCAACACTGGAGCCCCTCAAGGGTGCTTTCTCAGTTCCCTCCTTTACTCCCTGTTCACCCATGACTGTGTGGCCAGGCATGACTCCAAAACCATCATTACGTTTGCAGACAACAAAACAGTGGTAAGCCTGATCACCGACAACGACGAGACAGCCTATAGGGAGGAGGTCAGAGACCTCCTCCCTATAGGCCACCTGGCTGGGTGGTGCCAGAATAACAACCGATCCCTCAGCGTAACCAAGACTAAGGAGATGATTGTGGACTACAGGAAAAAGAGGACCGAGCAGGCCCCCATTCTCATCGACAGGGCTGTACAACAAAACCTATTCCCCCTCAGGGGACTAAAAAGATTTGGCATGGGTCCTCAGATCCTCAAAAGGTTCTACAGCTGCAACATCGAGAGTGTGGCTGCATCACTGCCTGGTACGGCAACTGCTCGGCCTCCGACTTCAAGGCGCTACAGAGGGTAGTGCGAACGGCCCAGTAAATCACTGGGGCAAAGCTGCCTGCCATCCAGGACTTCTACACCAGGCGGTGTCAGAGGAAGGCCAAAAAAATTGTCAAATACCCCAGACACCCCAGTCATAGACTGTTCTCTCTACTACCGCATGGCAAGCGGTACCGGAGTGCCAAGTCTAGGACCAAAAGGCATCTCAACAGCTTTTACCCCCAAACCATAAGACTCCTGAACAGGTAATCAAATGGCTATAATTTCATGTCATGATCAACCGTCATAATAAACCCAGTTATGATCAACCCTGTTATCATCTCAGGGTTGATTATATCAGGGTCGATCATGATAGGGTTTATTATGACAGTTGACCATGACAGGGTTTATTAATGACAGGGTTGAACATGACAGGGTTTATTAATGACAGGGTTGATCATGACAGGGTTTATTAATGACAGGGTTGATTATGACAGGGTTTATTAATGACAGGGTTGATTATGACAGGGTTTATTAATGACAGGGTTTATTAATAACAGGGTTTATTAATGACAGGGTTGATCATGACAGGGTTTATTAATGACAGGGTTGATTATGACAGGGTTTATTAATGACAGGGTTTATTAATGACAGGGTTTATTAATGACAGGGTTGATTATGACAGGGTTTATTAATGACAGGGTTTATTAATGACAGGGTTTATTTATGACAGGGTTTATTAATGACAGGGTTTATTAATGACAGGGTTGATTATGACAGGGTTTATTAATGACAGGGTTTATTAATGACAGGGTTGAACATGACAGGGTTTATTAATGACAGGGTTGATCATGACAGGGTTTATTAATGACAGGGTTTATTAATGACAGGGTTGATTATGACAGGGTTTATTAATGACAGGGTTGATCATGACAGGGTTTATTAATGACAGGGTTGATTATGACAGGGTTTATTAATGACAGGGTTTATTAATGACAGGGTTTATTAATGACAGGGTTGATTATGACAGGGTTTATTAATGACAGGGTTTACTAATGACAGGGTTGATTATGACAGGGTTTATTAATGACAGGGTTTATTAATGACAGGGTTTATTAATGACAGGGTTGATCATGACAGGGTTTATTAATGACAGGGTTTATTAATGACAGGGTTTATTAATGACAGGGTTGATTATGACAGGGTTTATTAATGACAGGGTTTATTATGACAGGGTTTATTAATAACAGGGTTTATTAATGACAGGGTTTATTAATGACAGGGTTGATCATGACAGGGTTGATCATGACAGGGTTTATTCATGACAGGGTTTATTCATGACAGGGTTTATTAATGACAGGGTTGATCATGACATGGTTTATTAATGACAGGGTTGATCATGACAGGGTTGATCATGACAGGGTTGATTAATGACAGGGTTGATCATGACAGGGTTTATTAATGACAGGGTTGATCATGACAGGGTTGATCATGACAGGATTTATTAATGACAGGGTTGATCATGACAGGGTTGATCATGACAGGGTTGATCATGACAGGGTTTATTAATGACAGGGTTGATCATGACAGGGTTTATTAATGACAGGGTTTATTAATGACAGGGTTGATTAATGACAGGGTTGATCATGACAGGGTTTATTAATGACAGGGTTTATTAATGACAGGGTTGATCATGACAGGGTTTATTAATGACAGGGTTGATCATGACAGGGTTGAACATGACAGGGTTTATTAATGACAGGGTTTATTAATGACAGGGTTGATTATGACAGGGTTTATTAATGACAGGGTTGATTAATGACAGGGTTTATTAATGACAGGATTTATTAATGACAGGGTTGATCATGACAGGGTTTATTAATGACAGGGTTGATCATGACAGGGTTGATCATGACAGGGTTTATTAATGACAGGGTTGATCATGACAGGGTTGATCATGACAGGGTTTATTAATGACAGGGTTTATTAATGACAGGGTTGAACATGACAGGGTTTATTAATGACAGGGTTGATCATGACAGGGTTTATTAATGACAGGGTTTATTAATGACAGGGTTGATTATGACAGGGTTTATTAATGACAGGGTTGAACATGACAGGGTTTATTAATGACAGGGTTTATTAATGACAGGGTTGATTATGACAGGGTTGAACATGACAGGTTTTATTAATGACAGGGTTTATTAATGACAGGGTTGATTATGACAGGGTTGAACATGACAGGGTTTATTAATGACAGGGTTTATTAATGACAGGGTTGATTATGACAGGGTTTATTAATGACAGGGTTTATTAATGACAGGATTTATTAATGACAGGGTTGATTATGACAGGGTTGAACATGACAGGGTTTATTAATGACAGGGTTTATTAATGACAGGGTTGATTATGACAGGGTTGAACATGACAGGGTTTATTAATGACAGGGTTTATTAATGACAGGGTTGATTATGACAGGGTTTATTAATGACAGGGTTTATTAATGACAGGATTTATTAATGACAGGGTTGATTATGACAGGGTTTATTAATGACAGGGTTGATCATGACAGGGTTGATCATGACAGGGTTTATTAATGACAGGGTTGATCATGACAGGGTTGAACATGACAGGGTTTATTAATGACAGGGTTTATTAATGACAGGGTTGATTATGACAGGGTTTATTAATGACAGGGTTGATTAATGACAGGGTTTATTAATGACAGGATTTATTAATGACAGGGTTGATCATGACAGGGTTTATTAATGACAGGGTTGATCATGACAGGGTTGATCATGACAGGGTTTATTAATGACAGGGTTGATCATGACAGGGTTGATCATGACAGGGTTTATTAATGACAGGGTTTATTAATGACAGGGTTGAACATGACAGGGTTTATTAATGACAGGGTTGATCATGACAGGGTTTATTAATGACAGGGTTGATCATGACAGGGTTGAACATGACAGGGTTTATTAATGACAGGGTTTATTAATGACAGGGTTGATTATGACAGGGTTTATTAATGACAGGGTTTATTAATGACAGGATTTATTAATGACAGGGTTGATTATGACAGGGTTTATTAATGACAGGGTTGATTAATGACAGGGTTTATTAATGACAGGGTTGATCATGACAGGGTTTATTAATGACAGGGTTTATTAATGACAGGGTTTATTAATGACAGGGTTGATTAATGACAGGGTTTATTAATGACAGGGTTGATCATGACAGGGTTTATTAATGACAGGGTTTATTAATGACAGGGTTTATTAATGACAGGGTTGATCATGACAGGGTTTATTAATGACAGGGTTGATCATGACAGGGTTTATTAATGACAGGGTTTATTAATGACAGGGTTGATTAATGACAGGGTTTATTAATGACAGGGTTTATTAATGACAGGGTTGATCATGACAGGGTTTATTAATGACAGGGTTGATCATGACAGGGTTTATTAATGACAGGGTTGATTAATGACAGGGTTTATTAATGACAGGGTTGATCATGACAGGGTTTATTAATGACAGGGTTTATTAATGACAGGGTTTATTAATGACAGGGTTTATTAATGACAGGGTTGATCATGACAGGGTTTATTAATGACAGGGTTTATTATAACAGGGATTATCATAATGTACAAATCTCTATTCAGCTTCTATATCTGCGTAAAGGAAATTATTATCTGTAAGAAGTAAGAGAACTGGTTATTTAACAATTATTTGTTCACATTGTTTTCCAGAATGTTTTTGTTCAACTGTGTTACCCACTCCAGTCAGCAGGCGGCGATATGAGACTTTCAGGTGATGCTACTTGCGTGACGTATAATGTACGGGACGGGATGTTTTTTCAACAACAACAATTCATCCACCTCGGTAGCGTGCTATAGCCAACATAAAACCACAACATTGAAGCTCTTTAGGCAAAGTATATTAACCTCAGTGTTTTAAACACACTGTCAGAGTAACGTTAACTAGTAAATAGGCATTTTAATTTAACATTTACGTTATTAGCTATCTGGCTAAGTAACACTCGGCTAATGCTAACTAGCTTACTAGCTAACATCCTCGACCATGAGCTCACTAAGCTACTCCCTCCCTGCTAAAGAAGAGGGGGACTGCTGGACGGAGAAAGACGCTCCCGTGAAAGAGGAGAAGGAAGAGGAGGATGTCACAGTTAAACAAGAAGTAGAGGATGAGGCTGTTACAGTTAAACAAGAAGTAGAGGGCGAGGCTGTTACAGTGAAAGAAGAGGAGAAAGACGTGAAAGAGGAAGAAGTTACAGTGAAAGAAGAGGAAGAATCTTTAAGAGTGAAAGAGGAGGATGCAGTTTTTGGAATGGAGGAGGAGGAGGGGGAGATAACTGTCACGTTGGAGGAGGAAGGGAAGACTGGAGATCTGATTAACACGAGTAAGTACTATTTTAAAAACACTGTGTTTCTATCAGACTGTTTATGTCCAGAGTGTTTCTATCAGAGTTTTTCTGACTGTGTAGTTGTTGAACTGTGTTACTAATGTGTCGTGTTAAAGTCTGCCGACATTCGCAAAAACGCTGTCAAGCCACCCACTCTTCTGTTTCCGCCTGCATTTTCTTACACCGAGATCATTCCGAAAGTTGTTATTGCATTTTGGGGACACCAAAACGACATTAATTTTCCAATGTGAATACACGACGCTTTATGGTACCGCGTGTTTTCTGATGGGGAGACCGAGTCGGATGCTCTTTAAACATCTCGATCAGCATCATCTGCAATAAAAGTTTTTCAGGGATCTTTTTATTTCAGCTCGTGAAAGGTGGGACCCAACACTTTACATGGTTTATATTTGTTTTAAGTATATTTATAAAATGGGTGATACCCTTTTAAAGTACCAGGGACCCTGGACATTTGTCAAGTCTTGTTCCAGCCCATATGTGTACAAATAAGTGAAATCAAAAGGCTACTTTTGCGATATTAATATTATGCACCGATATTACATTTTTGTCCCGATATCCGTTATTTTCTTTGCCCAAAAAAACCTTTACCTATTACCGATACTAAACATTTTAGCGGCCTTTTAAGCCTTCTAATACAGTTCAATAGTTTAAACAAACACACTGACCGAAAGGTTATTTTGTTGGCATTTACGTATGTCCCCATTACCAGTAAAAAAAAACATAATTAAAACCTATTTCTTTCACTTAACTGTGCTGTGCTGTTTTGTTGTTCGTTTGTTCAGTCGTTTCATTCTCAGCCAAGATTTCATCATACATCATAGAAGCAGGGAAGTTTCAGCATCAGTCGGTCCGTGGCCTCTCTTCCTTGAGTTGTCTCGCTGAAAATGTTCTTTCACTTTCAAATGACTACTGGACATGAACTTGTTCAGTTGTTGGAAGTGACGTAGGTAGATGAAGTGTGCGCTTAGTATTCTTCTGCTTTTGTTCTGTGTAGCGCTGTATTTTTCGTGGCGTGATTACGTCATCTACCTACGCTATATAGGTATGGCACGTCATCTACCTACGTTATACAGGTATGGCACGTCATCTACCTACGTTATACAGGTATGTAGGTCATCTACCTACGTTATATAGGTATGTAGGTCATCTACCTACGTTATACAGGTATGGTACGTCATCTACCTACGTTATACAGGAATGTAGGTCATCTACCTACGTTATATATGTATGTAGGTCATCTACCTACGTTATATAGGTATGTAGGTCATCTACCTACGTTATATAGGTATGTAGGTCATCTCCCTACGTTATATAGGTATGTAGGTCATCTACCTACGTTATGTAGGTATGTAGGTCATCTCCCTACGTTATATAGGTATATAGGTCATCTACCTACGTTATATAGGTATGTAGGTCATCTTTTATTTATTTTATTTAACCAGGTAGGCTAGTTGAGAACAAGTTCTCATTTGCAACTGCGACCTGGCCAAGATAAAACATAGCAGTGTGAACAGACAACACAGAGTTACACATGGAGTAAACAATTAACAAGTCAATAACACAGTAGAAAAAAAAGGGGGAGTCTATATAAATTGTGTGCAAAAGGCATGAGGAGGTAGGCGAATAATTACAATTTTGCAGATTAATAACACTGGAGTGATAAATGATCAGATGGTCATGTACAGGTAGAGATATTGGTGTACAAAAGAGCAGAAAAGTAAATAAATAAAAACATTATGGGGATGAGGTAGGTAAAAATGGGTGGGCTATCTACCTATGTTATATAGGTATGTAGGTCATCTACCTACGTTATATAGGTATGTAGGTCATCTACCTACGTTATATAGGTATGTAGGTCATCTACCTACGTTATATAGGTCATCTACCTACGTTATATAGGTATGTAGGTCATCTACCTACGTTATAGAGGTGTGTAGGTCATCTACCTACGTTATATAGGTATGTAGGTCATCTCCCTACGTTATATAGGTATGTAGGTCATCTACCTACGTTATATAGGTATGTAGGTCATCTACCTACGTTATATAGGTCATCTACCTACGTTATATAGGTATGTAGGTCATCTACCTACGTTATATAGGTATGTAGGTCATCTACCTACGTTATGTAGGTCATCTACCTACGTTATATAGGTATGTAGGTCATCTACCTACGTTATATAGGTATGTAGGTCATCTACCTACGTTATACAGGTATGTAGGTCATCTACCTACGTTATATAGGTTATCTACCTACGTTATATAGGTATGTAGGTCATCTACCTACGTTATACAGGTATGTAGGTCATCTACCTACGTTATATAGGTCATCTACCTACGTTATATAGGTATGTAGGTCATCTACCTACGTTATATAGGTATGTAGGTCATCTACCTACGTTATGTAGGTCATCTACCTACGTTATATAGGTATGTAGGTCATCTACCTACGTTATATAGGTATGTAGGTCATCTACCTACGTTATACAGGTATGTAGGTCATCTACCTACGTTATACAGGTATGTAGGTCATCTACCTACGTTATATAGGTATGTAGGTCATCTACCTACATTATATAGGTATGTAGGTCATCTACCTATGTTATATAGGTATGTAGGTCATCTACCTACGTTATATAGGTATGTAGGTCATCTACCAACGTTATGTAGGTCATCTACCTACGTTATACAGGTATGTAGGTCATCTACCTACGTTATATAGGTATGTAGGTCATCTACCTACGTTATATAGGTATGTAGGTCATCTACCTATGTTATATAGGTATATAGGTCATCTACCTATGCTTAACGATATATCGTGCTTCCCTAATTAATATTAAAGTTTAAGATTGAATACATTTATGTGAAAATGTGCATTTCAGAATTTAGACACACTGGACGTGTTAGAGCACATTATAAGGATCATAATGACGAGATGTTGTCTGTGTCGTTCGTGGATCACAGGGTCTTACGGGGGGGGGGGCATGTTTTGGCCTAAAATGACCCACTTTCATCCTGATGTTGTCAGAAAAGGGTTTGTGATACAAGTGTAAAACATATTTCCGCCCCGTTTTAAGTTTCTATGTGAGAATTTGGCAGAGATACCACACACATTATTCGAACCATGATGGTGTGGAATCACCCTGTACTGCCAATCCACTTCTAACGATGACTGCTGCTTACGGTTCTATGAAGCACAGCATCACGTTAACGGGGCTGGACAGGAAACAATACTCAAGGACCTTTCTGATGCTCTCGTTCAGGTAACCCGGGGTCCCGGTGCTCGTTCTGGTAACCCGGGGTCCCGGCGCTCGTTCTGGTAACCCGGGGTCCCGGTGGTCGTTCTGGTAACCCGGGGTCCCGGTGGTCGTTCTGGTAACCCGGGGTCCCGGTGCTCGTTCTGGTAACCCGGGGTCCCGGTGGTCATTCTGGTAACCCGGGGCCCCGGTGCTCGTTCAGGTAACCCGGGGTCCCGGTGGTCGTTCTGGTAACCCGGGGTCCCGGTGCTCGTTCTGGTAACCCTGGGCCCCGGTGCTCGTTCTGATAACCCGGGGTCCCGGTGGTCGTTCTGGTAACCCGGAGTCCCGGTGCTCGTTCAGGTAACCCGGGGTCCCGGTGGTCGTTCTGGTAACCCGGGGTCCCGGTGCTCGTTCTGGTAACCCGGGGTCCCGGTGCTCGTTCTGGTAACCCGGGGTCCCGGTGGTCATTCTGGTAACCCGGGGCCCCGGTGCTCGTTCAGGTAACCCGGGGTCCCGGTGGTCGTTCTGGTAACCCGGGGTCCCAGTGCTCGTTCTGGTAACCCGGGGCCCCGGTGCTCGTTCTGATAACCCGGGGTCCCGGTGGTCGTTCTGGTAACCCGGGGTCCCGGTGCTCGTTCAGGTAACCCGGGGTCCCGGTGGTCGTTCTGGTAACCCGGGGTCCCGGTGCTCGTTCTGGTAACCCGGGGTCCCGGTGCTCATTCAGGTAACCCGGGGTCCCGGTGGTCGTTCTGGTAACCCGGGGTCCCGGTGCTCGTTCTGGTAACCCGGGGTCCCGGTGCTCATTCAGGTAACCCGGGGTCCCGGTGCTCGTTCTGGTAACCCGGGGTCCCGGTGCTCGTTCAGGTAACCCGGTGTCCCGGTGCACAGAAACTAATATTTTTTTAAAAGACACTCTTTGCCTACTCCATAATGTTTCATCATTAGATGCTACAGTCCTCCTTTAAGACTCCATAATGTTTCATCATTAGATGCTACAGTCCTCCTTTAAGACTCCATAATGTTTCATCATTAGGTGCTACAGTCCTCCTTTAAGACTCCATAATGTTTCATCATTAGATGCTACAGTCCTCCTTTAAGACCCCATAATGTTTCATCATTAGGTGCTACAGTCCTCCTTTAAGACTCCATAATGTTTCATCATTAGATGCTACAGTCCTCCTTTCAGACTCCATAATGGTTCATCATTAGATGCTACAGTCCTCCTCTAAGACTCCATAATGTTTCATCATTAGATGCTACAGTCCTCCTTTAAGACTCCATAATGTTTCATCATTAGGTGCTACAGTCCTCCTTTAAGACTCCATAAGGTTTCATCATTAGATGCTACAGTCCTCCTTTAAGACCCCATAATGTTTCATCATTAGGTGCTACAGTCCTCCTTTAAGACTCCATAATGTTTCATCATTAGATGTTACAGTCCTCCTTTAAGACTCCATAATGTTTCATCATTAGATGCTACAGTCCTCCTTTAAGACTCCATAATGTTTCATCATTAGATGCTACAGTCCTCCTTTAAGACTCCATAATGTTTCTTCATTAGATGCTACAGTCCTCCTTTAAGACTCCATAATGTTTCATCATTAGATGCTACAGTCCTCCTTTAAGACTCCATAATGTTTCATCATTAGATGTTACAGTCCTCCTTTAAGACTCCATAATGTTTCATCATTAGATGCTACAGTCCTCCTTTAAGACTCCATAATGTTTCATCATTAGATGTTACAGTCCTCCTTTCAGACTCCATAATTTTTCATCATTAGATGCTACAGTCCTCCTTTCAGACTCCATAATGTTTCATCATTAGATGCTACAGTCCTCCTTTAAGACTCCATAATGGTTCATCATTAGATGCTACAGTCCTCCTTTAAGACTCCATAATGTTTCATCATTAGATGCTACAGTCCTCCTTTAAGACTCCATAATGTTTCATCATTAGATGCTACAGTCCTCCTTTAAGACTCCATCATGTTTAAGCTGTAGATGCTGCAAAGCAAAAATCCAAAGATGAGAATTGGTGTCATTAGACACCTGCTTTACATTTCTTACATGTATTTATTCATATTGAAACATATAATCATTAATATTGAAATAATACAATTTTTTGGGACCTAATTTTTCAATCTATTGTTGAGCATAATATACTCTATGGACATGTCAAAGATTCAGAGTTGAATCTCTGCTACTTTTAGAGATATGATCCATTTGGTAAGCCGTACCAACATAATGAATGTAAAAAATGTATTAAAAAATCTTGCCCTCTGCAGGTCAAAGAAGGGCTGTGATTGGTTACATTTCCTACTATTTTGGTAATTATGACTCTTTATGTTGGGGATTCCTTTATTTTGGTAATTATGACTCGTTATGTTGGGGATTCCTTTATTTTGGTAGTTATGACTCTTTATGTTGGGGATTCCTTTATTTTGGTAGTTATGACTCTTTATGTTGGGGATTCCTTTACTTGGGCAGTTACCTGTAGCCATTATTATTAATTTCCTTACCAATGGATCATTTTTTTTACCTCCTTTTTCTCCCCGGACTCTGCCCGGGATCGAACCTGGCTCTGTAGTGATGCCTCAAGCACTGCAGTGCCTTAGACCGCTGTGCCACTCGGGAGGCCCCATGGATCATTTTGGACCTGAATACATGGCAACAATCCTTCCCCTCAAAGGACACTTCTTCTATGGATGACATTTGGTTAAAATCCCCCAATCCCCCAATCCCCCCACACGTTCTGCTCAAGTTTTACATTGAATATGTTGTTTTTAAATATAGGAATTGTTAAAGGGATACTGTGTGATTCTGGCGTACGGAGTCCGATTAAACTCGTGCTAACACTAGAATGTCACAGTCTGTAAGATGTGTTTACCATCAAAGAGTGGGCCACCAACAAAACATTAATAACAATGGATCAAATGCAGCCTATGACATTGATTGAAATACTGTAGTCTACAATATACAGTGCCTTGCGAAAGTATTCGGCCCCCTTGAACTTTGCGATCTTTTGCCACATTTCAGGCTTCAAACATAAAGATATAAAACTGTATTTTTTTTGTGAAGAATCAACAACAAGTGGGACACAATCATGAAGTGGAACGACATTTATTGGATATTTCAAACTTTTTTAACAAATCAAAAACTGAAAAATTGGGCGTGCAAAATTATTCAGCCCCCTTAAGTTAATACTTTGTAGCGCCACCTTTTGCTGCGATTACAGCTGTAAGTCGCTTGGGGTATGTCTCTATCAGTTTTGCACATCGAGAGACTGACATTTTTTCCCATTCCTCCTTGCAAAACAGCTCGAGCTCAGTGAGGTTGGATGGAGAGCATTTGTGAACAGCAGTTTTCAGTTCTTTCCACAGATTCTCGATTGGATTCAGGTCTGGACTTTGACTTGGCCATTCTAACACCTGGATATGTTTATTTTTGAACCATTCCATTGTAGATTTTGCTTTATGTTTTGGATCATTGTCTTGTTGGAAGACAAATCTCCGTCCCAGTCTCAGGTCTTTTGCAGACTCCATCAGGTTTTCTTCCAGAATGGTCCTGTATTTGGCTCCATCCATCTTCCCATCAATTTTAACCATCTTCCCTGTCCCAGCTGAAGAAAAGCAGGCCAGAACCATGATGCTACCACCACCATGTTTGACAGTGGGTATGGTGTGTTCAGGGTGATGAGCTGTGTTGCTTTTACGCCAAACATAACGTTTTGCATTGTTGCCAAAAAGTTCAATTTTGGTTTCATCTGACCAGAGCACCTTCTTCCACATGTTTGGTGTGTCTCCCAGGTGGCTTGTGGCAAACTTTAAACAACACTTTTTATGGATATCTTTAAGAAATGGCTTTCTTCTTGCCACTCTTCCATAAAGGCCAAATTTGTGCAATATACGACTGATTGTTGTCCTATGGACAGAGTCTCCCACCTCAGCTGTAGATCTCTGCAGTTCATCCAGAGTGATCATGGGCCTCTTGGCTGCATCTCTGATCAGTCTTCTCCTTGTATGAGCTGAAAGTTTAGAGGGACGGCCAGGTCTTGGTAGATTTGTAGTGGTCTGATACTCCTTCCATTTCAATATTATCGCTTGCACAGTGCTCCTTGGGATGTTTAAAGCTTGGGAAATCTTTTTGTATCCAAATCCGGCTTTAAACTTCTTCACAACAGTATCTCGGACCTGCCTGGTGTGTTCCTTGTTCTTCATGATGCTCTCTGCGCTTTTGACGGACCTCTGAGACTATCACAGTGCAGGTGCATTTATACGGAGACTTGATTACACACAGGTGGATTGTATTTATCATCATTAGTCATTTAGGTCAACATTGGATCATTCAGAGATCCTCACTGAACTTCTGGAGAGAGTTTGCTGCACTGAAAGTAAAGGGGCTGAATAATTTTGCACGCCCAATTTTTCAGTTTTTGATTTGTTAAAAAAGTTTCAAATATCCAATAAATGTCGTTCCACTTCATGATTGTGTCCCACTTGTTGTTGATTCTTCACAAAAAAATACAGTTTTATATCTTTATGTTTGAAGCCTGAAATGTGGCAAAAGGTCGCAAAGTTCAAGGGGGCCGAATACTTTCGCAAGGCACTGTATATTATTATAGAGCTCTGCTCAGCCTAACGACACGACATTATCTATTATTATAGAGCTCTGCTCAGCCTATAAACATGACATTATCTATAATTATAGAGCTATGCTCAGCCTGTAGACATGACATTATCTATTATTATAGAGCTCTGCTCAGCCTAAAAACACAACATTCCATGAGAGCAAGATTCTAGTTGGAACTCTACATCTTTTATTTTAAATTATTGAGGGATCTGATTTAGATTTAACCTCCTAGCAAGAGAGTTGTGGAGGTTTCATTCAGTTCTCTATTTAAATAAACACTCTGTCTTTGGCAGGAGAAAGACCAGACTCAGAGGAACCAGAGACGTCCAAACCGGCAAAACAACACAACTGTTCCCACTGTGGAAAGGGTTTTAACCATGTAAGGGACCTGAAACGACATGAGAGAATACACACAGGGGAGAAGCCTTTCCAATGCTCCCAGTGTGGAAAAAGTTTTTCCTTGTTAGCGAGCCTGAAACGACATGAGAGGACACACACAGGAGAGAAGCCTCATCACTGCTCCCAGTGTGGAAAGAGTTTTACCCAGTTAGGACACCTGAAAGTGCACGAGAGGATACACACAGGGGAGAAGCCCTACCACTGCTCCCAATGTGGAAAGAGTTTTAACCGGAAAGAATCCCTGAAAGAGCATGAAAGAATACACACAGTGCAGAAGCAAGAGAAGCCGTACCACTGCTCCCACTGTGTAAAGGGTTTTAACCAGTTAGGGGACCTGAAAATGCATGAGAGAATACACACAGGCGATAAATCTTTCCAATGCTTCCAGTGTGGAAAGAGTTTTTCCGCATCAGGGTGCCTGAAAAGACATGAGAGAACACACACAGGGGGAAAACCTCATCACTGCTCCCAGTGTGGAAAGAGTTTTAACCGGAACGAACACCTGAAAGAGCATGAGAGAATACACACAGGAGACAAGCCCTACCACTGCTCCCAATGTAAAAAGAGTTTTGCCTGGTTAGGACACATGAGAAGACATGAGAGAATACACACAGGAGATAAGGATGTAGGCTGCTGAACAGTGGGACATGGGACAGATAAAGGCTGCTGAACAGTGGGTCATAGGACAGATGTAGGCTGAACAGTGGGTCATAGGACAGATGTAGGCTGAACAGTGGGACATAGGACAGATGTAGACTGAACAGTGGGACATAGGACAGATGTAGGCTGAACAGTAGGTCATAGGATTGATGTATGCTGAACAGTGGGTCATAGGACAGATGTAGGCTGAACAGTGGGTCATAGGACAGATGTAGGCTGAACAGTGGGACATAGGACAGATGTAGACTGAACAGTGGGACATAGGACAGATGTAGGCTGAACAGTGGGTCATAGGACAGATGTAGACTGAACAGTGGGACAGATGTAGGCTGAACAGTAGGACATAGGACAGATGAAGGCTGAACAGTGGGTCATAGGACAGATGTAGGCTGAACAGTGGAACAGAGGACAGATGAAGTCCCGGTACATGGTGGGACAGTAGTCCCCAGAGACTCTGATTGTGTCTTGTGTATTGACTTTCCAGTGTTTCCCCTCCTGCATGTATTATAAAGTATTGTGTTTGTGGATGTGTTTTCTGGGGGGCAGGTTTTGGTTTGTGCCCTAGCACAGCTGATTCAAATAACCAACTCATCATCAAGCTTTTATTGATGTGTGTTAGAGGACCTGAAATCACATGAGAGAATATAGAGGCTTTGTTATAATCTCCACCCGGCACAGACAGAAGAGGACTGGCCACCCCACATAGCCTGGTTCCTCTCTAGGTTTCTTCCTATGTTTTGGCCTTTCTAGGGAGTTTTTCATGAGAGAATATAGAGGCTTTGACTGTTGTTTTTGACTGAGAATATTTCTTGTTTTTCTCTTTTCCTTTAATGGTTGAAATGTTCCCGGTTCACTGACCTTCATGTCTTAAAGTAATGATGGACTGACCTTCATGTCTTAAAGTAATGATGGACTGACCTTCATGTCTTAAAGTAATGATGGACTGACCTTCATGTCTTAAAGTAATGATGGACTGACCTTCATGTCTTAAAGTAATGATGGACTGACCTTCATGTCTTAAAGTAATGATGGACTGACCTTCATGTCTTAAAGTAATGATGGACTGACCTTCATGTCTTAAAGTAATGATGGACTGACCTTCATGTCTTAAAGTAATGATGGACTGACCTTCATGTCTTAAAGTAATGATGGACTGTTGCTTCTCTTTGCTTATTTGAGATGTTCTTGCCATAATATGGACTTGGTCTTTTACCAAATAGGGCTGTCTTCCCCTACCTTGTCACAACACAACTGATTGGCTCAAAACGCATTAATAAATTTCACAAATTAACTTTTAACAAGGCACACCTGTTAATTGAAATGCATTCCAGGTGACTACCTCATGAAGCTGGTCGAGTTGTGTTATGTTGTGGGCTGTGTTATGTTGTGGGCTGTGTTATGTTGTGGGTTGTGTTATGTTGTGGGCTGTGTTATGTTGTGGGCTGTGTTATGTTGTGGGCTGTGTTATGTTGTGTTATGTTGTGGGCTGTGTTATGTTGTGGGTTGTGTTATGTTGTGGGCTGTGTTATGTTGTGGGTTGTGTTATGTTGTGGGTTGTGTTATGTTGTGGGCTGTGTTGTGGGTTGTGTTGTGGGCTGTGTTGTGTTGTGGGTTGTGTTATGTTGTGGGTTGTGTTATGTTGTGGGCTGTGTTATGTTGTGGGCTGTGTTATGTTGTGGGCTGTGTTATGTTGTGGGCTGTGTTATGTTGTGGGCTGTGTTATGTTGTGTTATGTTGTGGGCTGTGTTATGTTGTGGGTTGTGCTATGTTGTGGGTTGTGTTATGTGGGCTGTGTTATGTTGTGTTATGTTGTGGGCTGTGTTATGTTGTGGGCTGTGTTATGTTGTTGGCTGTGTTGTGTTGTGGGCTGTGTTATGTTGTGTTGTGTTGTGGGCTGTGTTATGTTGTGGGTTGTGTTATGTTGTGAGCTGTGTTATGTTGTGGGTTGTGTTATGTTGTGGGCTGTGTTATGTTGTGTTATGTTGTGGGCTGTGTTATGTTGTGGGTTGTGTTATGTTGTGAGCTGTGTTATGTTGTGGGTTGTGTTATGTTGTGGGCTGTGTTATGTTGTGTGCTGTGTTATGTTGTGAGCTGTGTTATGTTGTGGGCTGTGTTATGTTGTGTTATGTTGTGGGCTGTGTTATGTTGTGTTATGTTGTGTGCTGTGTTATGTTGTGAGCTGTGTTATGTTGTGGGTTGTGTTATGTTGTGGGTTGTGTTATGTTGTGAGCTGTGTTATGTTGTGGGCTGTGTTATGTTGTGGGTTGTGTTATGTTGTGGGCTGTGTTATGTTGTGGGTTGTGCTATGTTGTGGGTTGTGCTATGTTGTGGGTTGTGTTATGTTGTGTTATGTTGTGGGCTGTGTTATGTTTTGTTATGTTGTGGGCTGTGTTATGTTGTGGGCTGTGTTATGTTGTGTTATGTTGTGGGCTGTGTTATGTTGTGGGCTGTGTTATGTTGTGGGTTGTGTTATGTTGTGGGTTGTGTTATGTTGTGTGCTGTGTTATGTTGTGGGCTGTGTTATGTTGTGTTATGTTGTGGGCTGTGTTATGTTGTGGGCTGTGTTATGTTGTGGGTTGTGTTATGTTGTGGGTTGTGTTATGTTGTGTTATGTTGTGGGCTGTGTTATGTTGTGGGCTGTGTTGTGTGCTGTGTTATGTTGTGGGCTGTGTTATGTTGTGGGTTGTGTTATGTTGTGTTATGTGGGCTGTGTTATGTTGTGGGCTGTGTTATGTTGTGGGCTGTGTTATGTTGTGGGCTGTGTTATGTTGTGGGTTGTGTTATGTTGTGGGCTGTGTTATGTTGTGTTATGTTGTGGGCTGTGTTATGTTGTGGGCTGTGTTGTGTGCTGTGTTATGTTGTGGGCTGTGTTATGTTGTGGGTTGTGTTATGTTGTGTTATGTGGGCTGTGTTATGTTGTGGGCTGTGTTATGTTGTGGGCTGTGTTATGTTGTGGGCTGTGTTATGTTGTGGGCTGTGTTATGTTGTGAGCTGTGTTATGTTGTGGGCTGTGTTATGTTGTGGGTTGTGTTATGTTGTGGGTTGTGTTATGTTGTGGGCTGTGTTATGTTGTGGGCTGTGTTATGTTGTGGGCTGTGTTATGTTGTGTTATGTTGTGTTATGTTGTGTTATGTTGTGGGCTGTGTTATGTTGTGGGTTGTGTTATGTTGTGTGCTGTGTTATGTTGTGGTCTGTGTTATGTTGTGGGCTGTGTTATGTTGTGGGCTGTGTTATGTTGTGGGCTGTGTTGGGTTGTGTTATGTTGTGGGTTGTGTTATGTTGTGGGCTGTGTTATGTTGTGTTATGTTGTGGGCTGTGTTATGTTGTGGGCTGTGTAATGTTGTGTTATGTTGTGGGTTGTGTTATGTTGTGTGCTGTGTTATGTTGTGTTATGTTGTGGGCTGTGTTATGTTGTGGGCTGTGTAATGTTGTGTTATGTTGTGGGTTGTGTTATGTTGTGTGCTGTGTTATGTTGTGTTATGTTGTGGGCTGTGTTATGTTGTGGGCTGTGTAATGTTGTGTTATGTTGTGGGTTGTGTTATGTTGTGTTATGTTGTGGGCTGTGTTATGTTGTGGGCTGTGTAATGTTGTGTTATGTTGTGGGTTGTGTTATGTGGGTTGTGCTATGTTGTGGGTTGTGCTATGTTGTGGGTTGTGCTATGTTGTGGGTTGTGCTATGTTGTGGGTTGTGTTATGTTGTGGGTTGTGTTATGTGGGCTGTGTTATGTTGTGGGCTGTGTTGTGGGTTGTGTTATGTTGTGGGCTGTGTTATGTAGTTGGCTGTGTTATGTAGTGGGTTGTGTTATGTTGTGGGTTGTGTTATGTAGTGGGCTGTGTTATGTTGTGTTATGTTGTGGGCTGTGTTATGTTGTGGGCTTTGTTATGTTGTGGGCTGTGTTATGTTGGTAAAACCTCTGTCTCTCAAACAGAATTTGTGAACATAAAATTTAAACTAGAAGAAACGACAGGGATTATCCAGAACATTTTAATGACCAAAAACATCTACCTTTTTAGATTTTGTGGCGTAGAGAAAGTCTAGATATCAGACAGGGGAGGAGATATAAATAACTCTGAGTAAAAGAGAATGTTTTTTGATATTTTCACCCTCCAGACATTATTCCCTAAAGGTCTTAATGATGTGATGCCCATGTTATGTTATGTTGTAAATGTGAACATGAACTGATGCCGCCACACCACCTCAGCCGACTCTGACGTTTCTTTCCTGCGCTGTACCCAATGATTTATGGAACCTTCCTGGATAGGTCGATGTCCTCGTTGTGGTTTTACAGACGTGTTTATGAAGTGTTATGTTGTGTTATGTTGACGTGTTGATGAAGTGTTGTGTTGACGTGTTGATGAAGTGTTATGTTGACGTGTTGATGAAGTGTTATGTTGACGTGTTGATGAAGTGTTATGTTGTGTTATGTTGACGTGTTGATGAAGTGTTTATGTTGACGTGTTGATGAAGTGTTATGTTGTGTTATGTTGACGTGTTGATGAAGTGTTATGTTGTGTTATGTTGACGTGTTGATGAAGTGTTATGTTGACGTGTTGATGAAGTGTTATGTTGACGTGTTGATGAAGTGTTATGTTGTGTTATGTTGACGTGTTGATGAAGTGTTATGTTGTGTTATGTTGACGTGTTGATGAAGTGTTATGTTGACGTGTTGATGAAGTGTTATGTTGTGTTATGTTGACGTGTTGATGAAGTGTTATGTTGACGTGTTGATGAAGTGTTATGTTGACGTGTTGATGAAGTGTTATGTTGACGTGTTGATGAAGTGTTATGTTGACGTGTTTATGAAGTGTTATGTTGACGTGTTGATGAAGTGTTATGTTGACGTGTTGATGAAGTGTTATGTTGACGTGTTGATGAAGTGTTATGTTGACGTGTTTATAAAGTGTTATGTTGTGTTATGTTGACGTGTTGATGAAGTGTTATGTTGACGTGTTGATGAAGTGTTATGTTGACGTGTTGATGAAGTGTTATGTTGACGTGTTGATGAAGTGTTATGTTGACGTGTTGATGAAGTGTTATGTTGACGTGTTGATGAAGTGTTATGTTGACGTGTTGATGAAGTGTTATGTTGACGTGTTGATGAAGTGTTATGTTGTGTTATGTTGACGTGTTGATGAAGTGTTATGTTGACGTGTTGATGAAGTGTTATGTTGACGTGTTGATGAAGTGTTATGTTGTGTTATGTTGACGTGTTGATGAAGTGTTATGTTGACGTGTTGATGAAGTGTTATGTTGACGTGTTGATGAAGTGTTATGTTGACGTGTTGATGAAGTGTTATGTTGTGTTATGTTGACGTGTTTATGAAGTGTTTATGTTCACACTGGATTAGAATATTTATGAAATGCACATTGTTAGATTTGGTAGCACGTCTTTCGTGATGCTTGTTTTCCCTCCAACCCCATTGGATGCGTGGAATGGATGTGGGTGTGGCTATGTCTAAATACGGGTGCAATTTTTTTTTTTTTTTAACTCACTAAAGCTCTGACGAAGGCCTTGCGGCGGATACGTTTAATTGAGAGCGGTGGCACTTTCAGGAGCGGTGTGGGAGTTTCTTATTGTTTCTCGACATTACTTATGTCACCTTTAAAAAACGTGTATAAAGCTGTAGTCATTTATGGGGGGGGGGGGGGGGGGGGGGGGGGGTTACTATAACAGGGTTACTATAACAGGGTTTCTTATATCAGGGTTTGCCATAACAGGGTTTATTTGTAACAGGGTTGATTCGTAACAGGTTTGTTAATAATGTACTTATCCCTATTCAGCCTCTACATTTGCGTAGAGGAAATTATTATCTGTAAGAAGTAAGAGAACTGGTTATTTAACAATTATTAGTTTACATTGTTTTGCCAGAATGTTGTTTTTGTTCAACTGTGTTACCCACTCCAGTCAGCAGGCGGCGATGAGAGTCTTTCAGGTGATGCTTCATTCGTGACGTATAATGTACGGGACGGGATGTTTGTTTCTACAACAACACTTCAGCCACCTCGGTAGCGTGCTAGCCAACATAAAACCAAAACATTGAAGCGCTTTAGGCCATTTTGGTTCATATTAACCACGGTGTTTTAAACACACTGTCTGCGTATTTACTAGTTACTCTATTTAATTTACTATTTACGTGTTTAGCTCGGCTCACTCGGCTAATGCTAACTAGCTTGCTAACATCCTCGACCATGAGCTCACTAAGCTACTCCCTCCCTGCTAAAGAAGAGGAGGTCTGCTGGACAGAGAAAGATGTTCTCGTGAAAGAGGAGAAGGAAGAGGAGGCTGTTACAGTTAAACAAGAAGTAGAGGGTGAGGCTGTTACAGTGAAAGAAGAAGTAGAGGGTGAGGCTGTTACAGTGAAAGAAGAGGAGAAAGACGTGAAAGAGGAAGAAGCTTTTAGAGTGAAGGAGGAGGATGCAGTTTGTGGAATGAAGGAGGAGGAGGAGGGGGAGATTACTGTCCCATTGGAGGAGACTGGAGATCTGATTAACACTAGTAAGTGCTATTTTAAAAACAGTGGAACAAACTCTGTAGTTGTTGAACTAATGTGTCATGTTCAAGACTGCGGTCAAGTGAGCCGTAATTCGCAAAACTTCCGTGTGAATTGTTTTAAGCGAAGTGACAACACTTTATGGTACCGCGTGTTTTCTGGGAGGGGAAACTGATTAGGATGTTCTCTAATGCTCTGATAGAAACGACAGCTACAAATTATTCCAAGCAAACAGTTTGCCTCACACTTATTTAATCTTCCATAATCAAAGTGATACCAAATCGTTTAGTTCATTTTCGCACCTTATCCTAAATTGCTTTGACATCACGGGTAGAGTGAGGCTGCAGTAGCCTGACGTTGGTGCTGTTTAGGAAATGTTAAATTATCAATCCAAGATGTGTTTATGACGTCAGGACGATCTAATTGAGTCTGATATGTTTTCAGTATATCATTTATCCAGTGTAATGACCATATTCTGCCAATTTAAAATATGGGTTAACATAATTGATAATTCTATATTACAGTTAATGTCAAAGCAAAATTGGATGATAGAAAATGTGTCACGTCTGCCACCAGTACATCCCTATTCCACTGTCATTAACATTGTAATGTATAAAGGCAGGGTAGCCTAGTGGTAACCGGAAGGTTGCAAGGAACTAGTAACCGGAAGGTTGCAAGGGGGCCTTGGTCAGGGAGGTGACCCCCGAGCTGACAAGGTACAAATCTGTCCTTCTGCTCCTGAACAGGCAGTTCAGGGGCAGAACTGTTCCTAGGCCGTCATTGAAAATAAGAATTTGTTCTTAACTGACTTGCCTAGTTAAATAAAGGTAAAATAAATAGCATGCCCATATGACAGCTACAACATTGGAAAAACACTAGTTTACCCTTTACTCAGTACTTTGTTGAGTTCTAGGCTTTATCAGAAAGTTGGGCGTTGTTTCTGAATAACCTAAAACATAATAATAATGTAAGAGATAATAATGTAATAATGAGAGAGAGAAGGAACAATAGCAATATTGAAAAATGAAATTTGAACAAACCTTACAGTTGAGCAAAGCATTTATCAAGACAGAAATGGCATCAGAGAAACCCCTCCTTGTCATTTGGGAACCAGAAGCCTAGCATTATCAAGACAGAAATGACAAGGCCCATCAGAGAAACCCCTCCTTGTCATTTGGGAACCAAAAGCCTAGCATTATCAAGACAGAAATGGCAAGGCCCATCAGAAAAACCCCTCCTTGCCATTTGGGAACCAAAAGCCTAGCATTATCAAGACAGAAATGGCAAGGCCCATCAGAGAAATCCCTCCTTGTCATTTGGGAACCAGAAGCCTAGCATTATCAAGACAGAAATGGCAAGGCCCATCAGAAAAACCCCTCCTTGTCATTTGGGAACCAAAAGCCTAGCATTATCAAGACAGAAATGGCAAGGCCCATCAGAAAAACCCCTCCTTGTCATTTGGGAACCAAAAGCCTAGCATTATCAAGACAGAAATGGCAAGGCCCATCAGAAAAACCCCTCCTTGTCATTTGGGAACCAAAAGCCTAGCATTATCAAGACAGAAATGGCAAGGCCCATCAGAAAAACCCCTCCTTGTCATTTGGGAACCAAAAGCCTAGCATTATCAAGACAGAAATGGCAAGGCCCATCAGAAAAACCCCTCCTTGTCATTTGGGAACCAAAAGCCTACTCATTTAAATATCATGAAAGCATTCGGACAAATTCCAGTTATGAAGAGTATTTTCCAAACAATTCTAATGACGTGTTTAATGTCCTAAAGGCCAAGGCACACTGAAGCCGTTGTCGGGGCTCAACACTCAACACACTTTATGTTGGGGTTTCCTTTATATTGGTGTTATATTACGACACTTTGTTGGTTTCCTTTATATTGGTGTTATATTACGACACTTTGTTGGTTTCCTTTTTCTCCCCGGACACAGCGCGAGATCGAACCTGGCGAACCTACATTAATAACCTACATTAATAACAATGGATCAAATGCAGCCTATGACATTGATTGAAATACTGTAGTCCACAATATCTATTATTATAGAGCTCTGCTCAGCCTCAACATGCCATTATCTATTATTATAGAGCTCTGCTCAGCCTCAACATGCCATTATCTATTATTATAGAGCTCTGCTCAACCTCAACATGCCATTATCTATTATTATAGAGCTCTGCTCAGCCTCAACATGCCATTATCTATTATTATAGAGCTCTGCTCAACCTCAACATGACATTATCTATTATTATAGAGCTCTGCTCAGCCTCAACATGCCATTATCTATTATTATAGAGCTCTGCTCAACCTCAACATGACATTATCTATTATTATAGAGCTCTGCTCAACCTGCAACCATGACATTATCTATTATTATAGAGCTCTGCTCAGCCTATAAACATGACATTATCTATTATCATAGAGCTCTGCTCAGCCTATAAACATGACATTATCTATTATTATAGAGCTCTGCTCAGCCTCAACATGACATTCCATGAGAGCAGGACTCTAGTTGGAACTCTACATCTTTTGATTTTCAAATTACATCAAGACTCTTTTAAATTAGGATTTTTTTGTAAACTGGCCTATGGTTATTGAGGGATGTGATTTGGATTCAACCTCCTAGCAAGAGAGTTGTGTCATGTGGAGGTTTCATTCAGGTCTTTATTTAAATAAACACTCTGTCTTTGGCAGGAGAAAGACCAGACTCGGAGAAACCAGAGACGTCCAAACCAGCAAGACGACACCACTGCTCCCACTGTGGAATGATTTTTAACCAGTTAAGGTGTCTGAAACGACATGAGAGAATACACACAGGGGAGAAGCCTTTCCAATGCTTCCAGTGTGGAAAGTGTTTTTCCTTGTTAGCGAGCATGAAAAGACATGAGAGGACACACACAGGAGAGAAGCCTCATCACTGCTCTCAATGTGGAAAGAGTTTTTTCTCATCAGGGTGCCTGAAAAGACATGAGATGATACACACAGGGGAAAAACCTTATCACTGCTCCCAGTGTGGAAAGAGTTTTAACCGGAAAGAATACCTGAAAGAGCATGAGAGAATACACACAGGAGAGAAGCGAGATAAACCTTTCCAATGCTCTAAGTGTGGAAATAATTTTTCCTTGTTAGCGAGCCTGAAAATACATGATAGAATACACACAGGGGAGAAGCCTCATCATTGCTCCCAGTGTGGAAAGAGTTTTAAGCTGAAAGGACAATTGAAACAGCATGAGATAATACACACAGGGGAGAAGCCGTACCACTGCTCCCAATGTGAAAAGAGTTTTTCCTGGTTGGGTCACATGAGAAGACATAAGAGAGTACACACAGGAGATAAGGATGTAGGCTGCTGAACAGTAGGACAAAGGACAGACAGCCGTGAAGAGGGCACGAGAAAGCCTATTCCCCCTCAGGAGACTGAAAAGATTTGACATGAGTCCTCAGATCCTCAAAAGGTTCGACAGCTGCACCATCGAGAGCATCCTAACTGGTTGACTCACTGCCTGGTATGGCGACTGCTCGGCCTCCAACAGCAAGGCACTACAGAGGGCAGTGCGTACGGCCCAGTACATCACCGGGGCCAAGCTTCTTGCCATCCAGGACCTCTAAACCAGGCGGTGTCAGAGGAAGGCCCAAAAAAATGGTCAAAGACTCCAGCCACCCATGTCGTAGACTGTTGTCTCTACTACCACACGGCAAGCCTTACCGGAGTGCCAAGTCTAGGTCCAAGCCATAAGACTCCTGAACATCTAATGGCTACCCAGACTATTTGCATTGCCCCCCCCCCCCCCCCCCCACATGTTTACACTGCTGCTACTCTCTGTTATAATCGTCTGTGCATATTCACTTTAATACCTCTACGTACATGTACATATTACCTCGACCAACCGGTGCCCCCGCACGTTGACTCTGTACCGGTAACCAATCAATCAATCAATCAAATTTATTTTATATAGCCCTTCGTACATCAGCTGATATCTCAAAGTGCTGTACAGAAACCCAGCCTAAAACCCCAAACAGCAAGCAATGCAGGTGAAGAAGCACGGTGGCTAGGAAAAACTCCCTAGAAAGGCCAAAACCTAGGAAGAAACCTAGAGAGGAACCAGGCTATGTGGGGTGGCCAGTCCTCTTCTGGCTGTGCCGGGTGGAGATTATAACAAAACATGGTCAAGATGTTCAAATGTTCATAAATGACCAGCATGGTCGAATAATAATAAGGCAGAATAGTTGAAACTGGAGCAGCAGCACAGTCAGGTGGACTGGGGACAGCAAGGAGTCATCATGTCAGGTATTCCTGGGGCATGGTCCTAGGGCTCAGGTCCTCCGAGAGAGAGAAAGAAAGAGAGAATTAGAGAGAGCATATGTGGGATGGCCAGTCCTCTTCTGGCTGTGCCGGGTGGAGATTATAACAGAACATGGCCAAGATGTTCAAATGTTCATAAATGATCAGCATGGCCGAATAATAATAAGGCAGAACAGTTGAAACTGGAGCAGCAGCACAGCCAGGTGGACTGGGGACAGCAAGGAGTCATCATGTCAGGTAGTCCTGGGGCATGGTCCTAGGGCTCAGGTCCTCCGAGAGAGAGAAAGAGAGAAGGAGAGAATTAGAGAACGCACACTTAGATTCACACAGGACACCGAATAGGACAGGAGAAGTACTCCAGATATAACAAACTGACCCTAGCCCCCCGACACATAAACTACTGCAGCATAAATACTGGAGGCTGAGACAGGAGGGGTCAGGAGACACTGTGGCCCACTCCGAGGACACCCCCGGACAGGGCCAAACAGGAAGGATATAACCCCCTTGTATATAGTCTCCACATTGACTCTGTACCGGTAACCCCCCTGTATATAGTCTTGCTATTGTTATTTTACTACTGCTCTTTAATTACTTGTTACTTTTATTTATTTTTCTTATTTACATGTTTTATTTTTACTGAATTTTTGTTTAGGGGCTCGTCAGCATTTCACTGTAAAGTTTACACCTGTTGTATTTGACTAATAAAAATTAGATTTTATATTAAAGCTGATCTACCCCCTAAAATAACAAATAACTGTTACTGATTAAACCCAAAAGGCATATTCTATTCTATGGTTACCAACTCCTCCATCAATACCGGCTGTAGGTCAGTCCAACAAGAAGCTGTGTCTGTGTATGTCCTATCAGGGGCACAACTCCTCCATCAATACCGGTTGTAGGTCAGTCCAACAAGAAGCTGTGTCTGTGTATGTCCTATCAGGGGCACAACTCCTCCATCAATACCGGCTGTAGGTCAATCCAACAAGAAGCTGTGTCTGTGTATATGAGGAAAAACAAGCCTCACCAGGACAGAAGAACAGGCACTTAATGAACTAATGTAAGAGTCATCTTTGCATCAAACCTGCAGACAAGGGGGGGTGCTGTGGTTGTTTTAGACTATGTCAAATACAAAGAAGAGATTCAGAGGATTTAAAACAAACACATGACCTTTTATAACATGGATTAGTATAACAGGGTTTATTAATAACAGGGTTTATCATAACAGGGATTATTATAACAGGGATTATTATAACAGGGATTATTATAACAGGGTTTATTATAACAGGGATTATTATAACAGGGTTTATTATAACAGGGTTTATTATAACAGGGATTATTATAACAGGGTTTATTATAACAGGGATTATTATAACAGGGATTATTATAACAGGGATTATTATAACAGGGTTTATTATAACAGGGATTATTATAACAGGGTTTATTATAACAGGGATTATTATAACAGGGTTTATTATAACAGGGTTTATCATAGAGCTCTGATCAGCCTATAAACATGACATTATCTATTATTATAGAGCTCTGCTCAGCCTGTAAACATGACATTATCTATTATTATAGAGCTCTGCTCAGCCTGTAAACATGACATTATCTATTATTATAGAACTCTGTTCAGCCTATAAACATGACATTATATATTATTACAGAGCTCTGCTCAGCCTGTAACCATGACATTCCATGAGAGCAGGATTCTAGTTGGAACTCTACATCTTTTGATTTTCAAATTACACCAAGATTATTTTTAAATTAGATTTTTTTTGTTGTAAACTGGCCTATGGTTATTGGAACCAGAGACGTCCAAACCAGCAAGAGGACGCAACTGTTCCCACTGTGGGAAAGGGTTTTAACCAGTTAGGGGACCTGAAACAACATGAGAGGACACACACAGGCAATAAACCTTTCCAATGCTCCCACTGTGTAAAGAGTTTTTCCTCTCGCAAAGATTGCGTACAGATGTAGGATCTTAGTTTTATCACTCTTCCTGTGCAGCAGTACATTCAAACTTGTAGTTTATTCACAGTTTAAAAACGCTTCCAAAGTTTGTAATTTTCCACTTAACATTTCAGACTTAATTTGCCCTAACGTAAAATGCATCAATCCCTACAACAATTTTTTTTTATCGATTATAATCAGCATAATAATTCACATTTCCTGTTGTTTCGGGATTATTTTCCTGCTGTATTAAACTGGCTCACATTGATATTTTCCACATGTGCACTGTATTTTTAAAAATCAAATCAAATTGTATTTCTCACAAACACCGAATGCAACAGGTTTTACCCTGAAATGGTGAGTTAAAAAGAAGAAAAGGAAATAATAACAGAAAAGAACAATAAGGAGGTTATATACAAGACGTACCTGTACAGAGTCAATGTGCAGGGGTACGAGGTAGTTGAGGTAATGTGTACATGTAGGTAGGGGTTAAATTGACTAGGTAGATGACAGACATATTTTTAAATGTATTTATCAGATATGTTTTATTTTAAAAAAAAAATACTAACATTCAAATCATTGTTGTGCAAATACAAACTAAACATGTTGTGGGCTAATGACAGGATGCCACTTCACACATGCAGCACAGATGCCTTTTAATAAAATGGTCTTTATCAATAGGAGTGAAGGAAAAACAGTTAATTGTCATGGAAACCAAAGAACGCATTTATTTAGTACAATCAAATTAACCTTGTGGTACACTGCAGCTATTCTGCAGCTATTCTGCAATTACTGCGTCCTAAATACCTGCGTCCTAAATACCACAGCCGACTGCAGTTACTGCACTTGGACTGCAGTTTCAAAACAGCAATCTTTTTTTGTTGTCAAGGAAGACGACATTTTTTTTAACGTTATTTGCCACATAGCCTAGGTTTTTCAGGATAACTTCTTGATATCGGCAAAAATGAACATGTGGCACTGACTCGCCCACGCATTGCTGAAGATTTAGGATTAACACTAAGCATTTTCACCCAATTTAAATCCAATGACACGGTGAAATGTTTAGTTGATTTCATGTTGAATTCACTTTTAGTTGACAATTTTAACCAAATGTAAATCAAAACTCGACGTTGAAATGACGTCTGTACCCAGTGGGCTGGTTTGAATTAGCTGCAGGTGTTGGATCAACATTCGAGACATAAATCTACGACGAAGAACCATCGTTTAGGAAAAGGAGGCGAGTAAGTGCGGATGAAATGGAGAAAAAGGATTGGAGAATCAACAGCTGTGCTGGAATGAGGACAATATGTCCGTCAGTTCTGATGATATATATAAATATTTTTTTTAGCCCCGTATTTAACTAGGCAAGTCAGTTAAGAACAATTCTTATTTACAATGACATGGGCCAATTGTGAGCCGCACTATGGGACTTCCGATCACGACCGATTCTAAACTGTGATACAGTCTGTAGTGACGACTCCAGACGACTCTGAGATGCAGCGCCACTCAAGAGCCAAAATATCTGGCAGCGGCGGGATTCGAACCCGCGCCTCCGAAGAGACTGGAGCCTTAATCCAGCGCCTTAGACCGCTCGGCCACGCTACCGATGCACATATATATATATATATATCTTCCACATGATTCAACATATTGATATCCACCAATACCGAATGTTTCCGGTTTTAATCAACTCCGCAGATAGTTGTATAGTGTGTATGTATAAGAAGTGTGGAAAAACCTTACATTGAAATGATTTGTTATGACATTGTTTGACAGAATCCTCTTTGCGTCAACCAATTCAGCCAACAGATGGCGACGCGAGTAATTCTTCCGTGACGTATAATCTAGTGGACGGGATGCTAAGAAGAGCAACACCGCTACGTATTCATCCACCTCGATTGCTTGCTAGGCAACATGAAACCGGAATATTGAAGCTCTTTAGGCCATTCTTGTGTATATTTGCCTCAGTGGTTTAAACACAATTATGTTAACGTATCAACTGCTTAATTGTAACGTCATTTGCATGTTAAATGTGTTAAATTCTTAAGATTGATACTGAGCCCGGCACTAGGCTAGTTTCTAATGCTAACCAGCTAATGCTATTTAGCGAACTAATATCCCCGACCATGAGCTCACTAAGCTACTTCTCCCCTGCTACAGAGGTCTGCTGGACTCAGAAAGAAGCTCAGGGGCTGAACATTGTCGTAAAAGAGGATGATATTATAGTGAAAGGAAAGGAAGAAGCTTTCAGAATGAAAAAGGAGGAAGAGGAGGCTATCACATTGAAAGAAGAGGAGGAGCATTTTGGAGTGGAGGGAGTATCGGCTGTCACAGTGGAAAAAGAGGTAGAAGCTTTCAGAATGAAAAAGGAGGAAGAGGAGGTAATCACATTGAAAGAAGAGAATGAAACTTTAGGAGTGAAAGAGGAAGAGGGGATACAGGCTGTCACAGTGGAAGAGGAGGTAGAAGCTTTCAGAATGAAAAAGGAGGAAGAGGCGGCTGTTTCAGTGAAAGAGGAACCTTTTTGGGAGGAAGACGAGGCTGTCTCAATAAAAGAGAAGGTTGAACCCGTTCTGGGAGTGAAAGAGGAGGAGACAGAAGATCAGATTAACACCAGTGAGTATTGTCTAAAAACAACTCGGCAGTTGTTGAACTAGGCTAAGGTGCGGTTTTAAAGGGGCATTCTACTGAAGTTATGCACTCGAATATGTTGTTCAGTACTGGAGGAATTGATAAAGGGGCAATCTGTGATTGGTACATGCATTTTTTAAAAACTTTTAAATGTATACTTTATTGTCCATTTACATCTAAATGAATTTAGTTTAGTCAGCAGGTAAACATCTTTCCACACTGGGAGCTGTCTCCCAAGCTGGGCTCACTCTCTCAAGAGGAAGAGATCATTTTTCTGGATAGGCCAGAAAATGTGACACGTTACTCCCTATGTAAATGTGGGGTGTGAAACCTGCCAGTTCAAGTCAGCTCCGCCGAGAGAGTGGAAACCGAGAGCTGACATATGGGGCATTGTGACACAATAAGGCACGGGAACCTATGAAATTCACAGAGCGCTCTGTACACCAATAATGTCACTCGGAACCAGTCCACAACTTCACATCTCACAGTTTAAAAGCAGAGAAGAAGTCCTAGAACCTGATGACACATTAGAGAGAGTTGTAGCCATTGATTCTTGAAGAATATAACTTCTAAATGCCCAACGACCTCAGTTCAACGGTCATACCCCATCTGAACCCGATATATACCGAGTTTACAAAACATTATGAACACCTGCTCAACTTTGATTTCCCATCAGAACCCACAACAGCCTGTTTAACTCTGAGGGGTATACTATGTAGTGGGATAGAGGAGTTAGTGAGCTGACTTCGGTTCAATTCTGAATTCGACTCACTGAATTCAACTCAGGATAACTGTTGAAGGTCTCTTACCTCTTAACCATGTAAGTTTCTATGGCAACAAATCCTTCATCTCTAACCTTCTCCGGAGCAGGCTAGTTGAGGACCAATCAGGGGGCAGGCTAACCCCACTTTATCCTGACTCAAGTGTTGTGTCTGAGCTGTGAGTTGAGGACCAATCAAATCAAATTCCCTACCATCTGTGATTGCAATAAAAAGTCATAAGTTTACCATCTGTTTTGATGTTCTCATTCACACAGGAGAGAGACATGACTATTATGGATCCTCTGGGGAGCCTCAACAACATCCTGATGCTGACGAGGCAGAGAAGAGTCTCTCCAGATCAGAACACCAGATGGTACAGCTTGGTCTGGTCTAGCATACAGCTTGCTCTATCTGGGTCTGGGCTGGGTTTCTGTAAAGCACTTTGTCAACAGTGACATCAGCATCCATAATGATATGTGTCTGTGTCCCCTCTTTATGGTTACCAGGACAACGCTAGCCCTTCCTCCCTCCCGGAGTCCCCGTGTCGTGCCTCTCCTGGTAGCACCTTACTGCTGGGTATGAAGAGGTTGTCTGTGCTGCTGGTGGACTGCAGGAAAACAACAGGGCTGAGTGGAACTGTGAGAGGAGGAGAAGAGAAGAAAGGATCAGATTTGACACATCAAAGTAAGTGCTGTAGTTTAGTTTGAACAAATACAATAGATCTGCCCACTCGGGTCTGTTCCCAGTAGGGCTGTTCCCCAACTAATACAAATCTTGGTCGATTTATTTTTTTAGCGTGTATTTTTCCATATATAGACACCATTCTGCCTTTTCTTATGTGGAATGCCAATTTATCGTACCATTTCTACTTATCTGCGTGCCAGATATGGTTTTCATCTGCACATTTTCATGGAACATTTTAATTTCATTTATAATAAACGTCTTCATATGTCAAAATCATTGTCATGTTGTTCATCAAAATTCAATCTAAATGAAAATTATAAAAACCTATAAAGTATTTTCTGTTTCCAACTATGTAAAAATAGCCGACATAAAGTCAACAAATAAAAACATTGCAGCCTGCAGGTAGAAAATATCCTGATTTAAAAAATAAATATCCTATAAAATCACATTGACTATGCATGGCCTGTCTGCAACCAACTTGAAACACTGTATCAACTATTAACTTGGGTCAGGCCTGAAGCTTGTGCTAGCAACCTAGCAACATTGTATAAAAATATTCTGGATCCTCAGAGTTTCCCCTCAACCGGTGAGCTCAGGACCGACACAGCTGTAGGCTATTTGCGCAAGAGATAAGAAGCAATGCTCGACTTGGACAGGCGCTCACTGGAGCTGAGTAGCGAAACCTCAAATGTTCCTCTCATAGAATATTAGCTCAGAAGTATAGTGGAGCTCCTGCACCTACATATAAACAGTACCAGCACCCAAAATGAATACCGGAACCTATTCCAGTCCAAGTCAAGTACTGATGAGAAGTAATCAGGTCTATTTTATGGCGTTTCCACTGGATCAGAGCATTGACTTGTTTCCCGCTGAGTGGTTCATCGAAAAGGGAGAGAGCTGGAAAATATTTTTTTATATACATTGAGGAACTATTGTAATTCTCAATGGATGTAAAAACACACTTTTATTTTGCTAGCTGTTTTAGGTGAAGAAAACATTACATTGAGAAGCTCCACAGGTCCACACCGTTGGACTAGTAACCGGAAGGTTGCAAGTTCAAATCCCAGAGCTGACAAGGTACAAATCTGTCGTTCTGCCCCTGAACAGGGCAGTTAACCCACTGTTCCTAGGCCGTCATACTTGACCATGTAGCATTTACAGTGATACGACCTCTTCAGAAGTCAGGGCATTCATACTTGACCATGTAGCATTTACAGTGACACGACCTCTTCAGAAGTAGAAGGGCATTCATACTTGACCATGTAGCATTTACAGTGATACGACCTAAAAGAGGGGCATTCATACCTGACCATGTAGCATTTACAGTGATACGACCTCTTCAGAAGTAGAAGGGCATTCATACCTGACCATGTAGCATTTACAGTGATACGACCTCTTCAGAAGTAGAAGGGCATTCATACTTGACCATGTAGCATTTACAGAGATACGACCTCTTCAGAAGTAGAAGGGCATTCATACTTCTTGCGCTTCGTGAAGCAGTGCAGAGCTGTTGTCCAGGAAGTTGTCAAGGACGTGAGTTTGTTTTTGTACAGGATGTACTGTTGACGCCCTGTGGAATCCATAGGAATTGCATCAGGGAGCTATTTTACAATATGACCTTTCTCTTGCATTTCTAAGAGGATGGTCTCTCCAAAAAATAAAAAAATCCAGTTGGATTTTCTCCTACCATATCTATTGTGTTATATTCTCCTACATTATTGTAACATTTCTTACGAACTTCAATGTTTTTTTCTTTCCAATGGTACCAATTATATGCATATCCTTCAGGGCCTGAGCTACAGTCGGTTTACTTTGGGCACGTCATTCAGACAGGAAGTGGAGAAAAAAGGGGTGGCCCTATCCCTAAGGGCATGTACGAGCACACTCCTCCAGTTCACCTTAGCTGAGTTAAAAGCAAAAGAATATCAACAAATAAATCAATCAATAAATATTATATTTATACTTCCTGTTTTTGTTTATTTACCAATTTTGATGTCATATATTGAATTTGGATTTACTTCCAAAGTCTTAGTCAATAAATTGAAACCAACCTCATTTAATCTGACGTCCACATTCCATTGATGCCCTGCTAACCCTTTATCAGACGTTGGATGTGGAGATCAATAAGGAGGTTATAGAGATCAGATTAGGATAAATTCCCTTACAACCCCATAAGAAGTAGATCAGATTTGGATGTCATTTTTTGATCAAGATGTCAAGATGTAATAAGGATGTCATAAATCTAGATCAGATTAGGATGTTATTGTTGATCAATAAGGATGTCAAGATGTAATATGGATATCATAAATCTAAATCAGATTTGGATGTCAAGATGTAATAAGGATGTCATAAATCTAGATCAGATTAGGATGTTATTGTTGATCAATAAGGATGTCAAGATGTAATAAGGATATCATAAATCTACATCAGTTTAGGATGTTATTGTTGATCAATAAGGATGTCAAGATGTAATAAGGATATCATAAGTCTAGATCAGATTAGGATGTTATTGTTGATCAATAAGGATGTCAAGATGTAATAAGGATATCATAAATCTACATCAGATTAGGATGTCAACAAAAAAAGACACAACATGTAAAGTTCAATAGGATTTGTTTTATTAGCCTACAGTTCTCTACAGCCACTCTGCTCTGAGGGATCTATATTAAACGCCATACAAAGACTTAGTATGAGGTTTCATCATGTGGACTTCGTACATGTCTGTCTAACTAAACACTGTCTTTGGCAGGAGAGAGATCAGACTCTCACGTTGACAGCGGTAAGAGTCCTTCGGGGGATCCGGACCCAGCGACGTCCAAACCAGCTGGACAACACCACTGCTCCCAGTGTGGAAAGAGTTTTAACCATTTAGGGAACCTGAAAACGCACGGGAGGACACATACGGGAGAGAAGCCGTACCACTGCTCCCTGTGTGGAAAGAGATTCACCCATTCAGGGAGCCTGAAAGCACATACGAAAATACACACAGGGGAGAAACCTTATCACTGCTCTCAGTGCGGAAAGAGATTTATCCAGTTAGGGAACCTGGAATCACACGAGAGAACTCACACAGAAGTAAAGAGGCTTTTCCACTGTTCTCATTGTGAAAAAACGTTTAAGAATTTAGGGAACCTGAAAGTGCATGAGAAATGCCATACAGGGGGGAAGCTTTTTCGTTGCTCCCAGTGTGGAACGATATTTACCCAGTTTAGGCATCTGACAGACCACGAGGTAACACACACAGGGAAGATGCCTTACCACTGCTCCCGGTGTGGAAAGACATATTTCACGTCACATGCACTTAGTCTCCATGAGAGAACACACACAGTGCTCCCGCCCTTATCTCATATTTTTGACTGAAAAATCGTGTTTTTTTGTTTATGCCACATTAAACCAAATTGTAGAAAGTATACTCGACAGCGACGACGACGAAACAAAAGTTACCCTCTGTTTCTTCTTGAGAAAACGCGTTAAAACAATTCTTTAACATTAAATTCTTATTACTACCAACTGAAATAAGAATTTCCAATATTATTTTTCCAATCAAGTTACGGAGCTCTACCAGGCGGATGAGAAGTCAAGAGGGTCATCTCTACAGTGACACATTAGAATGGCGTTTTGTTACAAAGCTCTACCAGGCGGATGAGAAGTCAAGAGGGTCATCTCTACAGTGACACATTAGAATGGCGTTTTGTTACAGAGCTCTACCAGGCGGTTGAGAAGTCAAGAGGGTCATCTCTACAGTGACACATTAGAATGGCGCTTTGTTACAGAGCTCTACCAGGCGGTTGAGAAGTCAAGAGGGTCATATCTACAGTGACACATTAGAATGGCGTTTTGTTACAGAGCTCTACCAGGCGGTTGAGAAGTCAAGAGGGTCATATCTACAGTGACACATTAGAATGGCGTTTTGTTACAAAGCTCTTTCCAGGCGGTTGAGAAGTCAAGAGGGTCATATCTACAGTGACACATTAGAATGCCGTTTTGCATAGCATTTTTACTGATCTAGAAAATACGTTTACTTTAGGTGTGTTTCAATGGCCTTTTTAAATACATAGTTAAGCATTGTTAAATGAGGACTGATCTCAAACGGGGAACAACGTATGGTAATATTCAATGACAGTTGGAAATGTTTGTGTTTTTCCAGGTAGTGGACACAGTAGTAGTCCCACAAAACGGCTTTCTTGAATTTCAAATGGTCTAGGTTCTTCCACCACGTTTCCCCTCCATCTTCAGACTATATTTTACGATAATATATGACTAAACGCCATTTTATTTTATTACTGTTACAGACTTTGTTTTATTGGTCGATAGTCTGAATATTGATTATTTGACGTTATGAGGCTGAAATGTGGATAAAACCACTTATGCTGCGTAGAAGTAGCTTTTCCTTTCTTTCTCACGGTCATAGACTGAATTGTAGTAGCAGTAGTAGTCGCTGTAGTAGTGGTAACTGTGGTAGTAGTAACAGTAGTAGTAACAGTAGTAGTGGTAGTAGCAGTAGTACTGGTAGCAGTAGTAGTAGTAGCAGTAATACTGGTAGTAGTAGTAGTAGCAGTAATACTGGTGGTAGTAGTAGTAGTAGTAGTAGTAGTAGCAGTAGTACTGGTAGTAGTAGTAGTAGCAGTAATACTGGTAGTAGTAGTAGTAGCAGTAATACTGGTAGTAGCAGTAATACTGGTATTAGTAGTAGTAGTAGTAGTAGCAGTAGTACTGGTAGTAGTAGTAGTAGTAGTACTGGTAGTAGCAGTAATACTGGTAGTAGTAGTAGTAGTAGCAGTAATACTGGTAGTAGTAGTAGTAGCAGTAATACTGGTAGTAGCAGAAATACTGGTAGTAGTAGTAGTAGTAGTAGCAGTAGTACTGGTAACAGTAGTAGTACTGGTAGTAGTAGTAGCAGTAGTGCTGGTAGTAGCAGTAGTACTGGTAGCAGTAGTACTGGTAGTAGTAACAATAGTAGTAGTAGTAGTAGTAGTAGTAGTAGCAGTAGTGGTAGTATTAGTAGTAACAGTAGTAGTAGTAGCAGTAGTACTGGTAGCAGTAGTACTGGTAGTAGTAACAATAGTAGTAGTAGTAGTAGTAGTAGTGGTAGTAGTAGTAGTAACAGTAGTAGCAGTAGTACTGGTAGCAGTAGTACTGGTAGTAGTAGTACTGGTAGCAGTAGTACTGGTAGCAGTAGTACTGGTAGCAGTAGTACTGGTAGCAGTAGTACTGGTAGTAGTAGTACTGGTAGCAGTAGTACTGGTAGCAGTAACAATAGTAGTAGTAGTAGTAGTAGTAGTAGTAGCAGTAGTGGTAGTAGTAGTAGTAACAGTAGTAGTAGCAGTAGTACTGGTAGTAGTAACAATAGTAGTAGTAGTAGCAGTAGTAGTAGCAGTAGTACTGGTAGTAGTAACAATAGTAGTAGTAGTAGTAGTAGCAGTAGTGGTAGTAGTAACAGTAGTAGTAGTAGTAGTAACAGTAGTAGTAACAGTAACAGTAGTAGTAGTAGTAGTAACAGTAGTAGTAACAGTAGTAGTAGTAGTAGTAACAGTAGTAGTAACAGTAGTAGTAGTGGTAGTAGTAGTGGTAGTAGTAGTAGTAGTGGTGGTAGTAGTAACAGTAGTGGTAGTAGTAGTAGTAGTAGTAGCAGCTTTTCCTTTCTTTCTCACAGTCATAGACTGAATTGTACACCAATCTACAATCATAACGTCAATCATATATAATTATCAAATAGTAACATTCTAAACTAGCAAAACACATTTTAATACAAATCAACGACAAGTTTTTTTGGTTGGCAGCTTGAGAAAATTACAGTCCATCTTTAGAGTTCTTAGGAAAGCATTTCTAAGGCTCTGGGTAATGTGGTGTGTGCCGCCATATCAATCGATCCGTTTAGTGAGATACGGAACGGCAGAGTCTGATAGCAGCCTGTTTGTTGTCACGGAGACAGAGAGTGTTCAGTTTGCTCTCTGGTTGGAGGGAGCCAGTCTGTAAACTGGGAGTTCTTCAGGGACTTAACAAAATGTCAGTCAGATCTGCTCCTGTCTTACATGAGTGCTTCCCGGTAGCTGGTGTACAGTGATACGACCGGCCTAGAATGATTCTGCTGCAGGGGTCTCTTCTGGACTCTCCAGCTTGAACGGTCAGGGTTTGAGTGAGGTCAGGATGTGATCGTGGTATGCGAGGGTGACAGCCAGGGAAAACAGACTCCACAACTGGTCTCTTGAATAATGTTTACATACTGCTTTACTCACCACATATGTATATACTGTATTTTATTCTACTGTATTTACTCATCTCATATGTGTATATACTGTATTTTATTCTCCTGTATTTACTCATCTCATATGTATATATTCTGTATTTTATTCTCCTGTATTTACTCATCTCATATTCTGTATTTTATTCTCCTGTATTTACTCATCTCATATTCTGTATTTTATTCTCCTGTATTTACTCATCTCATATGTATATATTCTGTATTTTATTCTACTGTATTTACTCACCTCATATGTGTATATTCTGTATTTTATTCTACTGTATTTACTCATCTCATATGTATATATTCTGTATTTTATTCTACTGTATTTACTCATCTCATATGTATATATTCTGTATTTTATTCTACTGTATTTACTCATCTCATATGTATATATTCTGTATTTTATTCTACTGTATTTACTCATCTCATATGTATATATTCTGTATTTTATTCTACTGTATTTACTCATCTCATATGTGTATATTCTGTATTTTATTCTCCTGTATTTACTCATCTCATATGTATATATTCTGTATTTTATTCTACTGTATTTACTCATCTCATATGTATATATTCTGTATTTTATTCTCCTGTATTTACTCATCTCATATGTGTATATTCTGTATTTTATTCTACTGTATTTTAGTCAATGCCACTCTGACATTACTCGTCCTAATATTTATATATTTCTTAATTTCATTCTTTTACTTTTAGATTTGTGTGGAATTGTTGTGAATTGTTAGATACTACTGTTTGGAGCTCGGAACACAAGCATTTCACTACACCCGCAATAACATCTGCTACAACATGTGTATGGATCAATAACATCTGCTACAGCATGTGTATGGACCAATAACATCTGCTACAACATGTGTATGGACCAATAACATCTGCTACAACATGTGTATGGACCAATAACATCTGCTACAGCATGTGTATGGACCAATAACATCTGCTACAACGTGTGTATGGACCAATAACATCTGCTACAACATGTGTATGGACCAATAACATCTGCTACAACATGTGTATGGACCAATAACATCTGCTACAACATGTGTATGGACCAATAACATCTGCTACAACATGTGTATGGATCAATAACATCTGCTACAACATGTGTATGGACCAATAACATCTGCTACAACATGTGTATGGACCAATAACATCTGTTACAACATGTGTATGGACCAATAACATCTGCTACAACATGTGTATGGACCAATAACATCTGCTACAACATGTGTATGGACCAATAACATCTGCTACAGCATGTGTATGGACCAATAACATCTGCTACAACGTGTGTATGGACCAATAACATCTGCTACAACATGTGTATGGACCAATAACATCTGTTACAACATGTGTATGGACCAATAACATCTGCTACAACGTGTGTATGGACCAATAACATCTGTTACAACATGTGTATGGACCAATAACATCTGCTACAACATGTGTATGGACCAATAACATCTGCTACAACATGTGTATGGACCAATAACATCTGCTACAACATGTGTATGGACCAATAACATCTGCTACAACATGTGTATGGACCAATAACATCTGCTACAGCATGTGTATGGACCAATAACATCTGCTACAGCATGTGTATGGACCAATAACATCTGCTACAACATGTGTATGGACCAATAACATCTGCTACAACATGTGTATGGACCAATAACATCTGCTACAGCATGTGTATGGACCAATAACATCTGCTACAACATGTGTATGGACCAATAACATCTGCTACAACATGTGTATGGACCAATAACATCTGCTACAACATGTGCATGGACCAATAACATCTGTTACAACATGTGTATGGACCAATAACATCTGCTACAACATGTGTATGGACCAATAACATCTGCTACAACATGTGTATGGACCAATAACATCTGCTACAGCATGTGTATGGACCAATAACATCTGCTACAACGTGTGTATGGACCAATAACATCTGCTACAACATGTGTATGGACCAATAACATCTGCTACAACGTGTGTATGGACCAATAACATCTGCTACAACATGTGTATGGACCAATAACATCTGCTACAGCATGTGTATGGACCAATAACATCTGCTACAACGTGTGTATGGACCAATAACATCTGCTACAACATGTGTATGGACCAATAACATCTGTTACAACATGTGTATGGACCAATAACATCTGCTACAACGTGTGTATGGACCAATAACATCTGTTACAACATGTGTATGGACCAATAACATCTGCTACAACATGTGTATGGACCAATAACATCTGCTACAACATGTGTATGGACCAATAACCTCTGCTACAACATGTGTATGGACCAATAACATCTGCTACAACATGTGTATGGACTAATAACATCTGCTACAACATGTGTATGGACCAATAACATCTGCTACAACATGTGTATGGACCAATAACATCTGCTACAACGTGTGTATGGACCAATAACATCTGCTACAACATGTGTATGGACCAATAACATCTGCTACAACATGTGTATGGACCAATAACATCTGCTACAACATGTGTATGGACCAATAACATCTGCTACAGCATGTGTATGGACCAATAACATCTGCTACAGCATGTGTATGGACCAATAACATCTGCTACAACATGTGTATGGACCAATAACATCTGCTACAACATGTGTATGGACCAATAACATCTGCTACAGCATGTGTATGGACCAATAACATCTGCTACAACATGTGTATGGACCAATAACATCTGCTACAACATGTGTATGGACCAATAACATCTGCTACAACATGTGCATGGACCAATAACATCTGTTACAACATGTGTATGGACCAATAACATCTGCTACAACATGTGTATGGACCAATAACATCTGCTACAACATGTGTATGGACCAATAACATCTGCTACAGCATGTGTATGGACCAATAACATCTGCTACAACGTGTGTATGGACCAATAACATCTGCTACAACATGTGTATGGACCAATAACATCTGCTACAACGTGTGTATGGACCAATAACATCTGCTACAGCATGTGTATGGACCAATAACATCTGCTACAACGTGTGTATGGACCAATAACATCTGCTACAGCATGTGTATGGACCAATAACATCTGCTACAACATGTGTATGGACCAATAACATCTGTTACAACATGTGTATGGACCAATAACATCTGCTACAACATGTGTATGGACCAATAACATCTGCTACAACATGTGTATGGACCAATAACATCTGCTACAGCATGTGTATGGACCAATAACATCTGCTACAACGTGTGTATGGACCAATAACATCTGCTACAACATGTGTATGGACCAATAACATCTGTTACAACATGTGTATGGACCAATAACATCTGCTACAACGTGTGTATGGACCAATAACATCTGTTACAACATGTGTATGGACCAATAACATCTGCTACAACATGTGTATGGACCAATAACATCTGCTACAACATGTGTATGGACCAATAACCTCTGCTACAACATGTGTATGGACCAATAACATCTGCTACAACATGTGTATGGACTAATAACATCTGCTACAACATGTGTATGGACCAATAACATCTGCTACAACATGTGTATGGACCAATAACATCTGCTACAACGTGTGTATGGACCAATAACATCTGCTACAACATGTGTATGGACCAATAACATCTGCTACAACATGTGTATGGACCAATAACATCTGCTACAACATGTGTATGGACCAATAACATCTGCTACAACATGTGTATGGACCAATAACATCTGCTACAACATGTGTATGGACCAATAACATCTGCTACAACATGTGTATGGACCAATAACATCTGCTACAACATGTGTATGGACCAATAACATCTGCTACAACATGTGTATGGACCAATAACATCTGCTACAACATGTGTATGGACCAATAACATCTGCTACAACATGTGTATGGACCAATAACATCTGCTACAGCATGTGTATGGACCAATAACATCTGTTACAACATGTGTATGGACCAATAACATCTGCTACAACGTGTGTATGGACCAATAACATCTGTTACAACATGTGTATGGACCAATAACATCTGCTACAACATGTGTATGGACCAATAACATCTGCTACAGCATGTGTATGGACCAATAACATCTGCTACAACATGTGTATGGATCAATAACATCTGTTACAACATGTGTATGGACCAATAACATCTGCTACAACATGTGTATGGACCAATAACATCTGCTACAACATGTGTATGGACCAATAACATCTGCTACAACATGTGTATGGACCAATAACATCTGCTACAACATGTGTATGGACCAATAACATCTGCTACAACATGTGTATGGACCAATAACATCTGCTTAAAATGTGTATGGACCAATAACATCTGCTACAACATGTGTATGGACCAATAACATCTGCTACAGCA
Organism: Oncorhynchus mykiss; assembly: GCF_013265735.2. NCBI lineage: Eukaryota > Metazoa > Chordata > Actinopteri > Salmoniformes > Salmonidae > Oncorhynchus > Oncorhynchus mykiss. The sequence goes on along the minus strand of NC_048581.1, from coordinate 5,369,476 downwards.
TGTGTATGGACCAATAACATCTGCTACAACATGTGTATGGATCAATAACATCTGCTACAGCATGTGTATGGATCAATAACATCTGCTACAACGTGTGTATGGACCAATAACATCTGCTACAGCATGTGTATGGATCAATAACATCTGCTACAACGTGTGTATGGATCAATAACATCTGCTACAGCATGTGTATGGATCAATAACATCTGCTACAACGTGTGTATGGACCAATAACATCTGCTACAACGTGTGTATGGACTAATAACATCTGCTACAACGTGTGTATGGACCAATAACATCTGCTACAACATGTGTATGGACTAATAACATCTGCTACAGCATGTGTATGGACCAATAACATCTGCTACTACATGTGTATGGACCAATAACATCTGCTACAACATGTGTATGGACCAATAACATCTGCTACAACGTGTGTATGGACCAATAACATCTGCTACAACATGTGTATGGACCAATAACATCTGCTACAACATGTGTATGGACCAATAACATCTGCTTAAAATGTGTATGGACCAATAACATCTGCTACAACATGTGTATGGACTAATAACATCTGCTACAGCATGTGTATGGACCAATAACATCTGCTACAACGTGTGTATGGACCAATAACATCTGCTACAACATGTGTATGGACCAATAACATCTGCTACAACATGTGTATGGACCAATAACATCTGCTACAACATGTGTATGGACCAATAACATCTGCTACAACATGTGTATGGACCAATAACATCTGTTACAACATGTGTATGGACCAATAACATCTGTTACAACATGTGTATGGACCAATAACATCTGCTACAACATGTGTATGGACCAATAACATCTGCTTAAAATGTGTATGGACCAATAGCATGATTTGATTTGATACATAGCCGATGTAGATGCCCAGTAGGTCTGGTTTGGTCAAAGAGACCCTGGTCATGACGTCAACCTGGCTGCTCCAGGGCAGGTCCTAATCATATATGGAGTGGATCTAACTTTTTAGGAACTCGAGCACAAGTTAGATATCACTGTTGGAGCTAGGAACATAAACATGATATCACTGTTGGAGCTAGGAACACAAACATGATAGATATCACTGTTGGAGCTAGGAACACAAACATGATAGATATCACTGTTGGAGCTAGGAACATAAACATGATATCACTGTTGGAGCTAGGAACACAAACATGATAGATATCACTGTTGGAGCTAGGAACACAAACATGATAGATATCACTGTTGGAGCTAGGAACACAAACATGATAGATATCACTGTTGGAGCTAGGAACACAAACATGATAGATATCACTGTTGGAGCTAGGAACATAAACATGATATATATCACTGTTGGAGCTAGGAACACAAACATGATAGATATCACTGTTGGAGCTAGGAACATAAACATGATATCACTGTTGGAGCTAGGAACACAAACATGATAGATATCACTGTTGGAGCTAGGAACATAAACATAGATATCACTGTTGGAGCTAGGAACATAAACATGATAGATATCACTGTTGGAGCTAGGAACACAAACGTGATAGATATCACTGTTGGAGCTAGGAACATAAACATAGAAATTACTGTTGGAGCTAGGAACACAAACATCATAGATATCACTGTTGGAGCTAGGAACATAAACATGATAGATATCACTGTTGGAGCTAGGAACACAAACATGATAGATATCACTGTTGGAGCTAGGAACACAAACATGATAGATATCACTGTTGGAGCTAGGAACACAAGCATGATAGATATCACTGTTGGAGCTAGGAACACAAACATGATAGATATCACTGTTGGAGCTAGGAACACAAACATGATAGATTTCACTGTTGGAGCTAGGAACATAAACATGATAGATTCGTTTTTTAAATGTAACTAAGAAAGTCAGTTAAGAACAAATTCTTATTTACAATGACGGCCTATACCTACCGAACCCGGACGACGCTGGGGCGTATCTCCAGTGTGTGTTGTGTGAACAAGCGCGCATGCCCAGTGGATGTGGTTTAATGTAGTTTACAATGGAAGTTACCTGCTGCAGTGCATCTCAGTTGTTCTGTGCTCAGCTCCTTTCCCCACCAGTTACTCTCTGTGTATCGTACAATGCGCCCATGGCCAGAACCAAGTAAAACCTCTCGCAAGTCCACCGGTGGCAAAGCACCCAGGAAGCAGCTCGCCACCAAGGCTGCGCGCAAGAGCGCCGCGGCCACCGGCGGCGTGAAGAAGCCTCACCGTTACAGGCCCGGCACCGTGGCTCTGAGAGAGATCCGAGGTTACCAGAAGTCCACTGAGCTGCTGATCCGCAAACTGGCCTTCCAGCGCCTGGTGAGAGAAATTGGCCAGGACTTCAAGACGGACCTGCGCTTCCAGAGTTCCGCCGTGATGGCCCTGCAGGAGCCTAGCGAGGCCTACCTGGTCGGCCTGTTCGAGGACACCAACCTGTGCGCCATCCACGCCAAGAGGGTGACCATCATGTCCAAGGACATCCAGCTGGCCCGCCGTATTCGCGGAGAGCGCGCTTAAACGATGACCCGATCTCCAAAATACTCCAAATATTTCCGTCAAAAAGGCACAATTGTTCCATTTCTACACGTCCCTCTACATTTCCCACCATGTATGTTGTTGACGAACACGTCGTGTTCCCTGCTCTCGAGTCACCACAGACCGTGATTCGATTCCAGGCTGTATCACAACCGGCCGTGATTGTAAATAAGAGTTGGTTCTTAACTGACTTGACTAGTTAAATAAAGGGTCACATAGAAATAGAAGCTGCGTATTGCACGTTTTACTCGGCGGAATTCTAGCTTCAATATTATCTGCTAACGAGAGGGACGTGACCACTAGAATGTGATTAGATGTATATTAGTATGCCTATAGTAGAACAGTCAAAGGAGGGGGAAATACACTAGGAGTAATGAGTGATAGTGATGATATAGGGCAAAGAGTCCCAATAATAAGTGTTGGAATGGAGAATTGTCATGTAGCGAAGAAAAACATTGCATGCCAACTGACTTTGTAAGTCCCGACATTGCAGTGCTGCTGAGAGACTCGTGCAGAGGGGGGGGAAACTTTACCGTGGAGCACGGAGGCCATCTAGTGGTTAAACGCGGGTACTGCCAACGTGTGAGCACGTCATAGTAACATATGTGAAACGGCTTAGTTAGCGGTGTTCGCGCTAAATAAGGTTTCAATCGGTGACGTCACTTGCTCTGAGACCTTGAAGTAGTGGTTCCCCCTTGCTCTGCAAGGGCCGCGGATTTTGTGGAGAGATGGGTAACGATGCTTCGTGGGTGACTGTTGTTGATGTGTGCAGAGGGTCCCTGTTCGCGCCCGGGTATGGGCGAGGGGACGGTCTAAAGTTATACTGTTACAGTGGCTCCCTATTGGTATTTGATTTTCAGCCCAGCGTTTCCCGAACTCCGTCCTCGAGTCCCCGAGTGGTGCACGTTGTTCTTTTTGAGAATCCAATTGCTCTTGGAATGTAAACATAGACATAGAGTCTGTCAATTACTTTGTGAAAAATCGCCATTCCATCATTCCTGTCCCATGTGACCGTTGAAGACGTGTCACAATCCTTGGTGGCCCATGTTTTGATCAGATCATTTCAATTGGTCAAAAAGATGCGTTAGGATGCTAGCGGAAACTTTAACATTCGTAATAAGCACGGTGACAAGCATTCATTGTTACACCCCTGTAATTACAGACAGCAATTACCACCAGTTAGATGTTACTATTACAGCATAACTATGAATTATTGTAATTTATTACAATATTTGTACTAAAACAGACATTCAAATGAAGTGCTACCAAATATTGAAAGGAGAGAAAGCTTTCAGAATGAAAAAAGGAGGAAGAGGAGGCTGTCACATTGAAAGAAGAGGAAGAGGAGATAGAGGCTGTCACAGTGGAAGGGGAAGAGGGGATAGAGGCTGTCACAGTGGAAGAGGAGGAAGGGATAGAGGCTGTCACAGTGGAAGAGGAAGAAGGGATAGAGGCTGTCACAGTGGAAGAGGAGGAAGGGATAGAGGGTGTTACAGTGGAAGAGGAGGAAGGGATAGAGGGTGTTACAGTGGAAGAGGAGGAAGGGATAGAGGGTGTTACAGTGGAAGAGGAAGAAGGGATAGAGGCTGTCACAGTGGAAGAGGAGGAAGGAATAGAGGGTGTTACAGTGGAAGAGGAAGAAGGGATAGAGGGTGTTACAGTGGAAGAGGAAGAAGGGATAGAGGGTGTTACAGTGGAAGAGGAGGAAGGGATAGAGGGTGTTACAGTGGAAGTGGAAGAAGGGATAGAGGGTGTTACAGTGGACGAGGAAGAGGAGATAGAGGGTGTTAAAGTGGACGAGGAAGAGGAGATAGAGGGTGTTAAAGTGGACGAGGAAGAGGAGATAGAGGGTGTTACAGTGGACGAGGAAGAGGAGATAGAGGGTGTTAAAGTGGACGAGGAAGAGGAGATAGAGGGTGTTACAGTGGAAGAAGGGATAGAGGGTGTTACAGTGGACGAGGAAGAGGAGATAGAGGGTGTTACAGTGGAAGAAGGGATAGAGGGTGTTACAGTGGACGAGGAAGAGGAGATAGAGGGTGTTAAAGTGGACGAGGAAGAGGAGATAGAGGGTGTTAAAGTGGACGAGGAAGAGGAGGATGTTGCAGTGAAAGAAGAAGAGGAGGGTGTTGTAGTGAAAGAAGAAGAGGAGGATGTTGCAGTGAAAGAAGAAGAGGAGGATGTTGTAGTGACAGAAGAAGAGGAGGGTGTTGCAGTGAAAGAAGAAGAGGAGGATGTTGTAGTGACAGAAGAAGAGGAGGATGTTGTAGTGAAAGAAGAAGAGGAGGATGTTGTAGTGAAAGAAGAAGAGGAGGATGTTGTAGTGAAAGAAGAAGAAGAGGATGTAGTGAAAGAAGAAGAGGAGGATGTTGTAGTGAAAGAAGAAGAGGAGGATGTTGTAGTGACAGAAGAAGAGGAGGGTGTTGTAGTGAAAGAAGAAGAGGAGGATGTTGTAGTGAAAGAAGAAGAGGAGGATGTTGTAGTGAAAGAAGAAGAGGAGGATGTTGCAGTGAAAGAAGAAGAGGAGGGTGTTGCAGTGAAAGAAGAAGAGGAGGATGTTGTGAAAGAAGAAGAGGAGGATGTTGTGAAAGAAGAAGAGGAGGGTGTTGTAGTGAAAGAAGAAGAGGAGGATGTTGTAGTGAAAGAAGAAGAGGAGGATGTTGTGAAAGAAGAAGAGGAGGATGTTGTAGTGAAAGAAGAAGAGGAGGATGTTGTAGTGAAAGAAGAAGAGGAGGATGTTGCAGTGAAAGAAGAAGAGGAGGATGTTGTAGTGACAGAAGAAGAGGAGGATGTTGTAGTGAAATAAGAAGAGGAGGATGTTGTAGTGAAAGAAGAAGAGGAGGATGTTGTAGTGAAAGAAGAAGAGGAGGATGTTGTAGTGAAAGAAGAAGAGGAGGATGTAGTGAAAGAAGAAGAGGAGGGTGTTGTAGTGAAAGAAGAAGAGGAGGATGTTGTAGTGAAAGAAGAAGAGGAGGATGTTGTAGTGAAAGAAGAAGAGGAGGATGTTGTGAAAGAAGAAGAGGAGGATGTTGTAGTGGAAGAAGAAGAGGAGGATGTTGTAGTGAAAGAAGAAGAGGAGGATGTTGTAGTGAAAGAAGAAGAGGAGGATGTTGTGAAAGAAGAAGAGGAGGATGTTGTAGTGGAAGAAGAAGAGGAGGGTGTTGTGAAAGAAGAAGAGGAGGATGTTGTAGTGAAAGAAGAAGAGGAGGATGTTGCAGTGAAAGAAGAAGAGGAGGATGTTGTAGTGAAAGAAGAAGAGGAGGATGTTGTAGTGAAAGAAGAAGAGGAGGATGTTGTAGTGAAAGAAGAAGAGGAGGATGTTGTAGTGAAAGAAGAAGAGGAGGGTGTTGTAGTGAGTGAAGAAGAGGAGGATGTTGTAGTGAAAGAAGAAGAGGAGGATGTTGTAGTGAGTGAAGAAGAGGAGGATGTTGTAGTGAAAGAAGTGGAAGAACCTTTTGAAGAGGAAGAGGAGGACATCTCAATGAAAGAGAAGGGGGGAGACATTTTGGGAGTGTAAGAGGAGGTGGAGTAGAGGAAGATTAACGCCAGTTAGTTGTGTCATAAAAACAGGGGCACAAACTCTGCACTTGTTGAACTAATGTGTTGTTAAGTACTGTAATTGGAATTGTTAAATTGTAATTGTTAAAGGGGCAATCTGTGATTGGTACATGCATTTTTGGAAAATGCGTTTTTTTTAAATGCACAAACATAAAAATACATGACAGTTTACAGAACTGATATAGACAACAACAACATAAGATAATATTTAATTACAAATAAAATAAACAATTTAATTCCATAGAGAAAAGTACTGGTAAGAAGTAAGAGAAAACATGAGATCTGGTTGTTTTGCAATGACTCAACGACAGAATAAACAACGTAGTGAATATTTTTCTAAACTGCGTTACCCACTCCAGTCAGCAGATGGCGACGTGAGTCTTTCAGATTGTGCCTCTTGCCGTGACGTATAATCTAGTGGACGGGAAAGGACACTTCAATAACAACACGGTTACTGATTCAACTTTCTCGCTAGCCAACACAAAACGTAATATTGAAGCTTATTTTGCCATTGTTTGTATATATTCATCTCAGTGTTTTAATCACAACTCTGTTTGAGTATCTACTGGTTAAATGAATATAATTTACTTGTTACATTTGCAAATAAGGTTAAGGTTATTTCTGAGCCTAGCACTAGGCTAGTCGCTAGCTGACATGCCCTGACCATGAGCACACTTAGCTACTCCACCCCTGCTAAAGAAGAAGAGGTCTGTTGCACGGAGAAAGAATCTCTGGGGCTGAACTTTGTCGTGAAAGAAGAACATGAGTATATTGGAATGAAAGGAGATGAAGACGTGTTTAGAATTAAGCAGGAGGAAGAGAATGCTATAACATTTAAAAAAGAGAAAGAACCTTGTGGAATGAAACGGGAAGAGGACGTTCTCACATTGAAAGAGGAGGATGTTACAGTTAAAGAAGAGAAAGACACTTTAGGAGTGAAAGAGGAAGAGGGGATACAGGCTGTCACAGTGGAAGAGGAAGAAGGGATACAGGCTGTCACAGTGGAAGAGGAAGAGGGGATACAGGCTGTCACAGTGGAAGAGGAGGAGATGGATGCTTTCAGAATTAAAAAGGAGGAAGTTGAGGATATCAGCGTGGAAGAGGGGGTAGAATCTTTAAGAATCAAAAAGGAGGAAGAGGAGGTAGAACCTTTAAGAATTAAAAAGGAGGAAGAGGCCATCTCATTGAAAGAGGAAGAGGGTGATGTGACAGTAAAAGAAGAGGAAGAACCTTTTAGAGAGGAGGAGGAGGGGGCTCTCTCAATAAAAGAGAAGGAGGAAGGAGAGGAGGAGGAGGGGGCTCTCTCAATAAAAGAGGAGGAGGAAGGAGAGGAGGAGGAGGAGGGGGCTCTCTCAATAAAAGAGGAGGAAGGAGAGGAGGAGGAGACAGAAGTTCTGATTAACACCAGTGAGTATTGGCTTAAAAACAGGGGCATAAACTACCCTTGTTAAACTAATGTGTGGTTTTAAAGGGGCATTCTACTGAAGTTCTACACATGAATATATTGTTCAGTACTGTAGGAATTGTTAAAGGGACATGCATTTTTTACTTTTAAATTAATTGTATATAGCCTACCACAAACTTACACCAAACTTCGACCCCCCCCCCCCCCCCCCATATTTTATATGCTTTAACAGGGGATGTCCTTGTCCCATCGCGCACTAGCGACTCCTGCCAGGTGCACAGTATTTTCCGGGTTAAGTGGGCATTGTGCCAAGAAGCGGTGCGGCTTAGTTGGGTTGTGTTTCGGGGGACGCACGGCTCTCGACCTTCGCCTCTCCCGAGTCCGTATGGGAGTTGCAGCGATGAGACAACACTGTAACTACCAATTGGATACACGAAATTGGTGAGACATACGGGGTAAAAAAAAGAACAATAACGAGGCTGTATAACAGGGGGCACCGGCATCGAGTCAATGTGCGGGGGTGGAGGCCAGTCCAGGCAATTTCTACATGTAGGTAGGGGTAAAGTGACCATGCATAGACAAACAGTGAGCAGTGAACAGTGATTAATTGTTCTTACGGGGTAGAAGCTGCCAAGGAGCCCTTCGGATGTTGACCTGGAGTTTCAGTACCGCTTTCTGTGCGGTAGCAGAGAGAACAGTCTATGACCTGGGTGACTGGAGTTTTTGACAATGTTTTAGGCCTTCCTCTGATACCGCCTGGTATATAGTTCCTGGATGGCAGGAAGCTTGGCCCCAGTGATGTACTGGGCCCTACGCACTACCCTCTGTAGCGCCTTACGGTCGGATACCGAGCAGTTGCCATACCAGGTGGTGATGAAACCAGTCAGGATGCACTCAATGGTGCAGCTGTAAAACCTTTTGAGGACCTGGGGACCCATGCCAAATCTTTTCAGTCTCCTGAGGGGGAATAGGCGTTGTCCACGCATGCACTGAGTACACTTCCTGGTAATCCGTCTTGCCCCGTAGCCTTGTGAATGTTGACTTATTTAGAGGTCTTGCTCACATCGGCTACGGAGAGCCTCATCACACAGTCATCCAGGAACAGCTGGTGCTCTCATGCATGCTTCAGTGTTGCTTGCCTCAAAGCGAGCATAAAAGGCATTTAGCTCATCTGGTAGGCTCGCGTCACTGGGCAGCTCGCGGCTGGGTTTCCCTGTGCAGTCTGTAATAGTTTGCAAGCCACATCCGACGAGCATCAGAGCTGGTGTAGTAGGATTCAATCTTAATCTTGTATTATTGCATAGCAGGATTTCTCAAAAGCTTCCGGATTAGTGTCTCGCTCCTTGACAGCGACAGCTCTAGCCTTTAGCTCATTGCGGATGGTCTAAGACACTGCATCTCAGTGCAAGAGGCATCACTACAGTCCCTGGTTCGAATCCAGGCTGTATCACATCCGGCCGTGATTGGGAGTCCCATAGGGTGGCGCACAATTGGCCCAGTGTCGTAAGATGTTTGGCCATGGTAGGCGGTCATTGCGAATAAGAATTTGTTCTTAACTGACTTGCCTAGTTAAATAAAATAAAAAGTTATTTTGTTGACATTTACGTAGGTCCCCATTACCAGTAAAACATAATCAAAACCTATTTCTTTCACTTACTTGCTGTTTCGTTGTTCAGTCGTTTCATTCTCAACCAGGATTTCTCATACTAAGGAACGCCGTTTGGGTCTTTGCATGTCAAATAACACTATTTTATGTGTCAAATAAGCTTGTTGACCAATCAGGACCTGAATATGACTGCACGTCACATAATATTTTAACGTGTTCATACATTTTTTTACATAGTCGTTACACATTGATTACACTATCACTCTATTTCATATGTCACAACGATTCATCGATACATATGCTATGATGCTGGTAAAGTTGTCTCGGGCACCTACAGTGCTGGACATTAAAAAAAAAGCTAGGTAGCTCATGGATGCAAACAATGTTCTTCCCCCAAAAACATAGCATAATGACAATCTGTTTCAGTAGCTGTAGTTAGCTCGCTAACTATATAGCTCGGTGTCATCATCTAAAATAACCCCAATTTATAAGGCAGTTCTTATGTGATTAATGGTGGTTGGACCCATCTATGTGAAGCTAGCCACAATAAAGATTAGCCGCATTAGTGGACTTTGCGGTTAGCCTTCAAAATAAAAGTATGGCATAATTCTACTATTTGTATTAATTTGCATTACTGTCAATGACATACTTTTATTTTATTTTACCTTGTTTGCAGCAGGTGGATCCCCTAAACAAACAAATGACACCTGGTCACTTCTAGATGTCAGTCAGGTGAATAGCTGGTCACTTCTAGATGTCAGTCAGGTGAATTCCTGGTCACTTCTAGATGTCAGTCAGGTGAATAGCTGGTCTCTTCTAGATGTCAGTCAGGTGAATACCTGGTCATTTCTAGATGTCAGTCAGGTGAATAGCTGCCGGCAGAGACTAATATAAGTATTACGTTCATTTTATGGTTGATCTGAAAATGTGGTCGGAGACGCCATATGTGTGGCGGGTTGTGGAGCCTTTAGAGTAGAGGCCTGACCCCATTTAGTCGTCTGGTCAATTGTTTGGTCGAAAGACTGTTGGTCGACCGAGATTATTTTAGTCAAGCAATGGCAAGTATATATAAATATTTTTTTAAAGTATGGCACACGAGACACCTGGCTGATTCAGGCCTGTCTGAATGGATGAATCCCTTGTATAAGCCTGTTTTAGTGGACTAATCCATTGTAGAGGCCTGTCAGAGTGGACTAATCCATTGTAGAGGCCTGTCAGAGTGGACTAATCCATTGTAGAGGCCTGTCAGATTGGACTAATCCATTATAGAGGCCTGTCTGAGTGGACTAATCCATTATAGAGGTCTGTCTGAGTGGACTAATCCATTGTAGAGGCCTGTCTGATTGGACTAATCCATTGTAGAGGTCTGTCTGAGTGGACTAATCCATTGTAGAGGTCTGTCTGAGTGGACTAATCCATTGTAGAGGTCTGTCTGATTGGACTAATCCATTGTAGAGGTCTGTCAAAGTGGACTAATCCATTGTAGAGGTCTGTCTCAGTGGACTAATCCATTGTAGAGGCCTGTCTGATTGGACTAATCCATTGTAGAGGTCTGTCTGAGTGGACTAATCCATTGTAGAGGTCTGTCTGATTGGACTAATCCATTGTAGAGGTCTGTCAAAGTGGACTAATCCATTGTAGAGGCCTGTCTGATTGGACTAATCCATTGTAGAGGCCTGCCTGAGTGGACTAATCCATTGCGGAGGCCGCGGGGATGGTATTTGGTATTTTATTAGGATCCCCATTATATGGTGCAAAAGCAGCAGCTACTCTTCCTGGGGTCCACACAGAACATGACACATAATACAGAACATCAATAGACAAGAACAGCTCAAGGACAGAACTACATACATTTTGTAAAAGGCACACGTAGCCTACATATCAAACTATCTAGGTCAAATAGGGGAGAGGTGTTGCTTTATCTGTTTTTTGAAACCAGGTTTGCTGTTCATTTGAACAATATGAGATGGAAGGAAGTTCCTCGCAATAAGGGCCCTATATAATACTGTACGCTTTCTTGAATTTGTTCTGGATTTGGGGTTTGATGAAAAGACCCCTGGGGGCATGTCTGGTGGGCTAAGTGTGTGTGTCAGAGCTGTGTGGAAGTTGACTATGAAAACAGTTTGGTATTTTCTACACATGAATGTTTCTTCTAAAAAGAAGAAGTGATGTAGTCTGTCTCTCCTCAACTCTCAGCCAAGAGAGAGACTGACATGCGTAGTATTGATGTCACGCTAGTATCACCAGTAGTATATTTACCGTTAATTACCATCATTTCTAATATACAATGTTAGTTTGGTTACGCTAATTTCTGTTAATGCGTTCACTATGTTACTACAGTCTTACCGTTGTCATGGACACGTTGTTTGCCGAGAGCACTGTCTAGGCTAGTTAGTGTTTATTTCATTGCGTTTACAAGTTTTTTTTTTGAGCGCTCCTGTCAATCTTGAGTAAAGACACTCACCTGATTACACATAGAAGTAGGCCTGTAGGCTACCTGACCTGATTACACATAGAAGTAGGCCTGTAGGCTATCTGGCCTGATTACACATAGAAGTAGGCCTGTAGGCTACCCGACCTGATTACACATAGACGTAGGCCTGTAGGCTACCTGGCCTGATTACACATAAAAGCAGGCCTGTAGGCTACCTGGCCTGATTACACATAGAAGTAGGCCTGTAGGCTACCTGGCCTGATTACACATAGAAGTAGGCCTGTAGGCTACCCGGCCTGATTACACATAGAAGTAGGCCTGTAGGCTACCTGGCCTGATTACACATAGAAGTAGGCCTGTAGGCTACCTGGCCTGATTACACATAGAAGTAGGCCTGTGGCAGTGCAAGCACCATGTTCTACAGTTGTTTAAAATTACTAAATGATTGGAAACCTGGCTCTGATTTGGATTCAACTTCAAAGGAAGTCAGTTTTGTCACATGGAGGTTTCATTCAGGTCTCTCTCTACTTAAATAAATACTATGTCTTTTGGCAGGAGAAAGACCAGACTCAGAGGAACCAGAGACGTACAAATCAGCAAGACGACACCACTGCTCCCACTGTGGAAAGAGTTTTACCCGGTTAGGGTCCCTGAAAGTGCATAGGACATTGCACACAGGAGAGAAGCCATTTCAATGTTCCCAGTGTGGAAAGAGTTTTGCAGAGTTAGGGCACCTGAAAGCACATGAGAGAATGCACACAGGGGAGAAGCCTTACCAATGCTATCTGTGTGGAAAGAGTTTTTCCTTGTTAGCAAGCCTGAAAAGACATGAGAGGATCCACACAAGAGATGCGCTTTTCCAATGCGCCCAGTGTGAAAATAGTTTTTCCTTGTTAGCAAGCTTGAAAAGACATGAGAGGATACACACAGGTGATAAGAATTTCCACTGCTCCCAGTGTGAAAGGAGTTTTACACGGTTAGGGAACCTGAAAAAACATAAAAGAATACACTCAGGAGAAAAGCCTTTCCACTGCTCCCAGTGTGGAAAGGGTTTTACAGAGTTAGGGAACCTGAAAAGACATGAGAGGACACACACAGGAGATAAGCCTCATCGCTGCTCCCAGTGTGGAAAAAGTTTTACCCAGTTAGCACACCTGAAAGTGCATGAGAGAATCCACACGGGAGAAAAGCCTTACCAATGCTCAGACTGTGGAAAGACCTATTCCTCATCACGGTCACTTAAAAGTCACGTGAGAATCCACGCAGGAGGGAAGAAGCCTTCCCCTTGTTTGTAAATTGTTATATTTCACATCACATTGACTTAATTTCTTCTCCTAGTGGGTATATTGATATTTCACTTCACATTAACTTAAAATTCATCAGAGAACATACACAGTTCTCCCATTGTCTTATGTTGACTGATAAATGTGTTTACCTGTTTATACCACATGAAATTAAATGGTGCAAAGTGTACTCAAACATATATTTGTTTGTTTTTATTAGAAAACATGAATTGAATATGGAGTTTGTCAGTTTGAATATAGAGCATATCAGATTCCATGTGTTTAAATGGTCATTTCTTAAACTCTATGTGTGTGTGTTTATCTGGGTGTGTCATTCCTCCAGCACTACAGATAATCAAGTGATATTTGGATGTGATGCATTTGTTCCATTGTTGACATTTGCATTGTTGGCCCACTGCTGATTTGTATCTTACAGTGTGGCTTTAACCTCTCTGAGACATGTGGGACGGGAGCGTCCCACCTCGCCAACAGCCAGTGAAAGTGCAGGGCGGCCAAATTCAAAACAACAAAAATTTCATAATTAAAATTCCTCAAGCATACAAGTATTTTACACCATTTTAAAGATACAATTATTGTTAATCCAGCCACAGTGTCTGATTTCAAAAATGCTTTACAGCGAAAGCACCACAAACGATTATGTTAGGTCACCCCTAAGTCACAGAAAACCCAGCCATTTTTCCAGCCAAAGAGGCGTCACAAAAAGCACAAAAAGAGATAAAAATGTATCACTAACCTTTGATGATCTTCATCAGATGACACGCATAGGACTTCATGTTACACAATACATGTATGTTTTGTTCGCTAAAGTGCATATTTATATTTTTTTTAATCTAATTTTACATTGGCACGTTACGTTCAGTAGTTCTAAAACATGCAGTGGTTTTGCAGAGAGCCACATCAATTTACAGAAATACTGATCATAAATGTTGATGAAAATACAAGTGTTACACATGGAATTAGAGATAAACTTCTCCTTAATGCAACCACTGTGTCAGATTTCAAAATCACTTTACGGAAAAAGCAAACCATAATCTGAGTACAGCGTTCAGACAATAAAGCAGCCAAAAAGATATCCGCCATATTGGGTAGTCAACATTAGTCAGAAATAGCGTTATAAATATTATTATTATTATATATATATTATTATATTATATTATTATTATTATTATAAATATTCACTTACCTTTGATGATCTTCATCAGAATGCACTCCCAGGAATCCCAGTTCCATCGTAAATGTTTGATTTGTTCGATAAAGTTAATAATTTATGTCCAAATAGCTTCTTTTGTTCGGGCATTTTGTTCGGGCATTTAGTACACAAATCCAAAGGCGCGTTCAGGTCCAGCTGAACGTCAGAAGAAAAGTTTTAAAAGTTATATTACAGGTCGTAGAAACATTTCAAACTAAGTATAGAATCAATCTTTAGGATGTTTATATCATAAATGTTCCAAACTGAGAATTCCATTGTCTGTAGAAAAGCAATGGAAGGAGAGCTAACTCTGTCGTGACCGCAACATAACCAATATCCCACTGTATCTACAATAGGGGCTGAGTTTAAAAAAAAACTACAAGCCTCAGATTTCCCACTTCCTGGTTGGATTTTTCTCAGGGTTTCGCCTGCCATAAGAGTTATGTTATACTCACAGACATCATTCAAACAGTTTTAGAAACAGAGAGTTTCAGAGTGTTTTCTATCCAATACTACTAATAATATGCATATATTAGCATCTGGGACAGAGTAGCAGGCAGTTCACTCTGGGCACCTTATTCATCCAAGCTACTCAATACTGCCCCCCCCCCCCCCCGTCAAACTCAATCAGCAGACAGGACATATTGATAAAACAACTAATTTGCCATATTATATATTATTATATTTATCATAGCCTATTATGTTTGTTATGACAGAAAACCGTGCAAATAACTGGCCCAAACTGGCCATTGATTTATTCGAAAACATATGGCCCTTTGTAATGCCCACGCATGTACATAGGATTCTGTATACAGCCTTTTAACATATTAAAACAAAATAGATACATTTCCTAGTATCTGTCCTTTGCTGCAATGCTTGCAGATGTGCATAATATGCCCCGCAATCAAAAAATATATAATAATTCCAAATAACAAAAAAACTTAGCTACTGGTTGTTGTAACATTTAAACTGAATTTATTATTATTATTATTATTATTATTTTTTGCACTGCATGTTTCACCGGTGCAGTTGAATGCAGCATCTCAGTATGGTGCCATCACCACGGAGCACAGCCAACGGTAGCTACGGCAAGGCTGAGGACCATCCACTTTCCCCTCTTCTGCAACGGAATTAGTAGCTAGCTGGAAGTGAATGTGTTATATATATATGTTTCACCGGTGCAGTTGAATGCAGCATCTCAGTATGGTGCCATCACCACGGAGCACAGCCAACGGTAGCTACGGCAAGGCTGAGGACCGTCCACTTTCCCCTCTTCTGCAACGGAATTAGTAGCTAGCTGGAAGTGAATGTGTTATATATATGTTTCACCGGTGCAGTTGAATGCAGCATCTCAGTATGGTGCCATCACCACGGAGCACAGCCAACGGTAGCTACGGCAAGGCTGAGGACCGTCCACTTTCCCCTCTTCTGCAACGGAATTAGTAGCTAGCTGGAAGTGAATGTGTTATATATATGTTTCACCGGTGCAGTTGAATGCAGCATCTCAGTATGGTGCCATCACCACGGAGCACAGCCAACGGTAGCTACGGCAAGGCTGAGGACCGTCCACTTTCCCCTCTTCTGCAACGGAATTAGTAGCTAGCTGGAAGTGAATGTGTTATATATATATATGTTTCACCGGTGCAGTTGAATGCAGCATCTCAGTATGGTGCCATCACCACGGAGCACAGCCAACGGTAGCTACGGCAAGGCTGAGGACCGTCCACTTTCCCCTCTTCTGCAACGGAATTAGTAGCTAGCTGGAAGGGAATGTGTTATATATATATGTTTCACCGGTGCAGTTGAATGCAGCATCTCAGTATGGTGCCATCACCACGGAGCACAGCCAACGGTAGCTACGGCAAGGCTGAGGACCGTCCACTTTCCCCTCTTCTGCAACGGAATTAGTAGCTAGCTGGAAGTGAATGTGTTATATATATGTTTCACCGGTGCAGTTGAATGCAGCATCTCAGTATGGTGCCATCACCACGGAGCACAGCCAACGGTAGCTACGGCAAGGCTGAGGACCGTCCACTTTCCCCTCTTCTGCAACAGAATTAGTAGCTAGCTGGAAGTGAATGTGTTATATATATGTTTCACCGGTGCAGTTGAATGCAGCATCTCAGTATGGTGCCATCACCACGGAGCACAGCCAACGGTAGCTACGGCAAGGCTGAGGACCGTCCACTTTCCCCTCTTCTGCAACGGAATTAGTAGCTAGCTGGAAGTGAATGTGTTATATATATATGTTTCACCGGTGCAGTTGAATGCAGCATCTCAGTATGGTGCCATCACCACGGAGCACAGCCAACGGTAGCTACGGCAAGGCTGAGGACCGTCCACTTTCCCCTCTTCTGCAACGGAATTAGTAGCTAGCTGGAAGGGAATGTTATTTATACGAAACAAAAATATAAACGTAAAATGCAACAGTTTCAGTTAATTGATATAAATAAATTAGGTCCTAATCTATGAATTTCACATGACTGGGAATACAGATATGCATCTATTGGTCACAGATACCTTTTAAAAAAAAAGCCTAACAATGGACCTCATGATCTCGTTGCAGTATTTATGTGCATTTAAATTGCCATCGATAAAATGCAATTGTGTCAGTTGTCCGTAGCTTATGCCTGCCCATACCATAACCCCACCTCCACCGTAGGGCATTCTGTTCACAACGTTGACATCAACAAACCACTCACCCAGCTGACGCCGAAGATGTGGTTTGAGGTTGTGAGGCCAAATTCTCTAAAACAACATTGAAGGTGGCTTATCATAGAGAAATGAACATTCAATTCTCTGGTAACAGCTCTGGTGGACATTCCTGCCGTCAACATGCCAATTGCACGCTCCCTCAAAACTTGAAACATCTGTGGCATTGTGTTGTGTGGCAAAACTGCGCATTTTAGAGTGGCCTTTTATTGTTCCCCAGCGCAAGGTGCACCTGTGTAATGATCATGCTGTTAAATCAGCTTCTTGATATGCCACACCTGTCAGGTGGATGGATTATCTTGGCAAAGGAGGAAATGCTCACTAACAGGGATGTAAACAAATTTGAGAGAAATAAGCTTTTTTTTTGTGCGTATGGAAAATCTCACCAGCCTCTTATTATAGTCTCATGAAACACGGCACTAACACTTTACATGTCGTGATTAGATTTCTGTTCAGTGCTGCTTCCATTTTTACTTCCAATGAGAAAAGAGACTCCAAAATGACACATGATTTACCATTCAGTCCCTATTAGCATAAAAACCAACATGATTTACCATTCAGTCCCTATTAGCATAAAAACCAACATGATTTACCATTCAGTCCCTATTAGCATAAAAACCAACATGATTTACCATTCAGTCCCTATTAGCATAAAAACCAACATGATTTATCATTCAGTCCCTATTAGCATAAAAACCAACATGATTTACCATTCAGTCCCTATTAGCATAAAAACCAACATGATTTACCATTCAGTCCCTATTAGCATAAAAACGACATGATTTACCATTCAGTCCCTATTAGCATAAAAACCAACATGATTTACCATTCAGTCCCTATTAGCATAAAAACGACATGATTTACCATTCAGTCCCTATTAGCATAAAAACCAACATGATTTACCATTCAGTCCCTATTAGCATAAAAACCAACATGATTTATCATTCAGTCCCTATCAGCATAAAAACCAACATGATTTACCATTCAGTCCCTATTAGCATAAAAACGACATGATTTACCATTCAGTCCCTATTAGCATAAAAACCAACATGATTTACCAGTCAGTCCCTATTAGCATAAAAACCAACATGATTTACCAGTCAGTCCCTATTAGCATAAAAACCAACATGATTTACCAGTCAGTCCCTATTAGCATAAAAACCAACATGATTTATCATTCAGTCCCTATTAGCATAAAAACCAACATGATTTACCAGTCAGTCCCTATTAGCATAAAAACCAACATGATTTACCAGTCAGTCCCTATTAGCATAAAAACCAACATGATTTATCATTCAGTCCCTATTAGCATAAAAACCAACATGATTTACCAGTCAGTCCCTATTAGCATAAAAACCAACATGATTTACCAGTCAGTCCCTATTAGCATAAAAACCAACATGATTTACCAGTCAGTCCCTATTAGCATAAAAACCAACATGATTTACCATTCAGTCCCTATTAGCATAAAAACCAACATGATTTACCATTCAGTCCCTATCAGCATAAAAACCAACATGATTTACCATTCAGTCCCTATTAGCATAAAAACCAACATGATTTACCATTCAGTCCCTATTAGCATAAAAACCAACATGATTTACCATTCAGTCCCTATCAGCATAAAAACCAACATGATTTACCATTCAGTCCCTATTAGCATAAAAACCAACATGATTTACCATTCAGTCCCTATCAGCATAAAAACCAACATGATTTACCATTCAGTCCCTATCATCATAAAAACCAACATGATTTACCATTCAGTCCCTATTAGCATAAAAACGACATGATTTACCATTCAGTCCCTATCAGCATAAAAACCAACATGATTTACCAGTCAGTCCCTATCAGCATAAAAACCAACATGATTTACCATTCAGTCCCTATTAGCATAAAAACGACATGATTTACCATTCAGTCCCTATTAGCATAAAAACTACATGATTTACCATTCAGTCCCTATTAGCATAAAAACGACATGATTTACCATTCAGTCCCTATTAGCATAAAAACGACATGATTTACCAGTCAGTCCCTATCAGCATAAAAACGACATGATTTACCATTCAGTCCCTATTAGCATAAAAACGACATGATTTACCATTCAGTCCCTATTAGCATAAAAACGACATGATTTACCATTCAGTCCCTATTAGCATAAAAACGACATGATTTACCATTCAGTCCCTATTAGCATAAAAACGACATGATTTACCATTCAGTCCCTATTAGCATAAAAACGACATGATTTACCAGTCAGTCCCTATCAGCATAAAAACGACATGATTTACCATTCAGTCCCTATTAGCATAAAAACGACATGATGTACCATTCAGTCCCTATCAGCATAAAAACCAACATGATTTACCATTCAGTCCCTATTAGCATAAAAACCAACATGATTTACCATTCAGTCCCTATTAGCATAAAAACCAACATGATTTACCATTCAGTCCCTATTAGCATAAAAACGACATGATGTACCATTCAGTCCCTATCAGCATAAAAACCAACATGATTTACCATTCAGTCCCTATTAGCATAAAAACCAACATGATTTACCATTCAGTCCCTATCAGCATAAAAACCAACATGATTTACCAGTCAGTCCCTATTAGCATAAAAACCAACATGATTTACCAGTCAGTCCCTATTAGCATAAAAACCAACATGATTTACCATTCAGTCCCTATTAGCATAAAAACCAACATGATTTACCATTCAGTCCCTATCAGCATAAAAACCAACATGATTTACCATTCAGTCCCTATTAGCATAAAAACCAACATGATTTACCAGTCAGTCCCTATTAGCATAAAAACCAACATGATTTACCAGTCAGTCCCTATTAGCATAAAAACCAACATGATTTACCAGTCAGTCCCTATTAGCATAAAAACCAACATGATTTATCATTCAGTCCCTATTAGCATAAAAACCAACATGATTTACCAGTCAGTCCCTATTAGCATAAAACCAACATGATTTACCAGTCAGTCCCTATTAGCATAAAAACCAACATGATTTATCATTCAGTCCCTATTAGCATAAAAACCAACATGATTTACCAGTCAGTCCCTATTAGCATAAAAACCAACATGATTTACCAGTCAGTCCCTATTAGCATAAAAACCAACATGATTTACCAGTCAGTCCCTATTAGCATAAAAACCAACATGATTTACCATTCAGTCCCTATTAGCATAAAAACCAACATGATTTACCATTCAGTCCCTATCAGCATAAAAACCAACATGATTTACCATTCAGTCCCTATTAGCATAAAAACCAACATGATTTACCATTCAGTCCCTATTAGCATAAAAACCAACATGATTTACCATTCAGTCCCTATCAGCATAAAAACCAACATGATTTACCATTCAGTCCCTATTAGCATAAAAACCAACATGATTTACCATTCAGTCCCTATCAGCATAAAAACCAACATGATTTACCATTCAGTCCCTATCATCATAAAAACCAACATGATTTACCATTCAGTCCCTATTAGCATAAAAACGACATGATTTACCATTCAGTCCCTATCAGCATAAAAACCAACATGATTTACCAGTCAGTCCCTATCAGCATAAAAACCAACATGATTTACCATTCAGTCCCTATTAGCATAAAAACGACATGATTTACCATTCAGTCCCTATTAGCATAAAAACTACATGATTTACCATTCAGTCCCTATTAGCATAAAAACGACATGATTTACCATTCAGTCCCTATTAGCATAAAAACGACATGATTTACCAGTCAGTCCCTATCAGCATAAAAACGACATGATTTACCATTCAGTCCCTATTAGCATAAAAACGACATGATTTACCATTCAGTCCCTATTAGCATAAAAACGACATGATTTACCATTCAGTCCCTATTAGCATAAAAACGACATGATTTACCATTCAGTCCCTATTAGCATAAAAACGACATGATTTACCATTCAGTCCCTATTAGCATAAAAACGACATGATTTACCAGTCAGTCCCTATCAGCATAAAAACGACATGATTTACCATTCAGTCCCTATTAGCATAAAAACGACATGATGTACCATTCAGTCCCTATCAGCATAAAAACCAACATGATTTACCATTCAGTCCCTATTAGCATAAAAACCAACATGATTTACCATTCAGTCCCTATTAGCATAAAAACCAACATGATTTACCATTCAGTCCCTATTAGCATAAAAACGACATGATGTACCATTCAGTCCCTATCAGCATAAAAACCAACATGATTTACCATTCAGTCCCTATTAGCATAAAAACCAACATGATTTACCATTCAGTCCCTATCAGCATAAAAACCAACATGATTTACCAGTCAGTCCCTATTAGCATAAAAACCAACATGATTTACCAGTCAGTCCCTATTAGCATAAAAACCAACATGATTTATCATTCAGTCCCTATTAGCATAAAAACCAACATGATTTACCAGTCAGTCCCTATTAGCATAAAAACCAACATGATTTACCAGTCAGTCCCTATTAGCATAAAAACCAACATGATTTACCATTCAGTCCCTATCAGCATAAAAACCAACATGATTTACCAGTCAGTCCCTATTAGCATAAAAACCAACATGATTTACCATTCAGTCCCTATCAGCATAAAAACCAACATGATTTACCATTCAGTCCCTATCAGCATAAAAACCAACATGATTTACCAGTCAGTCCCTATTAGCATAAAAACCAACATGATTTACCAGTCAGTCCCTATTAGCATAAAAACCAACATGATTTACCAGTCAGTCCCTATTAGCATAAAAACCAACATGATTTACCATTCAGTCCCTATTAGCATAAAAACCAACATGATTTACCATTCAGTCCCTATCAGTATAAAAACCAACATGATTTACCATTCAGTCCCTATTAGCATAAAAACCAACATGATTTACCATTCAGTCCCTATTAGCATAAAAACCAACATGATTTACCATTCAGTCCCTATCAGCATAAAAACCAACATGATTTACCATTCAGTCCCTATTAGCATAAAAACCAACATGATTTACCAGTCAGTCCCTATTAGCATAAAAACCAACATGATTTACCAGTCAGTCCCTATTAGCATAAAAACCAACATGATTTACCAGTCAGTCCCTATTAGCATAAAAACCAACATGATTTATCATTCAGTCCCTATCAGCATAAAAACCAACATGATTTACCAGTCAGTCCCTATTAGCATAAAAACCAACATGATTTACCAGTCAGTCCCTATTAGCATAAAAACCAACATGATTTATCATTCAGTCCCTATTAGCATAAAAACCAACATGATTTACCAGTCAGTCCCTATTAGCATAAAAACCAACATGATTTACCAGTCAGTCCCTATTAGCATAAAAACCAACATGATTTACCAGTCAGTCCCTATTAGCATAAAAACCAACATGATTTACCATTCAGTCCCTATTAGCATAAAAACCAACATGATTTACCATTCAGTCCCTATCAGCATAAAAACCAACATGATTTACCATTCAGTCCCTATTAGCATAAAAACCAACATGATTTACCATTCAGTCCCTATTAGCATAAAAACCAACATGATTTACCATTCAGTCCCTATCAGCATAAAAACCAACATGATTTACCATTCAGTCCCTATTAGCATAAAAACCAACATGATTTACCATTCAGTCCCTATCAGCATAAAAACCAACATGATTTACCATTCAGTCCCTATCATCATAAAAACCAACATGATTTACCATTCAGTCCCTATTAGCATAAAAACGACATGATTTACCATTCAGTCCCTATCAGCATAAAAACCAACATGATTTACCAGTCAGTCCCTATCAGCATAAAAACCAACATGATTTACCATTCAGTCCCTATTAGCATAAAAACGACATGATTTACCATTCAGTCCCTATTAGCATAAAAACTACATGATTTACCATTCAGTCCCTATTAGCATAAAAACGACATGATTTACCATTCAGTCCCTATTAGCATAAAAACGACATGATTTACCAGTCAGTCCCTATCAGCATAAAAACGACATGATTTACCATTCAGTCCCTATTAGCATAAAAACGACATGATTTACCATTCAGTCCCTATTAGCATAAAAACGACATGATTTACCATTCAGTCCCTATTAGCATAAAAACGACATGATTTACCATTCAGTCCCTATTAGCATAAAAACGACATGATTTACCATTCAGTCCCTATTAGCATAAAAACGACATGATTTACCAGTCAGTCCCTATCAGCATAAAAACGACATGATTTACCATTCAGTCCCTATTAGCATAAAAACGACATGATGTACCATTCAGTCCCTATCAGCATAAAAACCAACATGATTTACCATTCAGTCCCTATTAGCATAAAAACCAACATGATTTACCATTCAGTCCCTATTAGCATAAAAACCAACATGATTTACCATTCAGTCCCTATTAGCATAAAAACGACATGATGTACCATTCAGTCCCTATCAGCATAAAAACCAACATGATTTACCATTCAGTCCCTATTAGCATAAAAACCAACATGATTTACCATTCAGTCCCTATCAGCATAAAAACCAACATGATTTACCATTCAGTCCCTATCAGCATAAAAACCAACATGATTTACCATTCAGTCCCTATCAGCATAAAAACCAACATGATTTACCATTCAGTCCCTATTAGCATAAAAACCAACATGATTTACCATTCAGTCCCTATCAGCATAAAAACCAACATGATTTACCATTCAGTCCCTATCAGCATAAAAACCAACATGATTTACCATTCAGTCCCTATCAGCATAAAAACCAACATGATTTACCATTCAGTCCCTATCAGCATAAAAACCAACATGATTTACCATTCAGTCCCTATCAGCATAAAAACCAACATGATTTACCATTCAGTCCCTATCAGCATAAAAACGTAAAACCGAAACACAACCAAAACAAACTGAAAGTGCAACAAGTTTGAAGAGTCACAAGCAAAGCATTGACTACTTTAATACACCAAGTAACGTTTTCTAAAGACATCAATCAATCAAATGTATTTTAAAAGCCCTTTTTTTTTACATCAGCAGGTGTCACAAACACCTATAACATCTTACAAAGTGCTTCTACAGATACCCAGCCTAAAACCTCAGACCAACGATGCCCATGTAGAAACAAACACTTGTAACATCTTACAATGTGGGGGGAACATTCATCGTTTTGTTTACTCACTAGGTTATTTTTCAATGTTAGTTCGTTTGCTCCCACTGAAGAGACAACAGAGGTTATCATTCAATATCAGTTAGTTTGCTCCCACTGAAGAGACAACATAGATCATAATTCAATGTCAGTTAGTTTGCTCCCACTGAAGAGACATCAGAGGTTATCATTCAATATCAGTTAGTTTGCTCCCACTGAAGAGACAACATAGATCATCATTCAATGTCAGTTAGTTTGCTCCCACTGAAGAGACAACATAGATCATCATTCAATGTCAGTTAGTTTGCTCCCACTGAAGAGACATCAGAGATCACCATCCTCATCTATCACTTAAAGACACACCCAGTACCCTGTTACCACGGTATCGGACCACGCCTTAAAGGGACAGCTGAACATTTTTGGTCTATCCTAACGACACCTATTTGAGGGGAAAATTGTGCTTCACTGAAACTGGATCACCCCAACAAAAAAACATGTCATTAAAGCACAACTTTAGTTGTGCTCCTAAATATATTGGTGTGCTCCTAAATATATTTGTGTGCTCCTAAATATATTTGTGTGCTCCTAAATATATTTGTGTGCTCCTAAATATATTTGTGTGCTCCTAACTATATTTGTGTGCTCCTAAATATATTTGTGTGCTCCTAAATATATTTGTGTGCTCCTAAATATATTTGTGTGCTCCTAACTATATTTGTGTGCTCCTAACTATATTTGTGTGCTCCTAAATATATTTGTGTGCTCCTAACTATAAACGTAGGATCACATGTGCTCCTAAATATATTTGTGTGCTCCTAAATATATTTGTGTGCTCCTAACTATAAACGTAGGATCACATGTGCTCCTAAATATATTTGTGTGCTCCTAAAGATATCTGTGTGCTCCTAAATATATTTGTGTGCTCCTAAATATATTTGTGTGCTCCTAACTATATTTGTGTGCTCCTAAATATATTTGTGTGCTCCTAAATATATTTGTGTGCTCCTAACTATAAACGTAGGATCACATGTGCTCCTAAATATATTTGTGTGCTCCTAAATATATTTGTGTGCTCCTAACTATAAACGTAGGATCACATGTGCTCTTAAATATATTATTGTGCTCCTAAATATATTTGTGTGCTCCTAACTATAAACGTAGGATCACATGTGCTCCTAAATATATTTGTGTGCTCCTAAAGATATCTGTGTGCTCCTAAATATATTTGTGTGCTCCTAAATATATTTGTGTGCTCCTAAATATATTTGTGTGCTCCTAACTATAAACGTAGGATCACATGCGCTCCTTGTGATACATGTCAGCGTAGAACTATAATAATAAGTCAACTGCATCAATCAGCATTGTATCTGTCAGGACAGTGTGGTGTGTAGTGATATGGAGGCACTTTGCTGATTCTTGATGTTCACTTGTACAACTGTTCATCATTACTATTGTGTCCAAATTAATTATTTTAACCCACATTGGTTAAAAGACTCATGTCACAAAAATGAAATGACATTGAGTAACATACCACATTACTTCATACTTACATGTCTTGGTTTACAACAATGACAAAGAATGCTTATTCATTTTTATTTATTATTTTGTAGTCATAGCGGAAAAAAATTATTTTGGATGGTCGTTTTTTTTTTTTTTTTTCTCCTTCAATCTGCCTGCCACGGTGACTGGTGGACCAAAAACAAACCCCCCCAAAAAATACTTAGAAGACAATTGTCCAAAGTTTGTAAAATAATTTCATCATTCACGCCATTGACCGTCTGACTTTGTCGTTCACACAGGAGAGAGACATGACTATCGTGGATCATCCGGGGAGCCTCAACAACATCCTGATTCTGAGGAAGCAGAGAAGAGTCTCTCCAGATCAGAACACCTCATTAAACACCGACGGGCACCTACAGGGAAGAAACCGCTCCGCTGCTCTGACTGTGGGAAGAGTTACTCGAGATCAGATTCACTAAAATTACACCTGAGAATTCACACAGGTGAGAAGCTTTTCAACTGTGATCAATGTGGGAAGAGATGCACCTCTTCGTCAGAACTTAAAATACACCAGAGAATCCACACCGGAGAGAAACCTTATCGCTGCTCACAGTGTGGCATGACTTTCTCCAGATCACATTCATTGAAATCACACCTGAGAATTCATACAGGAGAGAAAACTTATGGCTGTGATCAATGTGGGAAGAGTTTTGCTACCTCAGCTAACCTGACTGCACACCAGAGAATACACACGGGAGAGAAGCATTACCACTGCTCTGACTGTGGAATAAGCTTAACCACGTCAAGGGGACTATTACTACACCAGAGAACTCACACAGGACAGAAGCCCTATAGCTGTGATCAGTGTGGGAAGAGTTTCACTCAGTCAACCAACCTTAAATCCCATCAGAGAACTCACACTGGAGAGAAGCCTTATAGCTGTGATCAATGTGAGAAGAGATACTCTGATTTAAGAGATCTGATTAAACATCAGAAAATGCACACTGTAGATCCACAGAGAATGGTATGTCCAACACCAGACCTGGGTAGTAGAACACAGAGAGTGGAATGACCTCCAACACCAGACCTGGGTAGTAGAACACAGAGAGTGGAATGTCCAACACCAGACCTGGGTAGTAGAACACAGAGAGTGGAATGTCCTCCAACACCGGACCTGGGTAGTAGAACACAGAGAGTGGAATGACCTCCAACACCAGACCTGGGTAGTAGAACACAGAGTGTGGAATGTCCAACACCAGACCTGGGTAGTAGAACACAGAGAGTGGAATGACCTCCAACACCAGACCTGGGTAGTAGAACACAGAGAGTGGAATGTCCTCCAACACCAGACCTGGGTAGTAGAACACAGAGAGTGGAATGTCCAACACCAGACCTGGGTAGTAGAACACAGAGAGTGGAATGTCCAACACCAGACCTGGGTAGTAGAACACAGAGAGTGGAATGTCCAACACCAGACCTGGGTAGTAGAACACAGAGAGTGGAATGACCTCCAACACCAGATCTGGGTAGTAGAACACAGAGAGTGGAATGTCCAACACCAGACATGGGTAGTAGAACACAGAGAGTGGAATGACCTCCAATTCCAGACCTGGGTAGTAGAACACAGAGACTGGAATATCCAACACCAGACCTGGGTAGTAGAACACAGAGAGTGGAATGTCCAACACCAGACCTGGGTAGTAGAACACAGAGAGTGGAATGACCTCCAACACCAGACCTGGGTAGTAGAACACAGAGTGTGGAATGTCCAACACCAGACCTGGGTAGTAGAACACAGAGAGTGGAATGACCTCCAACACCAGACCTGGGTAGTAGAACACAGAGAGTGGAATGTCCTCCAACACCAGACCTGGGTAGTAGAACACAGAGAGTGGAATGTCCAACACCAGACCTGGGTAGTAGAACACAGAGAGTGGAATGTCCAACACCAGGACCTGGGTAGTAGAACACAGAGAGTGGAATGTCCAACACCAGACCTGGGTAGTAGAACACAGAGAGTGGAATGACCTCCAACACCAGATCTGGGTAGTAGAACACAGAGAGTGGAATGTCCAACACCAGACATGGGTAGTAGAACACAGAGAGTGGAATGACCTCCAATTCCAGACCTGGGTAGTAGAACACAGAGACTGGAATATCCAACACCAGACCTGGGTAGTAGAACACAGAGTGTGGAATGACCTCCAACACCTGACCTGGGTAGTAGAACGGGGGGAGGGGGCTCGGGTTAGTTGAGAAATGTGTGTTTGGGGGGAGGGGATTGGTACCAACGATTTATATATATACACACTAGATGAGAGAAATGGGGTGCTGTTTTGAAGCCACTGCGCCTCCATTTTGGTACTCCACCACCATTCTAAAAACTATTTAGGAAGCTATAGAAATGTATTTATTCATGTCTACATTTGTTGTATTCTATCACAGACACCTTCACGCAAACTTTTAAATGATATTATGTGAACTAAACACAGAGGACTAATTGATCTAAATTGGGGAAGAGAGATGAGAAACAGAGTGAGATGTCGGACTCTAAGACAGATGGAACACATTTTGGCATGAACATTGAGGATTTCCACCATTAAAAAGCAGTCAACCGGGTGGGACTTTCCTATTGGTTAAGGAAGTATCACATGATTCCATCCAGGTCATCAACTGGGTGGGACTTTCCTATTGGTTAAGGAGGTATCACATGATTCCATCCAGGTCATCAACTGGGTGGGACTTTCCTATTGGTTAAGGAGGTATCACATGATTCCATCCAGGTCATCAACTGGGTGGGACTTTCCTATTGGTTAAGGAGGTATCACATGATTCCATCCAGGTCATCAACTGGGTGGGACTTTCCTATTGGTTAAGGAGGTATCACATGATTCCATCCAGGTCATCAACTGGGTGGGACTTTCCTATTGGTTAAGGAGGTATCACATGATTCCATCCAGGTCATCAACTGGGTGGGACTTCCTATTGGTTAAGGAGGTGTCACATGATTCCATCCAGGTCATCAACTGGGTGGGACTTTCCTATTGGTTAAGGAGGTATCACATGATTCCATCCAGGTCATCAACTGGATGGGACTTTCCTATTGGTTAAGGAGGTATCACATGATTCCATCCAGGTCATCAACTGGATGGGACTTTCCTATTGGTTAAGGAGGTATCACATGATTCCATCCAGGTCATCAACTGGATGGGACTTTCCTATTGGTTAAGGAGGTATCACATGATTCCATCCAGGTCATCAACTGGATGGGACTTTCCTATTGGTTAAGGAGGTATCACATGATTCCATCCAGGTCATCAACTGGGTGGGACTTTCCTATTGGTTAAGGAGGTATCACATGATTCCATCCAGGTCATCAACTGGGTGGGACTTTCCTATTGGTTAAGGAGGTATCACATGATTCCATCCAGGTCATCAACTGGGTGGGACTTTCCTATTGGTTAAGGAGGTATCACATGATTCCATCCAGGTCATCAACTGGATGGGACTTTCCTATTGGTTAAGGGGGTATCACATGATTCCATCCAGGTCATCAACTGGGTGGGACTTTCCTATTGGTTAAGGAGGTATCACATGATTCCATCCAGGTCATCAACTGGATGGGACTTTCCTATTGGTTAAGGAGGTATCACATGATTCCATCCAGGTCATCAACTGGATGGGACTTTCCTATTGGTTAAGGAGGTATCACATGATTCCATCCAGGTCATCAACTGGATGGGACTTTCCTATTGGTTAAGGAGGTATCACATGATTCCATCCAGGTCATCAACTGGATTGGACTTTCCTATTGGTTAAGGAGGTATCACATGATTCCATCCAGGTCATCAACTTGGTGGGACTTTCCTATTGGTTAAGGAGGTATCACATGATTCCATCCAGGTCATCAACTGGGTGGGACTTCCTATTGGTTAAGGAGGTGTCACATGATTCCATCCAGGTCATCAACTGGGTGGGACTTTCCTATTGGTTAAGGAGGTATCACATGATTCCATCCAGGTCATCAACTGGGTGGGACTTCCTATTGGTTAAGGAGGTATCACATGATTCCATCCAGGTCATCAACTGGGTGGGACTTTCCTATTGGTTAAGGAGGTATCACATGATTCCATCCAGGTCGTCAACTGGGTGGGACTTTCCTATTGGAGTGATAAGTACATGCAGTTTTTAAACTTTTAAATGAACGATATATAGCCTTTGATTCTTGGAGAATATACAGTGCCTTCAGAAAATACTCACAACCCCCTTGACTTTTTCCACATATTGATGTGTTACAGCCTGAATTAGAAAATAGATTTGTGTGAGATGTTGTGTCACTGGCCGACACACAATACCCCACAGTGAATTACATTTATTTATTTTTTTTTACAAATGAATAGCTTACATGTCCTGAGTCAATAAGTATTCAACCCCTTTGTTATTGGCGAGCCAAAATAAGTTCAGGAGTAAAAAATGTCCTTAATAAGTCACATAAGTTTAATAGAATCACTCTGTGTGCAATAATGGTGTTTATCATGCTTTTTGAATGACTACTTACTCTCTGTACCTAGGGCTGTGCGATATATCAAATTCAAAATATTTTTTTATGTATTTTATGAGCGTTATTTTTGTCCGCTTGTTTTTCATGTTGCCTTTTTTGGTCTCGTCTCCTTCGCTCCTTCTGTGCCCGTGTCCCATTTACACCAGAGGTTAGTATATAATAGTGGTATACCGAAACTTCTGTACTTTTTCCACACATAAAAAAAGTGTGCCCAGCCTTTCATTCTAATAGTAATATATCATGTTGTTGACACTCACCAGATGCCTTTCATTCTAATAGTAATATATCATGTTGTTGACCTTCACCAGATGCCCAGCCTTTCATTCTAATAGTAATATATCATGTTGTTGACACTCACCAGATGCCTTTCATTCTAATAGTAATATATCATGTTGTTGACCTTCACCAGATGCCCAGCCTTTCATTCTAATAGTAATATATCATGTTGTTGACCTTCACCAGATGCCTTTCATTCTAATAGTAATATATCATGTTGTTGACCTTCACCAGATGCCCAGCCTTTCATTCTAATAGTAATATATCATGTTGTTGACCTTCACCAGATGCCTTTCATTCTAATAGTAATATATCATGTTGTTGACCTTCACCAGATGCCTTTCATTCTAATAGTAATATATCATGTTGTTGACCTTCACCAGATGCCTTTCATTCTAATAGTAATACATCATGTTGTTGACCTTCACCAGATGCCCAGCCTTTCATTCTAATAGTAATATATCATGTTGTTGACCTTCACCAGATGTCCAGCCTTTCATTCTAATAGTAATATATAATGTTGTTGACCTTCACCAGATGCCCAGCCTTTCATTCTAATAGTAATATATCATGTTGTTGACCTTCACCAGATGCCCAGCCTTTCATTCTAATAGTAATATATCATGTTGTTGACCTTCACCAGATGCCCAGCCTTTCATTCTAATAGTAATATATCATGTTGTTGACCTTCACCAGATGCCCAGCCTTTCATTCTAATAGTAATATATCATGTTGTTGACCTTCACCAGATGCCTTTCATTCTAATAGTAATATATCATGTTGTTGACCTTCACCAGATGCCTTTCATTCTAATAGTAATATATCATGTTGTTGACCTTCACCAGATGCCTTTCATTCTAATAGTAATATATCATGTTGTTGACCTTCACCAGATGTCCAGCCTTTCATTCTAATAGTAATATATCATGTTGTTGACCTTCACCAGATGTCCAGCCTTTGACAGGAAAACAACAGTTGGGAAAAGGCTTCTATTTAAATGGGGTTCCATTTCAAGTTGTTGGCACAAAGACGTATGAATGCCACCAAGAGGAAAGACAGACAAACAAAAGCCAAAGAGAAATATGAAGCTGAAATTAACAAGAAGACTGTAATTGCAAAGACAGATCACTGTAATTTATACCATACATATTTACAACACTAATTTCACTTGAATTATGTTGAATTACTAACTAACAATGGAATGTTCCTCAACAAAATGGAATAAGATGGGACTTTAAAATGGGTTTATCTTGTTACAGCGCCAACATCTGGCCAATCAATGTAATTTTGTAAATGCCAGATCTCAATGGCAAGAGGCATCATTCACCCATGTTTCGTCAAAATCAGGCCAGTGCTGTCTGAGATATTGCACGTGACTAAGGTACGAACTAACTAACATACAGTACTAACGGAATAAGACTGTTCCACAATTCATCAAAGGCAACAATTAAGAGCAGCTTGGCAGGTTGAAGAGCTTTGCTTGACGTTCTGCCCCTGAACAGACAGTTAACCCACTGTTCCTAGGCCGTCATTGAAAATAAGAATTTGTTCTTAACTGACTAGCCTAGTTAAATAAAGGTAAAATAAAAAATAAATAAAATGTACTGATTGGTTTCATACAACCGCTCTCAATTCCCCCCTATGGGGTCAAATTCACGCCATGTGTATTGAATTCAAAATGAAATAAATCGTGAAAATGAAAAATAAAGTTGTGAATGTAAACATATTTAAAAATTCAGAAAAAAAAGAATGTAAAAAGACATAACACAAAAACTTGTAAGCAAATAATTAATTAAATCGACTTCAATGACGGCAGTCTCAGACTGAAGTCTGTAGCGAACGACAGAACAGTGGAATAATTCAGTATGAGCCGACAGGCCACTCTGTCCCTAATCTTTCCTAAGAGAAAGTGACATATGTTTTTGTTTGGTGCGGCGATAGAGAGCTGCATGAACTAGGGCTTAAATGCTCATGCGGATGTGCTGTAAAATAAAATCTAATTGTATTGGCCACATACACATATTTAGCAGATATTATTGCGGGTGTAGCGATATGCTGGTGTTCCTAGATCCAACAGCGCAGTAATATCTAACGATTCACAACAATACACACACATCTAAAAGTAAAATACTGGAATTAAGAAAGATATAAACATTAGGATGAGCAATGTCAGAGTGAATATAGTAGAATACAGTATATACATATGAAGTGAGTACAACAGTATGTAAACATTATTAAAGTGACTAGTTTCCCTTTTTTTAAGTGAACAGTGATTCCATGTCTATGTACATACGCCGGCAGCCTCTAAGGTGCAGGGTTGAGTAACCGAGCGGTAACCAGCTTAGTGATAGTTAAAAAACAGTCTGATTGCCTTGAGATAGAAGGTGTTTTTCAGTCTCTTGGTCCAAGCTTTGTAGATGTCTCGTCATTGGTAATCAGGGGCCTGTTGCACAAAAGTAGAATTAAGACATCCGGGATAAATGACTCAGCTGAGCTCAATGAAGCCAAAACATGTGCGTCCAGGCTTAATTGGTTGCACAAAGACCAAGCCAGGATGAGCAGACACGGATTCATTAAGCCAGGTGAAACCAATCCTGGATAGGTGCGCGCTCACGGCTCACTCAAATAGACCCCGCCACAGATCACAGATTAACTGATTTACCATGGCAACTAGAGCCGCGTACTTTTCCCCGTCGGAAGCACAAATCCTCATGGAGGCATACGAGGAGGTAAAATATATAATTAAGAAGAAAGGCAACACCGCCACAGTGATAAAGCAAAGAGAAAAAGCGTGGCAAAGTATTGCAGACCGCCTGAATGCGTAAGTAGTGCACAATTACACACTCACCGCTCCGCTGAAACATCACAATTACAATTCAAATATTTAATTCACATCTCCAAAAATGCAGTTGTACTGTAATTATGAAACGGTTAATTTTTTTTATTGAAATGCACTGCAGATATGAGTGAAATTGTGTAAAGTAACTCCATCACACTGTATAAAGCTATGATAAAATTTTTGATATTTTTACTGAAAACAAGACAAAAATACCAAGTAATTTTTTGCAGTGTGACTCCATTAAGTGTGTGTGTGTGTGTGTGTGTAGATTAAACATGAACGGGCCAAAACGGACATGGCAGCAGGTCAAAATCAAATACAAGAACATTCTGCAGAATGGTATGGTCCCTGACTAATATTTAACAAAGCACAAGCATATATTGTACCCAGAAGGTGCCTGCTCACACATTGTCTGTACTGTTTTAGCAGTGAAAAAGAATACCCACAGACAAGGCACGGGTGGTGGGTCACCAAAGGCTGACCTTACCCCAGCAGAGGACATGGCCTTGGAGCTAAATAAAGGCAGGCCCGTCTTAGAGGGGATCCCTGGGGGGAAAGAGACGAGCATAGGTTCCTCCCAAGATGCCACCCGCTTCATTCAAGGTATGTCCTTCCATCTCTACATGGGATACAACCACATTCATATTGAATCAATTTGGACTGTCTGACTTTGGTTTACCTATTGCCTTGCCGTGTCTGGCAGCACTGTGTTCCTGTTAGAGCCACCAGCACAAGCACCAGACGATGCTGATCCAGTGAGTACTCCATCAAAGGCATACTGTAGGCCTGGCATGTCTTGTCTACTAGCTTCAATATGAATCCGATTAAATGTGATAGGGTGAAGGCCCCAGTGCAGCAGCAGCAGCACATGATGGAGACGATGATGAGGAGGAGACCATCTCTCTGGATTCCAGAAGGCATGAGGTATCATGTTAAGACTGTGAAAGTACTATTTACTCTACAATGGTGAGGAGTCCTCATCAAAATCAAAAAATCTAATTTCTTTTACAGGACCCAGATGCTATACAGTGGGAAAACCAGCCTGGCAACATAGTGCGTATTAATAAAAGGACACCACATCCTGCCAAATTCCAGCTGCGCTAATTGTATTGTGTTCACAGAGCTCACAAGCTATCAGAAAGTTGTATGGCAACCACCTCCGGTGCCAAATAGAACTGGCAGACATAGACATTCAGTACAAGAAGAAAAAGATGGAAAATCTTGCACTGGAGTTCGAAATAAAAAAGAGGACAATTAGGAAACTGGACCTTGAAATAAAAAAACTTGAGAGGGAGGTGAGATATGCCTTCAATGTACACTGTATGCTAACTGTAACACAAATGTATTAATCATTATTTTTCTTTCCTCCCCCAGCTCCAAGAAGATGACACAGCTCAAAATAAAAATTAGGTATATTCTCGTAAAGTCAAGTGAGCCATGACATATGAGCTCTTATTGTGAGCACACAGGACGGTGGCATCTTTCTAAGGTTTTTTTTATTTTCCCAGCAATCAGTACAACCAAGTCATCGTTATAAGGCATCGCCCTCTTTTGCCCACCCCCCCCAGCACCAGGTGTGGCCACTAGCCTATATGAAGGCCCAAAATTGTGTGTTCCTTTCTGCTCTGACAATGGCATGCCCATTCGTGCGAGATGTGGTGGATGAAGAAGCACTTGTGCTGAGGAGAGCCTTCAGGTGAGAAAGGGTCTTCAGGGACCGGTTGGACCCACTGGCCTTCCCTGATGACCATCTATATGAAAGATACAGGTTTTCTGCAGATGGCATCAGGTATCTATGCAGACTACTGGGTCCCAGGATTAAGCACCGCACTGCACGGAGCCATGCACTGAGTGTGGAGCAAATGGTTTGTGTGGCCTTGCGCTTTTTTGCTAGTGGAGCCTTCCTGTACTCAGTGGGGGATGCAGAACAGCTGAACAAGGCCACAATTTGCCGCACAATAAGGAGTGTGTGTCTGGCTATCAAAGCATTAGCAGATGTCTTCATCTCCTTCCCTGGCCACAGAAGACTCTGTGACATCAAAGAGGAGTTCTATAGGATTGCAGGTAAGAGGATCTACAAATTACAGGACAACTGTTAACACATAGTAGGATACTCATTACTTTGTGTG
The DNA here is from genome assembly GCF_013265735.2 of Oncorhynchus mykiss. Lineage (NCBI taxonomy): Eukaryota > Metazoa > Chordata > Actinopteri > Salmoniformes > Salmonidae > Oncorhynchus > Oncorhynchus mykiss. The sequence goes on along the minus strand of NC_048581.1, from coordinate 5,334,208 downwards.
ACAGGTTTCCCCAATGTCATTGGTGCAGTGGACTGCACACACATAAGGATAAAAGCCCCCTCAGGTGCCCATGAGGCCGATTTTGTGAATAGGAAATCCTTTCACAGCATTAATGTTCAGGTGAACATAACTTTTTGATATTGTCCATTGACGAACACTCTGCATTGCCAGTGATGTGCATTGATTGGTGTAATATTCCTCATCTTATGATTTCAGATGGTCTGCAATGCTGACTGTGTGATCAGCAATGTTGTGGCAAAATGGCCTGGCTCAGTCCATGACTCCAGAATCTTTCGGGCCTCTGAAATCTATCAGTGCCTATCACAAGGTAAGCCACACAACCCCTATTTATAACCATCATGGCTGTGTCAAGAATATCACTGTGTTTATGAGGTAGTAATGATGAGATTTTGTGTTGACAGGTGAATTCTCTGGTGTGTTGCTGGGAGACAGGGGGTATGGCTGCCAGCCTTTTCTCCTGACACCTTTCACAGACCCCCAGGAAGCACAGCAGGCCTACAACCATGCCCATGCCAGGACCAGGGCCAGAGTTGAAATGACCTTTGGCCTCCTGAAGGCACGCTTTCACTGCCTTCACAAATTAAGGGTCAGCCCTGTTAGGGCATGTGATATTACTGTGGCTTGTGCTGTCCTCCACAATGTGGCCTGCCTGAGGAAGGAGAGGGCCCCCAGAGTGCCACCAGCCATGGACTGGGACAATCCGGCAATCTTCCCTGATGACGACAGTGGTCGGCTGCTGAGGGACCAATATGTGTTGAATTATTTTAGTTAGTATGTGTGCTTTCAATTTTGGTTAAATATGTCCTGCGGTGGCAGAGGAATTTGGGTTTTTTTGGGTTCGTTTTTTGACGAATTTGGCCTCTTATGATGTTTGTGCGGTATACTGTGTGTAATACAAGGCTGCAGGGAGGCTACTGCATCCATTCATTTGTCTGTTCAGTTGATGTGTATGGATTTGTCCTGCATTTATTTTAGTGTGCAGACATGCAGGGTGTGTTATACACATTCAAAGGTCTGTATATGTATCATTTTGTATAATATGCTTAGATTCTGTGCTTTCCATCTTGTAGAGTCACTGTGACTTCAGTTTTGAAAGGAGCTGATGGTTTACCTGCTTTGTTTTGTCCTTATTCAATAAAGGAACATAATGTTACACATTGTGTTTTTATATTCATATGGAATGTGTATTTGTTTATATGACAGAGTACTAGGGCCACACTGAAGAAAAAGGATAAAGTCATAAATTTATGAGGCTGGTTCTTTCTGCAGAAAAGCTACATATTGTTTTTACAGTTTTGATACTTATGACAATGTGATACTTAATATTCTGGCACATCAGCATGTCTTTGTTTATGAAACCATACTGAAGTACAATTTCACGAAATGCCCCACATCTGTCATTTTAACAACTGTCCTCCTTTAAAACAACTGGTTACAATATTATGACTTGTGTTTTTTTCCCCTCTGTGGCCCTAATATTCTAGCATTTTATATATAGCCTTATAGTCTATGGGAAACTGTAAATTATCTAATGATAGCAACATCATCTAAAAATCATTTTTTATCCAAAATCATTGAAATTAATGATCACAAACGTTTAAATAACAGTGGGTCTAGTTATATGTGATAACAATGTATAGTGAGCAGTGAAATAACTATTGGTTTCCATTTGTGGTGACTGCTGACTGACATTAGGGATGAGATTAAATAGATCCTGGAATTTAGCCTGGTCTGGAGCAGGCTAGCTCCACAGAATAAATCTCCATGGTAATTTATACCATAACATATCCTCCTGCCCCCTATCCATCTTTAGTGCAACCGGATTACGGATCAATTGAGCCAGGATCACCAAGATATCCTGGCTTAATCCCTTATCCTAGTTTTGTGCAACAGGCCCCTGGCCTACTACTGTTGTGTCTTATAGTATTTAATGTTTGCCGCCCCAAAATAAAATAAATACTACCGCGTTACCCCCTCCAGTCAGCAGATGGCGATATGCAGATTTCAGGCGATACCGCTAGTGTGACGTCTAATGTAGTGGACGGGACACTTCATAAACAGTCACACATTTGGTCGGCAACCTGCGTAGCCAACATTCCCGAAAACATCAGTCACTGTGTTTTAAACATACGTCTTCCGTGTCTATTTGTTGGCCCATTTAATGTAACGTTAATATTTACGTTGTTTGTCAGGTAGCTGGCTTGCTAAGTTAGCTTTGCACTAGGCTAATCGCTAATGCTAAGTAACTAGCGAGCTAACATCCCCGATCATGAGTTCACTTCGCTACTCCACTCCTGCTGAAGAAGAGGGGGTCTGCTGGACGGAGAAAGAAGAAGAGGCTGTCACAGTTAAACAAGAAGTAGAGGATGAGGCTGTTACTGTGAAAAACGAAGAGAAAGAAGTTACTGTGACAGAAGAGAAAGAAGCTTTCGAAGTAAAAGAGGAGGAGGAAGGAGTTTTCGGAGTGAAGATGGTGGGGAAGATTACTGGCACGTTGGAAGAGGAGACGGGAGGTCTGAGTAACACCAGTAAGTAGTGTCTTAAAAACGGGGACACAAACTCTTCAGTCCTTGAAGATTGCTAGGTCACATGCTTGAAGACGAGGTATTGAAATTGTAAAGTTACTAATATTTACATATAAACATGTAAGTGCTTTTTGGGGAAACCATAGGGTGAACAATCCTATGGGAAAACCTACCCTGTGAACGATCCCAAGTTGGTTTTAGGTTTCTCGGTCACATTGTGAATGAGCTTTTGAAATTAAGTGATTTGTTAAAAATATATATATTTTAATAGAGTGTCCAACATGCCTTTCAATCCCGAAATGACAAAATAGCTAAAACTTTTGAAAACCTTTATTGATGTGGTAAACACTTAGAGAACCATTACCTTACCAACATGGAGATGTTGGGCTTTAGTGATGTGGTCAACACAACAAGGTTGCAAGTTCAATTCCCCGAGCTGACAATGTACAAATCTGTCGTTCTGCCCCTGAACAGGCAGTTAACCCACTGTTCCTAGGCCGTGTTTGGAAATAAGAATTTGTTCTTAACTGACTTGCCTAGTAAAATAAAGGTAAAAAAAAAAAATACCTTACCAACATAGTTCATCTCCTATTACTTCCAGATGAAGCTAAGGGCCTCTCTTTACCAAAACACACACATCTCATTACCGCATCAGGTCATTTTCAGCGTGTCCGCGTGTGGCAACCTCTTCAGTACCTGCGAACTGAGGCGAGGATATCGGTCTGTGATATTGCAAAGTGTTTCACCAGTGGGAGTCATCGGGTCAGTTGCTGGACTGTATTGCATGACTGCAAGGAGGAGGGCAGTTCATCTCAACTACCGTATTGCACGACTGCAAGGAGGAGGGAAGTTGCTCTTTCACAGAGACAGCTGGCTCGAAATCATGAAAAGAATGGTCAATCAGATTGGCTGATGGAATGTGTCGAGATATCGTAATATCTCCTTGGATCCAATTCTGCCCCAAGAGGTTTCTAAACGTCTTTTTCCCAAGAGGTGCTTTCGACAGAAACCCCTGGTGAATGACTGCGTTGCAGCTAGCATTAGGGGAAGACAGTGTGGTCGGTGGAGAAGGCACTGTAGCCTGTGACCATACCTGGTTGGTTTTCCAATCCATCAATGGGAGTAACCAATCCATCAAGTCTGCTCCAAGTAGCAGGGGTACCCGTTTCGAGGCTGGTAACATACACAGGGTGAATGAGCGATACGTCCTTGAAGTGTAGTTTCAGCATGACTCTCAATGTGAGGTAGTCTGAGTGACCCCTCGAAGTGTAGTGTCGCATCGTTCCACTTTTAACCAACGTTTAGCTGGCTTCAAAGCTCTTTTGAGATCATCAAACAATGTTTGAGAGATGAGTGATATTGTCGCGCCTGAATCAATTAGCGCATGACAAGTTAAGCAGTCCTCCAGGTCGTTTAGATTCGTGATTAGTGGACATATTCCCCACAAAGTGGAGGGGTCGTTCGCATAGACGTGATGTAGCAGATCGACTTTTCAGATTTTGAGTGGGCTTGGCTTTAACAAAGTGTTTGACCTTTTTCTTCACAACCTTTGTAACAGAGTCTTGTTTCTTGATCAAGCGGGCCCTGGATAGGGTCTCGAGTGAGAGCGGGAGAGATTTGAATTTTAACGTCCCTGCTATGGGTGTTATTTCCTACGGACCTGGTGTCTGGTAATTCCCCGTCTAATCCTTGTGACTTATCTTTTACCCTTTTCTCAAATGTTTCTCGCTTTAGTTCTTCACGTAGTAGAACTTCTGGAGAACATTGGTCTACGTTTTCTTCTTTTTCTTCTTTCCTTCAACCCTTTGTTACCCTTGTGCTCTGACACTTTGTGTGGGTTGGGGGCAGGAACGTAGCGAACAGGTCGATTGTAGCGGTAGTCGTTTTGATGGCGACGTACTTTACAGTCGACCGCGGTGGTTATTGGATTTGTGGTGGAAACCGTTGCTGTGCGTCATCTCTCAGCACTCCAATACCTGATAATCCTCTAACTGGAGTGAGTGCTCCTGGTCAAACTTCAAAACCGAGTGGTCAGGGCTCTTAGCGTTTGCGAGCTTTTGATGCCTCAAAAGCTGTGCTTGCAAGCTCTCTGAGTTTTAAGATGGGCAAGCCAACGTGGGCTGCAAGGCCCAAGTAGGTAATGAAGGTGGGTACATATTCGACAGAAACATTTGTTTAAAAGGTAACAGGTCTTCCATGCCTGTTTTAGTGAGTAGGCCAAAGTAAGCTGAACGAAGCCTATGATAGTAAGCTTGTGGGTGTTCGTTCCGAGCTTGTTTGACCGTGTTCGCCAGTGAGCTATCGTGTTTGCGAGTCGCAGAACCACTGATTTTCAAATTTCAAAGCTGTGGCAAGTTTAGCATAGTCATTTAGCACGTGTTGCTGTTGTAGGCGAATTAACCTTGTCGACGTTCTCTTCAACAGGTAAACCCTGTCAGAACCCGTAGCGTTCGGGTAGCTACCCAATGCGTCCTCTATGTCAGCTAGGAACGTCTCAGTATCGTTTGGCTGACCTGGAACGGGGTCAAAGGTGGGGAAATTCTTGTTGAGTTTGTCAAGTTATTCCGCATCAAGCGGGTGGAGAGGGTTGGCTTCATCCTGTGGGTACCTAAGGGTGGTATTCTGCTGCATTGCAGAGTCCACTTGAGCACTTAGAGTACTGATTTTGGACACGTGAGTGTCGCATTTGCTACTTTCGTTCTCAAACTTATCCGTCATGGTTTGCAGATAGAGGTCTTGAGTATGGAGCGAGAGATTCAGTGATGAGATTTCCTCCGCCTGCTTAGAAATCAATATTTCATCACCTGAGTTCTCTCATCATTCATATTTCCATCTTCATCACCTGAGTTCTCTCATCATTCATATTTCCATCTTCATCACCTGAGTTCTCTCATCATTCATATTTCCATCTTCATCACCTGAGTTCTCTCATCATTCATATTTCCATCTTCATCACCTGAGTTCTCTCACCATTCATATTTCCATCTTCATCACCTGAGTTCTCTCATCATTCATATTTCCATCTTCATCACCTGAGTTCTCTCATCATTCATATTTCCATCTTCATCACCTGAGTTCTCTCATCATTCATATCTCCATCTTCATCACCTGAGTTCTCTCATCATTCATATTTCCATCTTCATCACCTGAGTTCTCTCAGCATTCATATTTCCATCTTCATCACCTGAGTTCTCTCATCATTCATATTTCCATCTTCATCACCTGAGTTCTCTCATCATTCATATTTCCATCTTCATCACCTGAGTTCTCTCATCATTCATATTTCCATCTTCATCACCTGAGTTCTCTCATCATTCATTTGGTCAGCGACTTCAATGAGTTCTGCCGATTTGTCATCCACCTTTGTCCTTGTGTTCATTAACTGATGGTCTTTGGCCTGCAGCGTTTTGAGTAGAACCGTGTTACTCTGAGTAACGTTCAACTAAACTGCTTGCATGTTATCAAGTTGCGCGCTCCTGTTTGTAGATAACTCGAACAGATTTATCGAGTTTGGAGTCGACTGCATCGTATTTAGTTTTGGCTAAATCGAGTTGTTCTTGGAGACAAACGATTTTGTTGAAGAGTTTGTGCTCTTTCATCGTCATAAGTATTTGCGATTACTTTTAATTGTTCAGATTTCAAACGCAGTTCCTCGACTAGCAGAACGTTTTCATTTCCTGCTTTTGTCAATAGTTGCTCAGTTCTCTCCACCTGTCCCCTCATGTTAGCCATGTCTTGCACATGCTTCCGCTGTTTACTGCGGTATTCGACCGATGCCAACCTTTGATGGTGATACATAAGTGCTAAAGTGTAGAGAACCGTCACAAAGCCTGTGTTTGATGGTTGATTTTTGGAGATTGTTCGCAATCGGCTGTTTTTTCACTAATGGCATAACTAGGGTTGGTATCGCTGCTGAGGTCAGAGATCCATCCTTTTATGGGTGGAGGTTCACTAATTAGCGGAGGAGTGGTGACCACCTCCTTTGATAGCTTGCACATTATTAGAAACATTTAGAGGAAAAAATTGTCTTATTTTTTTCGATGTTTGGGTTTGGAATTCATTGGAAGCTGCAAAGACAAGTTTAATCTAATTATAGATGTTGACGAACCATCAGTACCGTACCAGTAATGTGGAAGTTGGACGTGAATTAATTTGCAAAAGCAAATAGAATTAATTAATCAATGCCAATGATTAATCCTACCTGGGTATTAAACTTTAATTAACCTGAGAGGTTGCTTCATCCAGGTTTAATATGAGAAGTTTAAAAGTGTCTCATTTGATTGGACGAACATTAAGGTATGTTCAACAATTGAACTTATTAAATTGACTGAGACGATAATCCATGCAATCTCCATTGATTTGGATATCATAAGTGTAAACAGTAGATCTAATGTTGGGAACATTCAACACTGTGGTACACTTCTCCCTAAGGCTGAAGCCACATGGGATTCCCGCTGAGGCAGGGCTTCTGTCAGTACTGGATTACTGAATGGTTTTACAAAAAATCACATTTTACTGATTGATCAATTTAATGATAAATCAGACCTGTATAGGCTATTTGGGAATTAACCTTTAATTAACCTGAGAAGTTGTTTCATCTAGGTTAGTTTGGAAAAAGTTTACAATGTCTTATTTAGAAAACTCATCAATTTGGATATTATTTAAAAAGATCCATTTGAGGATGTAAATCTGGCAATTTCACTTATTAGTTCAATTGAACAAGACATTGATATCCGTCTGGATATCATAAGTAATGACTTGAGTGTGACCTGAAAAAAAATATTATAGGAAAGTACTGGCACACACTTCAGCCGTCACTGATATTAGTTAACTATACACAGAATGAATCATACCTTGATTACAAATGATGTCATAAAGGAAAACGTCCCTGGCGGACGGAGCAGATATGACAGCTGGTTATACAAAGAACGGGGGTTGGGTTTGAGTGAAAGAGCGGGAAGACAGAGACAAAGGGAGAAGCTGTGCTATCGTAAATACAATATCCTATGCCTTCTAAATTACCACCCATTTGGAAAAGAAAAATGCGATTAAATATTAACTCTGAGCTGCGCTTCCATAGGTTGGTGGTAGATGGATGGCCGTGTTGCCCAACAGAGTCCTTTGTCCTTTGAAGAGTGTCTCTGGTGGTGAACGGGAAACGTTGTAGTGTCGTCGTTAGGTGGTAGACGGGATACTCTGTCTGTCCTTTCCAAGCCCATGTTTTTAGCTGCTGTTGCTAACTCAACGGCTAGGATGTCTCACTTCTTTAGTGAATAAGAGTTCAAAGTTCACACCATTCACAACCAAAGCTCACGCTGAGGTTGGCTTAGTTCTGTAGTTGACATGTTAGTCCTTTTTAATGTATGGACCGTCGTCCTCACATCCATAATCTAAATATCAAATCAATTCTACTAGACTAGAAAAGGAGGATAATGGACCGAACAAAACCCAATTATGCTGAAATACAAATAAATACCTGTAATACCTAATAATGTTTGTCCAGTCGTTGTTTGATAGGGACACAGTATAAACTATTCAACAGATCATGATTTGCCTGGGATGTTATTAATGCGTCTAGTCGGGTCAAAAGAAAATAACAACTGAACCCCGGTGCACAGACACAGCCCATTAAACCACAAAGATAGTTTTATCACATGGAGGTTTCATATCAGGGCTCTGTTTTAGTATTGAACTAAATCGTTTGTTTGTCTTTTAGCAGGAGAGCGACCAGACTCTCACTCTGGCAGCGAGAGTGGCAGCGAGAGTCCTTCAGGGGAACCAGACCCAGAGACGTCCAAATCGGCGAGACGACACCACTGCTCCCAGTGTGGAAAGAGTTTTATCCGATCACAACAACTGAAATCACACAAGAGAACACACACAGGAGAAAAGCCTTACCAGTGCTCCCAGTGTGGGAAGAGTTTTATCCGATCACAACACCTGAAATCACACAAGCGAACACACACAGGAGAAAAGCCTTACAAGTGTTCCCAGTGTGGGAAGTGTTTTACTCGGTTAGATTACCTGAAAAGTCATAAGCAAATACACTCTGGAGAGAAGTCTTACTCCTGTTCCCATTGTGGAAAAAGTATTAGGTGGTTAGGGACTCTGAAATCGCATGAGCGAATACACACACAAAAAAAACTCCAATGTTCCTTGTGTGGAAAGCGGTTTACCCAGTTAGAAGCCCTGATTGTGCATGACAGGACACACACAGGCGGGGATAAGACCTACCACTGCTCCCAGTGTGGAAAGAGATTTAACTGGTTAAGGCAGCTGAATAAGCATGAAAGAATACATACAGAGGAGGAGAAGACATACCACTGCTCTCATTGTGGAAAGACATTTTCCCAGTTAGAGGACCTGAAATCACATGAGAAAATAGAGAGGCTGTGTTCTGACTTGAGTTTTTGACTGATCATTTGTGTTTTTGTTTAATCTTTATGAAATCCATTTGTAATATATGAAAGCAGAATAAGGTTCCTGCTGTTGTTTCATTTAGAGACCTGATCGTGTCTAATATCAGGTGTCTGTTGGGTTTTTGATGATGAGCTTTGTTTGTTTGATTTGATACAAGTATAAAGCCTCTGTTGTTCTTCATATGCTTTTCATATTGCATAATGTACATAAATATATAAGTAATTTGCCTTTCACAAGCCTCTGTATTTATTATTGATCCCCACTACTCTTCCTGGAGTCCTGCAAAATGAAGGCAGTTCTACATTTTTTAAAAACATTACAAAACAGTCATAACAGATTTCACAACATATTAAGTGTGTTCCCTCAGGCCTCTACTCCACTACCACATATCTACAACATATTGTGTTCCCTCAGGCCTCTACTCTACTACCACATATCTACAACATATTAAGTGTGTGCCCTCAGGCCTCTACTACCACATATATACGACATATAAACTGTGTGCCCTCAGGCCACTACTCTACTACCACATATCTACAACATATTAAGTGTGTTCCCTCAGGCCTCTACTCTACTACCACATATCTACAACATATTAAGTGTGTCCTCAGGCCCCTACTCTACTATCACATATCTACAACATATTAAGTGTGTTCCATCAGGCCTCTACTCCACTACCACATATCTACAACATATTGTGTTCCCTCAGGCCACTACTCTACTACCACATATCTACAACATATTAAGTGTGTGCCCTCAGGCCTCTACTACCACATATCTACAACATATTGTGTTCCCTCAGGCCTCTACTCTACTACCACATATCTACAACATATTAAGTGTGTGCCCTCAGGCCTCTACTACCACATATCTACAACATAAACTGTGTGCCCTCAGGCCCCTACTCTACTACCACATATCTACAACATATTAAGTGTGTTCCCTCAGGCCTCTACTCTACTACCACATATCTACAACATATTAAGTGTGTCCTCAGGCCTCTACTCTACTACCACATATCTACAACACTAAATCCATGTGTACGTGTGTATAGACCCCCGACTTTCCAACCTGAAGACATCGTGATTTGACCTTGTTTTTTTCCAGAGTTCCCAGTTGTCTTGAGAGTTCCGTCAAAGCAAAAACCAAGCAATGAGGTCATAGGAATTGTCCATAGCACTCCGAGACAGGATCGTGTTGAGGCACAGATCTGGGGAAGGATACTAAAAAATGTCTGCAGCATTGAACACAGTTGGATCCATCATTCTTAAATGTAAGAAATTTGGAACCACCAAGACTCCTAGACCTGGCCGCCCGGCCGAACTGAGGAGAAGGACCTTGGTCAGGGAGGTGACCAAGAAGTGACCAAGAACTCCTGGCAGAGCTCCAGAGTTCCTCTGTGGAGATGGGAGAACCTTCCAGAAGGACAACCATCTCTGCAGCACTCCACCAATCAGGCCTTTATGGTAGAGTGGCCAGACGGAAGCCACTCCTCAGTAAAAAGGCACATGACAGCCAGCTTGGAGTTTGCCAAAAGGCACCTAAAGGACTTTCAGATCATGAAAAACAAGATTCTCTGGTCTGATGAAACCAAGATTTAACTCTTTGGCCTGAATGCCAAGTGTCTCATCTGAAGGAAACCTGGCACCATCCCTACAGTGAAGCATGGTGGTGGCAGCATCATGTTGTGGGGATGTTTTTCAGTGGCAGGGACTGGGAGACTTGTCAGGCTTGAGGAAAAGATCATCGGAGAAAAGTACAGAGATTTTTTTATGAAAACCTGCTCCAGAGCACACAGGACCTCAGACTGGGGCGAAGGTTCACCTTCCATCAGGACAATGACCTTAAGCACACACCCAAGACAACACAGGAGTGGTTTCGGGACAAGTCTCTGAATGTCATTGAGTGGCCCATCCAGAGCCCGGACTTGAACTCGATGAACATCTCTGGAGAGGGGGGAGTGCCCCTGTGACATCAATTTTGGACCCCCTTGTGGCCCCCCTAAATGTGGAGTATGAAATCATTTTTACATAACTAATTTTTGCTATCGTTCTTTATTTACATCCCTTATTAGATAGAAAATGCGAATAAATTGTTGAATGTTTATGAATATTGGTCTTTTGCCTGCAATGCAGTGAAGAAAACGATATGACAACAAAGTCTAATGTAACTGGCCTCTAACAGTACAACTGGCCCCAGTCGTAGTACGTAGTACACCTGCACCACGCCGAAAGAGCAGCAGAAGCTGCCGAACAATCATCAACAGTACAACAAGGCGCACTCTGTTGTTTCAGGCGGCCAACCCATCTCCATGCTCCGTCCAAACGCCACGCCACGCCCACATACACTCGTTTGTTCTCCGCAATGAATCTGGATCAGAGTCCCTCCATGACGACTTCGAGAACAGAAACACGTTTTAACTGTTCTGATTGGTCCCCGAGTGGAGGTTTGAAAAATGTTGCTACTCTGATTGGTTGGAGATGAGCCAATCGCTGATTACTTTGTTTTGTAAAACACCCCTCATTTAGACGTCACCACAATCAATGTAAATGATGGCAGTCTCAGACTGAAGTCTGTAGCGAACGATAGAACAGTGGAATCATTCAGTTTGAGTCGTCAGGCCACTCTGTCGCTAATCTTTCCTAAGAGAAAGTTACATATTTTTTGTTTGGTGCGGCGATAGAGAGCTGCATGAACTAGGGCTTAAATGCTCATGCGGATGGATGTGCTATAAAATCAAATCTAATTGTATTGGCCACATACACATATTTAGCAGATATTATTGCGGGTGTAGCGATATGCTGGTGTTCCTAGATCCAACAGCGCAGTAATATCTAACTATTCACAACAATACACACACATCTAAAAGTAAAATAATTGAATTAAAAAATACATAAATATTAGGATGAGCAATGTCAGAGTGGCATTGATGTAACGGATGTGAAATAGCTAGCTAGTTAGCGGTGTTCGCGCTAAATAGCGTTTCAATCGGTGATGTCACTTGCTCTGAGACCTTGAAGTAGTGGTTCCCTCTTGCTCTGCAAGGGCCGTGGTTTTTGGGGAGCGATAGGTAACGATGCTTCGTGGGTGACTGTTGTTGATGTGTGCAGAGGGTCCCTGGTTCGGGCGAGGGCACGGTCTAAAATTATTCTGTTACATATACATATGAAGTGAGTACAACAGTATTTAAACATTATTCAAGTGACTGGTTTCCCCTTTTTTTAAGTGCCCAGTGATTCCATGTCTATGTTCACAGGGCAGCAGCCTCTAAGGTGCAGGGATGAGTAAACCGGGTGGTAGCCGGCTAGTGACAGTGACTAAGTTCAGGGCTGGCTAGTGATGGCTATTTATCAGTCTGAAGGCCTTGAGATAGAAGCTGTTTAACAGTCTCTCTGTCCCAGCTTTGATGCACCTGTACTGACCTCGCCATCTGGATGATAGCGGGGTGAACAGGCCGTGGCCCGGGTCGTTGATGTCCTTGATGATCTTTTTGGCCTTTGTGACATCGGGTGCTTTAGGTGTCCTGGAGAGTTGCGCTTTCTTCACCACACTGTCTGGACCATTTCAGATGGTCAGTGATGTGTACGCCGAGGACCTTGAGGCTTTTCACCTTCCTCGCTGCGGTCCCGTCGACGTGGATAGAGGCTCTGTGCCGTCTCCTGAAGTCCACCATCAGCTCTTTTGATTTGTTGACGTCGAGGGAGAGATTATTTTCCCCGGCACCACTCCGCCACGACCCTCACCTCATCCCCGTAGGCCGGGGAGGTGGGGGGGCAATTCCAGTCCTCGGGTGTCTTATTGGTGTCACAGTTTTACCCCATCCCCAGCTAACACACCTGACTCCAATAATCACCTAATCATGATCTTCAGTTCAGAATGCAGTTTGATTAATCAGCTGTGTTTGCTAGGGATGGAGAAAAAGTGTGACATCAATCAGGCCCCTGAGGATTGGGGTTCACACCCCTGCTGTAGATGTCTCGTGATTGTTGGTAATCAGACCTACTACTGTTGTGTAGTACAGTATTTAAATTATCTTATAAAAAAAAATCTGCACTAATCCATCAACACACGCGTCTCTTTGTACGTTTACATAAAATATTACACTTAGATTATTAAACAAACGTTTGGCCCCCAAAATAAAATAAATACTACCGCGTTACCCACTCCAGTCAGCAGATGGCGATGTGCAGATTTCAGGCGATACCGCTAGTGTGACGTCTAATGTAGTGGACGGGACACTTCCTCAACAGTAAAACAACAGTAGGTCGGCCACCTCCTTAGCCAAAAACATCAAATGTTTTTAGGCTGTTTTGGTGTACATCAGTCACTGTGTTTTAAACATATTTCTGTTTTGTTTACTTGTTGGTCCATTTAATGTACTATTTACGTTGTTTGTCAGGTGGCTGGCTTGCTAAGTTCGCTTTGCACTAGGCTAATCGCTAATGCTAAGTAGCTAGCGAGCTAACATCCCCGATCATGAGTTCACTTAGCTACTCCACTCCTGCTGAAGAAGAGGGGGTCTGCTGGACGGAGAAAGAAGAAGAGGCTGTTACAGTTAAACAAGAAGTAGAGGATGAGGCTGTTACAGTGAAAGAAGAAGAGAAAGAAGTTACTGTGACAGAAGAGAAAGAAGCTTTCGAAGTAAAAGAGGAGGGGGAGATTACTGTCACGTTGAAAGAGGAGGAGGAAGGAGAGGAAGAGGGGCAGATTACTTTCACGTTGAAAGAAGATGAGGAAGAGGGGCAGATTACTTATACGTTGGAAGAGGAGGAAGAAGAGGAAGAGGGGCAGATTACTTTCACGTTGAAAGAGGAGGAAGAGGAGGGGCAGATTACTTTCACGTTGAAAGAGGAGGAAGAGGAGGGGCAGATTACTTTCACGTTGAAAGAGGAGGAAGAGGAGGGGCAGATTACTTTCACGTTGAAAGAGGAGGAAGAAGAGGAGACGGGAGATCTAAGTAAAACCAGTAAGTAGTGTCTTAAAAACGGGGGCACAAACTCTTCAGTCCTTGAAGATTGCTAGGTCACATGTTTGAAGACGAGGTATTGACATTTAAAAGTTTTAAATATTTATTTAAAAATGAGTTAGTGCTTTATTGGAAAACCATAGGGTGAACAATCCTATGGTAAAACCTACCCTGTGAACGATCCTAGGTTGGTTTTAGTTTTCTTGGTCACATTGTGAATGAGCTATTGAAATTAAGTGATTTGTTAAACATTTTATTATATAAATAAAAATAATGTGCAACACTGGACCATTGAAATTAGGTTTCTAAATCAAGTGGTGAAAGAGGTGATTCTCATGAAAAGTGTCTGTGGACATATTTCTCATAACCGTAACACTTGTTCAAGTTGCTGTAAAAACTCCAGTATTTGTTTTTGCAAGTTTTATTCCCCCATTATGGGTTATTGTGATGTCATTATGGGGTATTGTTGTAAACTCCAAGTTGTATTATCCCATGATGCATCATCTAGTGGAGTATTCATTAGATGAGCACAAGATATTTAAAATGTTTCACTTATATGTGTTCAGAATGAGGATCTTATTCTCACACCCTCCCCCTTTATGACACTTGACCTTGTCAATACCAAAATGACAAAAAAGCTCAAATTTGAGAAAAACTTAGAGACCCATTACCTTACCAACATGGAGATGTTGGGCTTTAGTGATGTGGTAAACACTTAGGGACCCATTACCTTACCAACATGGAGACATGAATGGGCTTTAATTGTGTGGTAAACACTTAGAGAACCATTACCTTACCAACATGGAGATGTTGGGCTTTAGTGATGTGGTAAACACTTAGGGAACCATTACCTTACCAACATGGAGGCATGAATGGGCTTTAGTGATGTGGTCAACACTTAGAGAACCATTACCTTACCAACATGGAGGTATGAATGGGCTTTAGTGATGTGGTAAACACTTAGAGACCCATTACCTTACAAACATGGAGATGTTGGGCTTTAGTGATGTGGTCAACACTTAGAGAACCATTACCTTATCAACAGTCTGATCAAGTCCATTAACCATTAACTCAAATCATGTCTGTCTCTCGTACGTTTGCGTAAAGATAAACAACAAATAAACAATATCTCAAAAGGTTAAATAAAATGCCATCTTTGTTAAAAATAAAAAATAATTGTCTTCAATGAAACTGTAATAACTCCACTTCTCTTCTGTCTTTTAACTTGAAAACCTGAAGTGTTTTGAATTGTTACATGTCCACAAGGGAGGATGTATAATACTGCTGCTGTACTTTAATACTATAATACTATACCATAATATATAATACTATACCATAATACTATAATATATAATACTATACTATAATACTATACTATAATACTATACCATAATACTATAATATATAATACTATACTATAATACTATACCATAATACTATACTATAATACTATACCATAATACTATAATATATAATACTATACTATAATACTATAATACTATACTATACTATAATACTATAATACTATACTATACTATAATACTATACTATAATTGTTACACGTCCACAAGGGAGGATGTATAATACTGCTGCTGTGTCTTTCAGCCTGGACCTGTAGTACTATAATATATAATACTATACTATAATATATAATACTATACCATAATACTATAATATATAATACTATAATATGTAATACTATACTATAATACTATAATATATAATACTATACTGTAATACTATAATATATAATACTATACTATAATACTATACTATAATATATAATACTATACTATAATACTATACTATAATATATAATACTATACCATAATACTATAATATGTAATACTATACTATAATATATAATACTATACCATAATACTATAATATGTAATACTATACTATAATATATAATACTATACCATAATACTATAATATGTAATACTATACTATAATACTATAATATATAATACTATACTATAATACTATAATATATAATACTATACTATAATACTATAATATGTAATACTATACTATAATACTATAATATGTAATACTATACTATAATACTATACTTTAATACTACAATATATAATACTATACTATAATACTATAATATGTAATACTATACTATAATACTACAATATATAATACTATACTATAATACTATAATATGTAATACTATACTATAATACTATACTTTAATACTACAATATATAATACTATACTATAATACTATAATATGTAATACTATACTATAATACTATACTATAATTGTTACATGTCCACAAGGGAGGATGTATAATACTTCCATGCTGCTGTACTTTAGTACTATAATATATAATACTATACTATAATACTATAATATATAATACTATACTATAATACTATAATATATAATACTATACTATAATACTATACTTTAATACTACAATATATAATACTATACTATAGTACTATAATATACTATACTATAATACTATACTTTAATACTATACAATACTATAATATTATACTATAGTACTATAATATATAATACTATACTATAATACTACAATATATTATACTATACTATAATACTATAATATATAATACTATACTATAATACTATACTTTAATACTACAATATATAATACTATACTATAGTACTATAATATACTATACTATAATATTATACTTTAATACTATACTATATAATACTATACTATAATACTATACTATGGTGCTATAATATATAATACTATACTATAATACTATACTATAGTACTATAATATACTATACTATAATACTATACTTTAATACTATACTATGTAATACTCTACTATAATACTATACTTTAGTACTATAATACACTATACTATGATACTATACTTTAATACTATACTATATAATACTATACTATAATACGATACTATAGTACTATAATATACTATACTATAATACTTTAATACTATAAAATATAATACTATACTATAATACTATACTATAGTACTATAATATACTATGCTATAATACTATACTATAATACTATACTGTAGTACTATAATATACTGTACTATAATACTATACTTTAATACTATACTATATACTACTATACTATAGTACGATAATATACTATACTATAATACTATACTTTAATACTATACTATATAATACTATACTATAATATTATACTATAGTACTATAATATACTATACTATAATACTATACTTTAATACTATACTATAATACTGTACTGTAATACTTTACTATAGTACTATAATATATGTATAATACTTCCATGCTGCTGTCTCTTTCAGCCTGGACCTATAGTACCATAATATATAATACTATACTATAATACTATACTATAATACTTTACTATAGTACTATAATATATGTATAATACTTCCATGCTGCTGTACTTTAATACTATACTATAGTACTATAATATATAATACTATACTATAATACTTTACTATAGTACTATAATATATGTATAATACTTCCATGCTGCTGTACTTTAATACTATACTATAGTACTATAATATATACTACTATACTATAATACTTTACTATAGTACTATAATATATGTATAATACTTCCATGCTGCTGTCTCTTTCAGCCTGGACCTATAGTACTATAATATATAATACTATAATACTATACTATAATACTATAATATAATACTTTACTATAGTACTATAATATATGTATAATACTTCCATGCTGCTGTCTCTTTCAGCCTGGACCTATAGTGCTATAATATATACTATAATACTATACTATAATACTATAATATGTTGTGTCTTTGGCTATGCCGGATTAAGTGATATGGCATGCTATTCTATAAAATCCTTTCTCTGTAATTAATATTACCTGATTGAGCTAATCATGTAAATGTAATTAACTAGAGTGTCGGGCACCACAAAATAATATTTATAGAGCAGTTATCTTCCGAATAATCTCTTAAAGACCTAGTAATATTTTACATCAATAGCAGTCATTATCAATCGTCACCTTATTTATGTCTCATCTGAAAGTTGTAAATTCTTGGTTATCTTCACGAACCCTGGCTAACAAGTTGAATCAGCAATACAAAATTGGGTTAATTATTTATTTACTAAATACCTAACTAATCACACAGAATTACATATACACAGAATGAATCATACCTTGATTACAAATGATGTCATAAAGGAAAACGTCCCTGGCGGACGGAGCAGATATGACAGCTGGTTACACAAAGAACGGGGGTTGGGTTTGAGTGAAAGAGCGGGAAGACTGAAGAACAAAGGGAGAAGCTATGCTATCATAAATACAATATCCTATGCCTTCTAAATTACCGCCCATTTGGAAAAGGAAAATGCAATAAATATTAACTCTGAGCTGCGCTTCCATAGGTTGGTGGTAGATGGATGGCCGTGTTGCCCAACAGAATCCTTTGTCCTTTGAAGAGTGTCTCTGGTGGTGAACGGGAAACGTTGTAGTGTTGTCGTTGGGTGGTAGACGGGATACTCTGTCTGTCCTTTCATAGCCCATGTTTTTAACTGCTGTTGCTAACTCAACGTCTAGGATGTTAGAAGCTAAAATCACATTTCATCCCCTCCCAAATAATTTAATATTCAAACATTTAAATTGCACAACAATTCCATGTGAATCTGATAACTATAATGTGTAGGCTTTCCACTGTTTTTCACTGCACTGCATCGCAGTTACTACAGACCCAGGTTCGATCCCAGGCTGTTTCTCAGCCGGCCGCGACAGGGTTACCCATGAGGCGGCTCACAATTGGCCCAGCGTCTTCCGGGTTAGATGAGGGTTTGGCCAGCCGGGATGTTCTTGTCCCATCGCACTCTAGCGACTTCTTGTGGCGGGCAGGGCTCAATGCACACTGATGCTGTCGCCAGTTGTATGGTGTTTCCTCTGACACTTTGGTGCTGCTGGCTTTCGGGTTAAGCGAGCAGTGTGTCAAGACGCAGTGTGGTTTGGCAGGGTCATGTTTTCGGAGGATGCATGACTCTCGAGCTTTGCCTCTCCTGAGTCCGTACGGGAGTTGCAGCGATTGGACAAGACTGTAACTACCAAATGAAAATCACTAAATACAGGAGAACCTGGGGGTAAAAAAAACTGTAAATACAATTTCCCTTCAAGTGGCCCGAGCCATGAAAAACAGACCATTATGCCTTCTTCATCAAACCTTACAGTTGGCACTATGCTTTGGTGCAGGTAGTGTTCTCCTGGCATCTGCCAAACCCAGATTTTTCCATTGGACTGTCAGATGGTGAAGGGTGATTCATCTCTCCAGAGATTTTCATCCCTCCAGTGATTGCATTTCCACTGCTCCAGAATCCAATGGTGGCGAGCTTTACACCACTCCAGTCGACACTTGGCATTGCGCATGTTGATTTTAGGCTTGTGTGCAGCTGCTCGGCCATGGAAACCCATTTCATGAAGCTTCTGACTAACAGTTATTGTGCTGATGTTGCTTTCAGAGGCAGTTTGTAACTCGGTAGTGAGGACAGACTATTTTTACACGCTACGTGCTTCAGCACTCGGCGGTCTCGTTCTGTGAGCTTGTGTGGCCTACCACTTTGCGGCACAATCTTGTTGCTCCTAGACGTTTCCACTTCACAATAACAGCACTTACAGTTGACCCAGGTAGCTCTAGCAGGACAGAAATTTGACGAACTGACTTGTTGGAAAGGTGGCATCCTATGACAGTTGAAAGTCACTGAGCTCTTCAGTAAGGCCATTCTACTGCCATTGTTTGTCTATGGAGATTGCATGGCCGTGTGCTCGATTTTATACACCTGCCAGCAACGGGTGTGTCTGACAAAGCTGAATCCACTAATATGAGTGGGTGTCCACATACATATTGTGTATATTTATTATTATGATGGACAAAAGTGTTTTTTTTTTAAATATTGTTAATATTCTGAAAACCTGACCTCAAATGTTCTGACCTCAGATTAATGAGGGATCTAGTCTGGATTAAACCTCATAGGAAGTAGGATTACATAAATCTCGTCTGGATTAAACCTAATAGGAATAAGGAACTAAAAGTAAAGAAAGAAGTTAACTTTATGTTTGGGGCAAATCCAACACATCACTGAGTACCACTCTTCATATGTTCAAGCACGGTGGTGTTATTGGTATGCTTGTCACCTGCAAGGACTAGGGATAAAAAATAAACTGACTAGCGCTAAGTACAGGCAAAATGCTGGAGGAAAATTGGGGGACAAATTCACCTTTCAGCACGACAATAACCCAATACACAAGGCCAGATATACAGTGCATTCATAAAGTATTCAGACCCCTTGACTTTTTCAAAATGTTGTTTTATGTTACTGCTTTATTCTAAAATTGATTCAATTGTTTTTTTACTTGATCTTAACCGCTAGGCTACCTACTGCCCATTAAACTACATAGTAAGGTTTCATTCAGGCCTCTGTTTAGTATTTAACTAAATACTTTGTCTTTAGCAGGAGAGCGACCAGACTCTCACTCTGACAGCGGGGAGAGTCATTCAGGGGAACCAGACCCAGAGACGTCCAAACCAGCGAGACGACACCACTGCTCCCAGTGTGGAAAAAGTTTTAACCGATCACAACACCTGAAATTACATGAGAGAACACACACAGGAGAAAAGCCTTACCACTGTTCCCAGTGTGGAAAGAGTTTTAGTCAGTTAGGGAGCCTGAAAGGTCATAAGAGAACACACACAGGAGAAAAGCCTTACCACTGTTCCCAGTGTGGAAAGAGTTTTAGTCAGTTAGGGAGTCTGAAAAGTCATAAGCGAATACACTCTGGAGAGAAGCCTTACCACTGCTCCAAATGTGGAAAGGCATTTACATGGTTAGTGGGCCTGAAAATGCACGAGAGGACGCACACAGGAGAGAGGCCTTACCACTGTTCCCACTGTGGAAAGAGTTTTAGGTTGTTAGGGATTCTGAAACTGCATGAGAAAGCACACACACGAGAGAAGTCTTACCCCTGTTCCCATTGTGGAAAGAGTTTTAGGTGGTTAGGGTCCCTGAAAACACATGAGCGAGTACACACACAAAAAAAGGAAAAGCTCTACCAATGTTCACTGTGTGGAATGAGTTTTACCCAGTTAGAAGCCTTGAATAGGCATGACAGGACACACACACGAGAGGATAAGCCCTACCACTGCTCCCAGTGTGGAAAGCGATTTAACTGGTTAAGGCAGCTGAATAAGCATGAGAGAATACATACACAGGAGGAGAAGACATACCACTGCTCTCATTGTGCAAAGACATTTCCCCAGTTAGAGGACCTGAAATCACATGAGAGAATAGAGAGGCTGTGTTCTGACTTGAGTTTTTGACTGATCATTTGACTGATCAACAACCCTCTGTTGTTCATCATGCTTTTCATATTGCATAATGTACATAAATATATAAGTAAGTAGCTGTCACGTAGAGTAGAGCCAGACGGCCAAACTGGAAAACCTAAACCTCAATCAAAATAAAAAAGATGGCGGAGAAGCAAAATGTATTCTGGGTATTATTATTTACTTCTTCTTCTTTACACGGTGATTCCAGAAGAAAAACAACCGTACTGCCATTACAAGTGTACCTTTTGAGGACAGCTTACAACCAATCAAACAGCTCAATCCAAAACGCCTCCAAAATGAACTGAAAGAGAGAGGCTCCTTTTGTACTCATCAGAACAATTAACACAAATTAATTAAGCAAATTACCTATTCAAACCTACCTATTCAAACCTACCTATTCACCTATTCAAACCTACCTATTCAAACCTACCTATTCAAACCTACCTATTCAAACCTACCTATTCACCTATTCAAACCTACCTATTCAAACCTACCTATTCAAACCTACCTATTCAAACCTACCTATTCACCTATTCAAACCTACCTATTCAAACCTACCTATTCAAACCTACCTATTCACCTATTCAAACCTACCTATTCACCTATTCAAACCTACCTATTCACCTATTCAAACCTACCTATTCAAACCTACCTATTCAAACCTACCTATTCAAACCTACCTATTCACCTATTCAAACCTACCTATTCAAACCTACCTATTCACCTATTCAAACCTACCTATTCAAACCTACCTATTCAAACCTACCTATTCACCTATTCAAACCTACCTATTCAAACCTACCTATTCAAACCTACCTATTCAAACCTACCTATTCAAACCTACCTATTCACCTATTCAAACCTACCTATTCACCTATTCAAACCTACCTATTCAAACCTACCTATTCACCTATTCAAACCTACCTATTCAAACCTACCTATTCAAACCTACCTATTCACCTATTCAAACCTACCTATTCAAACCTACCTATTCAAACCTACGTTTTACATTCAACTAAATATACTAAAGTATATACATTGCAACACTTTTTTAAAAATGAAACAATATATAATATCTTTGTAATAATAACATTTACACAATTATATCACTACTGACATGGTGTCTTTCAATATGCCCATTTACATTAATGAGCCATTCGGAAACAGGCATTACAAAGTCAGCCCGATTGCCTTAGCTCGGGTCCTTATCCAGCATACCCGGAAGCTGCAGCGATGGAGAGAGAGGAACAGAACAAACAGCGCGCTCATCCATAACATCGCTAAGTTTATTTGCTTACATTATCTGTATGCTCTTTATACCATAACCGGTTACTGACGGGAGGTAAGTGTGTAATGTACTATAGGGACATTAACTTGTGTGTGGACCCACTGTTAAGGGAATTTTGATCAATGATGACTAATTATGTATACATTTCAATCAGGACTGACCAATCAGAATACTATTATGTTACTGTATATGTACTAATCAGAATACTATTATGTTACTGTATATGTACTAATCAGAATACTATTATGTTGCTGTATATGTACTAATCAGAATACTATTATGTTACTGTATATGTACTAATCAGAATACTATTATGTTACTGTATATGTATGAATTTTCTTTTTAATCCCAGTACTGAATATAATGTGTGTAAATATAATCAAGAATTAGAACAATGACTGTCTGTACCTTGGTAGAAATGAATGAACTTATAGCCAGTCTGGCTAGAAGGCTTATCTACACAAGCATGGCCTTTGCTCAGTCATATATTATCTTAATAGGGAGAGACATGTGACAACCACACAGCCATTGTACTAGAGCGGAGATGAGGCGAGCTAGTACTGAAACTAATGACGTCATTTTCAGTTTATAACCTGTGGTAAAATGTGTAATGAGCAGTACTCTCGTGAATAAAAGCTGCTGGTTGACTTTAAGACTGGGCTCTGTCCATTTTATACAAATAAGGGTCATACAACTCCTTATGAATTGACAGAGTGTTTGATTTTAATTGGGTATTAAAACAGAGGAATTTAATTCCTGCAACACCCACATTATTAATATTAACGTAGCTGATAACGGAGCAGCGAGGCGTGGTGTGTGTGTGTGTGTGTGTGTGTGTGTGTGTGTGTGTGTGCCAAACTCTGCCCGCGGCCAGTGACAGACTTCTCCGTCACTGTAGCCTTTCACAAGCCTTTGTATTTATCATGGATCCCCACCGAGCTTCCTGGAGTCCAGCAAAATGAAGGCAGTTGTACATTTTTAAAACATTACAATACATTCATAACAGATTTCACAACCCATTAAGTGTGTTCCCTCAGGCCCCTACTCCACTACCACATATCTACAACACAACATCCATGTGTACGTGTGTGTGTATAGTGCGTATGTTATTGTGTGTTTGTATGGATGTGTCTGTGTTTGTGTTGCATCACAGATTGTTTGAGACCAGCCACACGGACAGTTGATGAAACGGAGGAGTATTTCTGTCCGTTATGAATCCCTTTTGTGGGGGAAAACTCATTCTGATTGGCTGGGCCTGGCTCGCCAGTGGGTGTGCCCACCCATGGCTGCACCCCTGCCCAGTTATGTGAAATCCATAGATTAGGTCCTAATGAATTTATTTGCATGGACTGATTTCCTTATTTGAACTTTTAACTCGGTACAATTGCTGCCTGTTGCGTTTATGTTTTTTGGTTCAGTATAGATAGTTATAGTTCAGAAACATCTTCCATTCTCACAATACAAATAGAATAAAAGTGCCTCCAATATATTATTCATCATTTAAGGCAAAAAATATAATCCAAAACACCACCCAAACAAACTGCAAATACATCCAACACAGGGGGTTTTTATACTCAAAAGCTTGATGTGGTCAGTGACTGAGATGAACATGGTACCAGACCATTAATACATCATAAATGAATTTGTCCTCATGATTTCACTAAATCCATAGAATGCCCTCATTTTGTTTTAAAACTGTAAAACAGAGGGAAACATTCTTTAAATAAAAGGCGCCATTCTGTAATTTAGCTTCCCGGTCTAAATACACATGGAGGGTGAATGTATCAAACTCTGGCGGTGTGCATTTTCTGTGTGTGTGTTTGTGTGTGTGTGTGTGTGTGTGTATGTGTGTGTGTATGTGTGTGTGTGTGTGTGTGTGTGTGTGTGTGTGTGTGTGTGTGTGTGTGTGTGTGTGTGTGTGTGTGTGTGTGTGTGTGTGTGTGTGTGTGTGTGTGTGTGTGTGTGTGCGTGTGCGTATGTGTTAATCAAGTGCAATTTGCATTTGCTCTGCTGTTTACATTTGCATATGTTATCTTACGGAATGTGGCTTTTTCAGAAGGGATATCAATAAGACGGTCAACTTTGATAAAGAGCCCAAAATAAAACTGACTTTCTGGTTACTAAACGTTTTTGGTTGTCGAGTCAATTTCAAGCTTGTATTTTTATTTTTTTCCCTCAGAATATTTAGGCAAGTAACTAACTCATTGACCCTGCTTTCTTCTGTATGACTCAGGTCTAAGTGTGTTTTATCCAGGATTTATGCAGCAGTAGTCTAGGGTCAGTCTGTTATATCTGGAGTATTTCTCCTGTCTTATCCGGTGTCCTGTGTGAATTGAAGTATGCTCTCTCTAATTCTCTCTTTCTTTCTCTCTCTCTGTCTTTCTTTCTTTCTCTCTCTCGGGGGACCTGAGCCCTAGGACCATGCCTCAGGCCTACCTGGCATGATGACTCCTTGATGTCCCCAGTCCACCTGGCCATGCTCCTGCTCCAATTCAAACTGTTCCGCCTGCGGCTATGGAACCCTGACCTGTTCACTGTGATTACTATTACTTGACCATGCTGGTCATTTATGAACATTTGAACATCTTGGCCATGTTCTGTTATAATCTCCACCCGGCACAGCCAGAAGAGGACTGGCCACCCCTCATAGCCTGGTTCCTCTCTAGGTTTCTTCCTAGGTTCTGGCCTTTCTAGGGAGTTTTTCATAGCCACCCCTCAGAGCCTGGTTCCTCTCTAGGTTTCTTCCTAGGTTCCGGCCTTTCTAAGGAGTTTTTCCTAGCCACCCCTTAGAGCCTGGTTCCTCTCTAGGTTTCTTCCTAGGTTCCGGCCTTTCTAAGGAGTTTTTCCTAGCCACCCCTTAGAGCCTGGTTCCTCTCTAGGTTTCTTCCTAGGTTCCGGCCTTTCTAAGGAGTTTTTCCTAGCCACCCCTTAGAGCCTGGTAACTCTTTAGGTTTCTTCCTTGGTTCCGGCCTTTCTAGGGAGTTTTTCCTCGCCACCGTGCTTCTACACCTGCATTGCTTGCTGTTTGGGGTTTTAGGCTGGGTTTCTGTACAGCACTTTGAGACATCAGCTGATGAAAGAAGGTCTATATAAATACATTTGATTTGTTTACTTTATTATGATCCCCATTAGCTACTGTGTAACGGATGTGAAATGGCTAGCTAGTTAGCGGCGGTGCGCGCTAATAGGGTTTCAATCGGTGACGTCACTTGCTCTGAGACCTTGAAGTAGTGGTTCCCCTTGCTCTGCAAGAGCCGCGGCTTTTGTGGAGCGATGGGTAATGATGCTTCGTGGGTGTCAGTTGTTGATGTGTGTAGAGGGTCCCTGGTTCGAACCCTGGTGGGGACGGACTAAAGTTATACTGTTACAATTACAGCAGCAACTCATCCTGGGATACACATAAAACAAATGAATATAGGACAGTTTACACAACTGTTATAGGTAACAACAACACCATAAGATAACATTACATTATAAATAAAATAAACAATTTAATTGCATAGAGAAAATAACTGGTAAGAAGTAAGAGAAAACATGAGTTCTGGTTGTTTTGCAATGACTCACGACAGAATAAGCAACGTAGTGAATATTTAAACTGCGTTACTCCAGCCAGCAGATGGCGATTTAAGTCTTCCAGTTGATGCCTCTTGCGTGACGTATAATCTAGTGGACGGGACGCTTTTTCAACAGCAACAAGGCTATTGATTCAACCACTTCGCTAGCCAACTAATAACCGAAATATTGACGTTTCTTTGGCAATTTTTTCGTATATTAATCTCGGTGATTTATACACAACTATGTTTACGTATCTAATGGTTTACTTGAATGTAATTTGCTTGGTAACTTTGGAAAAAACTTGTTAAGTTTGATACTGAGTCTAGCACTAGGCTTGCACTAGGCTTGTCGTAAATGCTAACTAACTAACGTCCCTGACCATGTGTTCACTAAGCTACTCCCCTCCTGCTAAAGAAGAGGTCTGCTGGTCGGAGAAAGAAGATCTGGGACTGAACATTATCGTAAAAGAAGAGCAGAATATTACAGTGAAAGGAGAGGAGGAAGCTTTCAGAATAAAACAGGAGGAAGAGGAGGCTGTTATAGAGAAGGAAGAGGATGTTACATTGAAAGAAGAGAAAGAACATTTTGCAGTAAAAGAGGAAGAGGAGGCTATCTCAATGAAAGAGGAGGAGGAAGACGTATTGGGGGTGGAGGAAGAGGAGACAGAAGATCTGATTAACATCAGTGAGTACTGGTTTTAAAACGGGGCAAAAACTCAACGCTTGTGTGTTTTAAAAAAATAAAAATAATCCGCCGACGGAACCATGGAATTCAGACAATTAAAACCAGGGATGTAGTTGACCCTAAGCATTGTTTTCAACACCTTTTTATTTGCAAAATTGCGTTTTACTTAACTTTTTATTTTGATAACTGGCGTTTACCCACTTATTGCGTTCCCAGTGTTGATCAGAGCTCAGAACGTTTATATTCTTGATCCGAGTTTTAATCGCTTCTGCCTCTTAGCCAATGAGTGGAATCATGAACGGTTGTTTGTTCGACTGCGCCCCTCGGTTTTGCCTTGTTACCGTTTCTTTTACGCCTGCTGCGTTAGTTTTTGCAGAGCTGGGTATAATTTGTGTTACGTTCTAACAGGAATCTGTTCCAAAAACGTTGTAAATAACAAGGTTGCCAACAAACAACTCATACCAAGTTATATAGTGCCACAATAAGATACCGGGTAAGGAGTTTATTCTGAAAAATGGCTGTCCTCAGTCTGGTAGCCTACGGACAAACATTAAGAATAAGCTACGTGGTGAGTTGATGCCTATTCGACAGCGAAGTTAGCTAGGTGAATTATTCATGCTACTTTGTATGCGTTGTTTGTTGGAATCATTCTACATTACAATGTTTTTGGAACAGATTCCTGTTGGGACACAAATTATACCCAGCCGTTTAGCAGTACATTCACCACTCCACCCTCTCGCCCTGTCCTGGGACAGTTCAAGGGTCACTGAGATGTGAAACGAACTACCCCAGCTCGGATTCGGGCTCAGCAGACCAACGGCAGGTGGCTATACAAGTAGGCAACTAGACACCGCTGCTGACAGACTAGTGGGGTTTGCGAGATTCTGGATATAAAGTTTTAAAAATTATCCTATTGGACACAAAATAATCTGAAACACAACCAAAACAAACAGCAAATGCACCCAACAAGTTTGTACAGTCACAAGCTTAATGTAGTCATTGCGTGCTAGGAATATGGGGAAACATTTTTTTTAAATACATATTTGCTACTTTAATACACATATAAGTGAATTTGTCCCTTTTGTCCCTTAAAATGGGCGGGGAGAAGAGACTTTAATAGAAAAAGTGCTGTACTTTCTAAACGTGGATGAAAATACCCTCAAATGAAAGTCCTGGAGTAAATGCCAATCCAAAATGCTGAAGTCAGAAATGGTCGCTGTCCCAATATTTTTGGCACTCATGTGGAAAGAGAGCTATTGAAAATTAGATCTGGACGTGAATTCATATCTAAAGCTGTAATAGAAAAAATATTTGTAGAGAATCGAAGGGGGGGGGGGGGGGGGTGAATAGTTATGCACGCTCAAGTTTTCTGTTTTTTTTTGTCTTGTTTGTTTCACACAAAAAAAAGTGTTACATCTTCATGGTGGTTGGCATGTCGTGTCAATCAAATGATCCATTTTAATTTAAATCCATTTTAATTCCAGGTTGTAAGGCAACAAAATAGGTTATTGAAGGATATATAGTTAATGAAGGATATATAGTTAAGGATATATAGTTATTGAAGGATATATAGTTATTGAAGGATATATAGTTATTGAAGGATATATAGTTATTGAAGGATATATAGTTATTGAAGGATATATAGTTATTGAAGGATATATAGTTAATGAAGGATATATAGTTAAGGATATATAGTTAATGAAGGATATATAGTTAATGAAGGATATATAGTTATTGAAGGATATATAGTTAATGAAGGATATATAGTTATTGAAGGATATATAGTTATTGAAGGATATAGTCCAGATTAAACCTAATAGAAAGACATTTTTATTAATGGAGGTTTCATTCAGGTCTCTCCGTTTAACCAAATACTCTGTCTTTGGCAGGAGAGAGACCAGACTCTCACTCTGACAGCGAGAAGAGTCCTTTAGGGGAACCAGAGCCAGAGACGCCCAAACCAGCAGGACCACACCACTGCTCTCAATGTGGAAACAGTTTTTCTACGTTAGGGAATCTAAAACGTCATGAGATGGCACACACAGGAGAGAAGCCTTTCCAATGTTCCCAGTGTGATAAGAGTTTTACCCAGATAGGGAGCCTGAAAAGGCATGAAGGAATACATAAAGACGGGAGGAAGACCTACCACTGCTCTCAGTGTGGAAAGAGATTTACTCAGTTAGGTAGCCTGAAAACACACAAGACCGTACACACAGGAGAGAAGCCTTTCCAATGTTCCCAGTGTGATCAGAGTTTTACCCAGATAGGAAACCTGAATAGGCATGAAGGAATACACACTGGAGAAAAGCCCTACCAATGCTCCAAGTGTGAAAAGAGATTTTTGCGATCACAGTACCTAAAATCACATGAGATGACACACACAGAGGAAAAGTCTTTCCACTGCTCCCACTGTGGAAAGAGCTTTACTCAGTTACGGAGCCTGAAAAGACATAAGAGGACACACACATGAGAAAAGCCCTACCACTGATCCCACTGTGGAAATAGTTTTACTCAGTTAGGGAGCCTGAAAATGCATGAGAGAAGACACTCTGGAGGAGAAGACATACCACTGCTCTCATTGTGGAAAGATATTTTCCCAGTCAGAGGACCAGAAGTCACATGAGAGAATAGAGAGGCTGTGTTCTGACTTATGTTTTTGACTAAGAATATTTGTTTTTGGTTATGCCACATTAAATCATATTGTTTATAATAAATCACTCTCTATACCCTTATGCAATTTATGTTCCTCCAACTCCCCTGAGTCCCTCTTTAAATTCAACAGCTATTGTATGCAGCAATCATGTGCCTATAAACCAGAATTATACTATTACAATTGAGACGGTTTGCCCTCGTAAGAAGTCCACTGTGTGCATAACATTAATAACATGAGCATGTCTACTTCCCAAATCAAATTTTATTTGTCACATACACGTGTTTAGCAGATGTTATTGCGGGTGTGGCGAAATGCTTGTAACAATTTGAATCTGAGACAAGTGCTACAAATAGTCCACGTTAACACGTGTAGCCTAAGAAACAAGGTTCATGATATCAGTAAGTCGCTAGTAACAGACAACATTCATATACTTTCTCTGAAACTCACTTAGAGAATACCTTTCGATGAAATCAAGGGTAGCAATACGTGGTTACGACCTCTATGGAAGAGACAGAAATTCCAATGGGGGTGGTGTCTCTGTTTATACTCAGTCATATTCCTGTTAAGCTCAGAGACGATCTAATGTGAAATGCTGTGGAAGTAATATGGCTACAGGTTCACCTGCCTCACCTAAAGCCCATTCTGGTGGGAAGTTGCTATAGACCACCAAGTGCTAACAGTCAGTATCTGGATAAAACGTGTGAAATACTTGATAATGTATGCGATGTCAACAGAGGTATATTTTCCGGGTGACTAAATATTTACGTGTTTTCATCAAGCTGTCCACTCAGGAATACTCTTCTAACTGTAACCAGTGCCTGTATCCTGGTTCAGGTTATCAATCAACCTACCAGGGTAGTTACAAACAGTAGAGGAATGAAATCATGCAATTGGATATCACAAAATATATTTTTAAATAATAATGTGAATTTTATTTTAACCTTGAAACCTCTTGAATTTAGTTGTTTAATTTAATTGAGTTAATTTGTGTTTCTAGCCGTCAAGATAAAGGTGTATGAAAATGTGTTGAGGTTCCGTGTTCCGAGAACACTTTGTTGACATGAAAAACATTCACTACCTCATGATTGTTACCATCAGTATTACTCCAACATGTCAGAGGAAACACAGGTGCTGATTGTAAAAAAAGGATACAACTAAATTGTTTATTCTGGCCAACAATGTCATAAAAAAATAATTTCAAAATTAGCACAATGTTGTGTCTGACTTCTAAGTAGAGCCAATACTTTCCTCTGTGCAGACTGAGACCTGAATATGAGTATGTACCCTAAGAATGAATACTAGAATAGTAATTGTTTAAAAAATATATGTTTGTTTCTTTTCCCCGTCTAGATCAAATCACAATTTATTTAAAGTGCATTTAACAAAGTCACAACACACATTATAGAGACAAAATAAGACAGAAAGCAAAATCAAAATAATGTGAAAACAGAGAAATCTGTCTCTCTGTGGTTGATTTATCTTTTTTCACTGTATTTGACCTGTCAGGTGGATGGATTATCTTGGCAAATGATAAAATGTTTGTTTTTTATGACATTGTCGGCCAGAATAAACAATGTAGTGAATATTTTTCTAAACTGCGTTACCCACTCCAGTCAGCAGATGGCGTTCTGAGTTTAAGGTGAATGCTTCTAGCGTGACGCATAATCTAGTGGACGGGACCGCACACTTCAACAACAAAGCTGCTAATTTAACCACTTAGGTAGCTTGCTAGACAACAGAAAAGCGAAACACTGAAGCGCCTTAGCCCATTTTGGATATATTACTCTGTGTTTTAAACACAATTCTGTTTACGTATCGAGTAACGTAAGTTCACTTAAACGTAACTGACAATTTGTTGAAATTGATAGTCAAATTAGCACTAAGCTAGTCGCTAATGCTAACTAACTAGCTAGCTTGCTAACATCCCCGACCATGAGCTCAGTAAGCTACTCTGCTAAAGAAGAGGAGGTCTGTTGGACGGAGAAAGAAGCTCTGGGGCTGAACATTGTCGTAAAAGACGAAGACGAGGATATGACCATGCAATCAGAGGAAGGGGCTTTCAAAACGATAAAAGAGGAGGAGGATGTTACAGTGAAAGAGGAGAAAGAAACGTTTGGGGTAAAAGAGGAAGAGTGGATAGAGGCTGTCACAGTGGAAGAGGAGGAGATGGATGCTTTCAGAATTAAAGCGGAGGAAGATGAGGATATCAGCGTGGAAGAGGGGATAGAGGCTTTCACAGTGGAAGAGGAGGAGGTAGAAGCTTTCAAAATCAAAAATGAGGAAGAGGAGGAGGATATATTTAAAAAAGAGGAAGAGCCTTCTAGAGAGGAAGAGGAAGGAGAGGAGGAGACTGAACAAGATCTGATGATCACCAGTGAGTACAGCTGCTTTTGTCAAAATAAAAGTCCTGCAAGTGTGCCATACGTGCACAAAAAAATGAATAACTTTTATTTTGAAAGCAGAGAGAAAGTGGGTTTGGAAAGTCCGTTTAATAATACGTTCCTTTAGCGATTTGTGTCTCAAATTTCTCCCGTTTGAAAGACCAATAAGTCCAGCTCACCAACTCAGTAAGTTAAAATGTAATTTTATTTTACTTCTGGCTTCTGACTGTTCAGTTATTTTTTGTGCAACGCAATTGCGAGTGTAAATACCCCAGCATTTGGTAAAAGCAGCTACAGTGAGAACCGTCTTTAAAAAACAGGGGCACAAACACTGAAGTTGTTGAACTAATGTGTCGTTTTGAAGAGTTCTTCAACTGAAGTCCTACACTTGAATATGTTGTTCAGTACTGTATAAAAAAAATGTTAAAGGCTCAATCTGCCATTGGAACGTGCTTTTTTAAAAACTTTTACATTAAGGAAGTGGCTGCGTTTCCAGATGCTCCTGGAAGCCTCTTACAGATCGCTAAACAACCAAATCTTCTGCTTCTACTCCACAGTAAAGTGCAGTAAAGTAGAGTAAACTGCAGTAAAGTAAACAGTACTCTATTGTGCTCTGCCTGCTATACTGTATTTCCACGTCCATGGATGTCCGGTGTCCGTCGGTGCTCAGTGGGGGAGGGGGCTGGTTACAGCAAATGGAAATAAAAGGCTTGGGGGGGGGGTAACAGAATGATGATAACTTTTAATCACTAAATAATTCATAAACACAATTGAATATCAGTTAAAACACTATACGTTATTGTTAGGTCTACTTTTACTTGTTACTTATGTGAACTTATATCTTATAACTTTCCACCGTCCTCAAAATATTTTAATGATCTGTTTGTTTTTTCAGTGACAAAATGACAAGGCTCTGCCACTACTTTCTTATGTGTCAATGTGTAGTTCATACATGCAGAATTAATATCTTCCCTCAATTAGCCACGGAAATCCCTAGTTTGAAAGTGACACTTTCTCTGGAACTTGTGCTGCGACATTTTCCCTACATTTCCCCCTCGTGGGCCAGCCCCCGAGCCATTCAAGTTCAACAAATGAGCTACAGTCCCTCGCCATGTGAGTGACGGCTAGCAAGAGGCTCATCATGCGCCCACAGCAGATCAGAGGGAGAGTAATGACGTGGTGCACAAATCTACATGTGACGTAGTACGTCATTTTCCAGGGACCACATTTGGATAGTGAGCTCTACTTTCAGGAAAGAAAATACTCAAAAGTTTAGGAGAATCTCTTTAAACTTACAGAAGGAAAATAGAGTATCTGAAACTAAGTATTATAGTTGTCAGGGGAATTTACTTCAACATGATTCTGTTTTGATGCAGCCTGTTTCTAATACCTTTACAGACTGTTTCCAGTCCCTTCTCAGACTGTTTCCAATCCCCCTTCTCAGCCTGTTTCCAATCCCCTTTCAATCCAGTTTCCAATCCCCCTTCTCAGACTGTTTCCAATCCCCCTTCTCAGCCTGTTTCCAATCCCCTTCTCAGACTGTTTGCAATCCCCTTTTCAGCCTGTTTCCAATCCCCTTCTCAGCCTGTTTCCAATCCCCTTCTCAGCCTGTTTCCAATCCCCTTTCAGCCTGTTTCCAATCACCTTCTCAGACTGTTTCCAATCCCCTTCTCAGACTGTTTCCAATCCCTTCTCAGCCTGTTTCAAATCCCCCTTCTCAGCCTGTTTCCAATCCCCTTCTCAGCCTGTTTCCAATCCCCTTCTCAGCCTGTTTCCAATCCCTTTACAGACTGTTTCCAGTCCCTTCTCAGCCTGTTTCCAATACCATTCTCAGACTGTTTGCAATCCCCTTTTCAGCCTGTTTCCAATCCCCTTCTCAGCCTGTTTCCAATCCCCTTCTCAGCCTGTTTCCAATCCCCTTTCAGCCTGTTTCCAATCACCTTCTCAGACTGTTTCCAATCCCTTCTCAGCCTGTTTCAAATCCCCCTTCTCAGCCTGTTTCCAATCCCCTTCTCAGCCTGTTTCCAATCCCCTTCTCAGCCTGTTTCCAATCCCCTTCTCAGCCTGTTTCCAATCCCCTTCTCAGCCTGTTTCCAATCCCCTTCTCAGCCTGTTTCCAATCCCCTTCTCAGCCTGTTTCCAATCCCCTTCTCAGCCTGTTTCCAATCACCTTCTCAGCCTGTTTCCAATCCCTCCTCAGCCTGTTCCAATCCCCTTCTCAGACTGTTTCCAATCCAATCTCAGCCTGTTTCCAATCCCCTTCTCAGCCTGTTTCCAATCCCCCTTCTCAGCCTGTTTCCAATCCCCTTCTCAGCCTGTTTCCAATCCCCTTCTCAGCCTGTTTCCAATCCCCCTTCTCAGCCTGTTTCCAATCCCCATCTCAGCCTGTTTCTAATACCTTTTCAAACTAATTCTGGTAGATGTTTTATAAGACTGTTTGACCTGAAATGTTTGCTTATGCCACAAATGATTTGCATAACAACAGTGAAGTTCAATAGTGTTTTCAATTAGTGTTTATTCAGGTATCTCTGTTTAAATAAACCCTCTGTTTGTCTTTGGCAGGAGAAAGATCAGACTCAGAGGAACCAGAGACGTCCAAATCAGCAAAACCACACGACTGCTCCCACTGCGGGAAGAGTTTTACCAAGTTAGGAAACCTGAGAAGACATGAGAGGACACACACAGGAGAGAAACCTCATCACTGCTCCCAGTGTGGGAAGAGTTTTACCCAGTTAGGGAACCTGAAAATACACGAGAGAATACACACAGGAGAGAAGCCCTACGAATGCTCTCAATGTGGAATGAGTTTTACCAAGTTAGGGTACCTGAAATCACACGAGAGAACACACACGGGAGAGAAGCCTTTCCACTGCTCACTGTGCGGGAAGAGTTTTACAGAGTTAGGCAACATGAAAAGGCACGAGCGGACACACACAGGCGAGAAGCCTCATCACTGCTGTCAGTGTGGAAAGACTTTTACAGAGTTGGGGAGCCTGAAAATACATAAGAGAATACACACAGGGGAGAAGCCTTACCGCTGCTCCCTGTGCGGAAAGAGTTTTACAGAGTTAAGCAACCTGAAAAAACATGAGAGGACACACACAGGAGATAAGCCTTTCCACTGCTCCCTGTGTGGAAAGAGTTTTACAGAGTTAGGGAGTCTAAAAATGCATAAGAGAATACACACAGGAGAGAAGCCTCATCACTGTTCTCAGTGCGGAAAGAGTTTTACGAAGTTAGGGAACCTGAAAATGCATGAGAGAATACACACAGGAGAGAAGCCTTACCAATGCTCCCTGTGCTTAAAGAGTTTTGCCTCATTAAGGCAATTGAAAGAACATGAAAGAATCCACACCATAGAGAAACGTTAGCTATGCTCCTAGTATGGAATTGTATATTTTTAACCAGTCAGTTTTAACCAGTCAGTTTTAACCAGTTAGTTTTAACCAGTCAGTTTTAACCAGTTAGTTTTAACCAGTTAGGGCACCTGAAAAAACCATGACGTAATACATACAGTGACGATGCCTTACCGCTGTCCCAGTGTAGAAACGAATATAGCACATCAAATATACTTTAAGTTAATGACGTTCTATTTTAAAGCTACAATGTGTAACATTTTTGTGCAAACCTGACACACATTCACACAGAAAACCCCCACAAATAATGCTCCCACACTTGTCTCATATATTGTACCGCAAAAGGTTTTGCTTTTGTTTATGCCACATGTATAAAATGTATAAAATGGACCAAAAAATACATCTATGTTTTTTTCATTTAAAAAATAATAACTGAATATGAAGCAGGCTATGTCAGTGTGAATGTATCCGGGTAAAGAACTGCTTACTTAGCGATTACCACTTTCCCCTGATTAGACACATACCTGACTCGAACTCGGGACCTCTGCTTTACAAACACACGTGACCGTCCTCTTCTCTCAAGCGTCTCTACTATTCGCGCCACTCAAAAGTTAGTAATTGATTGGCGCGCGATTGGGACACTTACAACTGACGAGTAAGTTTCACACGTCTTCGATGTGCTCCATTCAAGCCCCTCAAAACTTACAACAGCGACCACAGCGTTGAGCTGAGCACAACTGTACATCCGAGTCACTGTGAAGGACGTCACGTTGCTTACTTCAGGTTTGCCACAAGCTTCACGGAGACTGAAGATTCAGAGCGTAGCGCAGTGTTCCAATGTTGTTTCTCGTCACAAAAGAGGCAACTCCTTGTAATATGTAACGCTATTCTACGTACTTTTTTGTGCTCCCTGAAAATTTGAGACGTGTCACTTTGCCACATTTTTGATTCCTTGCGTTTTCTCGGTGATATAATGACATTCTATTTTAAAGGGGGGGCAAACCTGACACACATTCACACAGAAATATGCGTTATAGATCTGTCAGTCTCATTGAAAGAAAGTCCAAGAAGCTGTAGATCTGTTCCATGTGTGCAATTTCTATGCTTCCCTGTTTTGAAGTATAGTTTTTGTATCTTTTAATTGGGAATCGAATCAGGGTGTCTGCAGTCCACCAGCTTCAAAACCCCTGAACAATATTTGGTTGTGTAAAATATATTTCTATAGTGGATTAGATGGTACAATGATTTTAGACTGAAATGAGGTGAACTACTAGAATTTAGGAGCCAGGAAAATGGCGAAGAGATTTCTGCATAGTGCATCTTTAAGTTGATGTGTGGTACGAATACATTGAAGCGGCATATCAACTTGACATCGTGTTTTTAGGTCCCACTGGGGAGTAGAAGAATGTTTTACCGGGGCTAATTATGGATACAACTCATTATTTCACATGGGGGAGATTTGCGAAGCTAAAAGACCAGCATGCTTCCTGTCATCTAGCTGCTGTCAGAATAACCCACAGCCTACTGGCACAAAACGAGGTAAGAACAAAACATTCATTACATGTAACTATTATTTAAATATGCAGTTGGGTTTCTTTAAAATTAGCTTCCGGTGGTGAATGATGAGCTTCCGGTGGTGAATGATGGGCTTCCGAGTGGCGCAGTGGAATAAGGCACAGCATCTCAGTGCTAGGCGTCACTACAGACCCTGGTTCAATTCCAGGCTGAATCATAGCAATTCCAGGCTGTATCTAAGGTACTGCATCTCAGTGCTAGAGTCTAAAACACTATAGACCCTGGTTCGATTCCAGGTTGTATCACAGCAGTCTAAGGCACTGGATCTCAGTGCCAGAGGCGTCACTACAGACCCTGGTTCAATTCCAGGCTGTATCTAAGGCATTTCCAGGCTGTATCTAAGGCGCTGCATCTCAGTGCTAGAGGTGTCACTACAGACACCCTGGTTCGATTCCAGGCTGTATCACAGCGGTCTATGCCACTGCAGCTCAGTGCTGGAGGCATCACTACAGACACCCTGGTTCGATTCCAGGCTGTATCACAGCGGTCTAAGGCACTGTATCTCAGTGCTAGAGGTGTCACTACAGACCATGATTCGATTCCAGGCTGTATCACAACTGACCGTGATTGGG
The DNA here is from genome assembly GCF_013265735.2 of Oncorhynchus mykiss. Taxonomy (NCBI): domain Eukaryota; kingdom Metazoa; phylum Chordata; class Actinopteri; order Salmoniformes; family Salmonidae; genus Oncorhynchus; species Oncorhynchus mykiss. The sequence continues at coordinate 5,296,871 of NC_048581.1, read as the reverse complement.
AATGTGGGTCTTTCAGATGATGTTTCTTGCGTGACGTAAAATCTAGTGGACAGCACATGACCCTTTTTCAGCAACCTGGGTAGCTTGATAGCAAACAGTCTAAACATTGGAGCACTTTACAGTGTCTCTACAGTGTTTTAAACTGTAGATGTACACTACATGGCCAAAAGTATGTGGACACCCCTTCAAATGAGTGGATTTGGCTATTTCAGCCACATTCGTTGCTGACAGGTGTATAAAATCGAGCACACAGCCATGCAATCTCCATAGACAAACATTTTGCAGTAGAATAGCCCGTACTGAAGAACTCAGTGACTTTCAACGTGGAACCGTCATAGGATGCCACCTTTCCAACAAGTCAGTTCGTCAAATTTCTACCTTGCTAGAGCTGCCCCGGCCAACTGTAAGGGCTGTTATTGTGAAGTGGAAACAGCTAGCGCCTTGCGGTCAGATGCCGAGCAGTTGACATACCAGGCGGTGATGCAGTCAGTCAAGATGCTCTCAAGGGTGCACCTGTATAACGTTTTTTTTGTGTGTGTGTGTTTTTTGTACATTTTTTACCCCTTTTTCTCCCCAATTTCATGGTATCCAGTTAGTTAGTTTAGTCTTGTCCCATCGCTGCAACTCCCGTACCGTCTCAGTAGAGGGGAAGGTCTAGAGCCATGCGTCCTCCGAAACACGGCCCTGCCAAGCCACACTGCTTCTTGACACACTGCTCGCTTAACCCGGAAGCCAGCAGCACCAATGTGTCGGAGGAAACACATTACAACTGGCGCCCACAGGAGTCGCTAGAGGGCGACGGGACAAGGACATCCCGGCTGGCCAAACTCTACCCTAACCCAGACGACGCTGGGCCAATTGTGCACCGACTCATTGGTCTCTCGGGGATCGAACCCAGGCTGTGTGCCCTCTTCACGACTTTGATTGAACCCAGAGGCGCTGTTGTGCCCTCTTCACGACTGGGATTAAACCCAGAGGCGCTGTTGTGCCCTCTTCACGACTGGGATTAAACCCAGAGGCGCTGTTGTGCCCTCTTCACGACTGGGATTAAACCCAGAGGCGCTGTTGTGCCCTCTTCACGACTGGGATTAAACCCAGAGGCGCTGTTGTGCCCTCTTCACGACTGGGATTAAACCCAGAGGCGCTGTTGTGCCCTCTTCACGACTGGGATTAAACCCAGAGGCGCTGTTGTGCCCTCTTCACGACTGGGATTAAACCCAGAGGCGCTGTTGTGCCCTCTTCACGACTGGGATTGAACCCAGGCTGTTGTGCCCTCTTCACGACTGGGATTGAACCCAGAGGCGCTGTTGTGCCCTCTTCACGACTGGGATTAAACCCAGAGGCGCTGTTGTGCCCTCTTCACGACTGGGATTAAACCCAGGCTGTTGTGCCCTCTTCACGACTGGGATTGAACCCAGAGGCGCTGTTGTGCCCTCTTCACGACTGGGATTAAACCCAGAGGCGCTGTTGTGCCCTCTTCACGACTGGGATTAAACCCAGGCTGTTGTGCCCTCTTCACGACTGGGATTAAACCCAGAGGCGCTGTTGTGCCCTCTTCACGACTGGGATTAAACCCAGAGGCGCTGTTGTGCCCTCTTCACGACTGGGATTAAACCCAGAGGCGCTGTTGTGCCCTCTTCACGACTGGGATTGAACCCAGGCTGTTGTGCCCTCTTCACGACTGGGATTAAACCCAGGCTGTTGTGCCCTCTTCACGACTGTGTTGTGTTGTCCACCATCAGCTCCTTTGTCTTGCTGACGTTGAGGAAGAGATTGTTGTGCTGGCACCAATAGGCTGTCTCATCGTCATCGGTGATCAGGCCTACCACCGTCACGTCGTTGGCAAACTTAATGATGGCGTTGGAGTTGTACACAGCCACGCAGGCGTGGGATAACAGGGAGTAGAGGAGGGGACTAAGCACGCACCCCTGAGGGGCCCCTGTGTTGAGGGTCAGCATGGTGGATGTATTGTTGCCTACCCTCGCCACCTGGGGCCGGTCCGTCAGGAAGTCCAGGATCCAGTTGCAGAGGGAGGTGTTCACAGTCCCAGGGTACTTAGCTTACCATATTTTTACTGTAGAAATGCTTTATTTTTCTGCATATGCTTCTATTTTTCAACGCCAAACCTACTACTAGTGTGGCCAACGAGCTCTATTGTTATGTCATCTGACCTTTGTGATCAGCTGACAGTCACTTCTGTTTGCCCTCTCTTTGAGCTGTAGTCTAGAAACTTGCTTACAATGGGATTTGTGGGATTTTGCAGAGAATAAAAGCCATGTGCGAAAAAAAATATGTTTAAATTTGGAGCATTAGCTTATTATAAAGGTGTGTGGTGGGTGGGGTATTGTTTTCCCTTTGAGTCTCCAAAAGTTGGCCCTGCTCCCAAAGTACCATTTATCATGTCTCCTGTCCTATGAGGAAATAGTGTGCTGGACCCACGTATATACAAACATCCTTGACAAGTATAAAGCCATCACTCACCCCCACATTTTCGAATCAATAAGTTCACTTCTCTCTGTTCCAGCGAGCAACCAAAACGGAGAATTGTGAGGCGCTGGACAGAGGAGGCGTACTCAATGCCTCAGGGTTGCTTGGCGACAACTGATTGGAATATGTTCAAAGACTCATCCCCTCATCCATTATCATTGAGGAATATACAGTATGTATATTCTACAAACCGGCAATATTTTTTGCTTTATAAAGACAATACGAAACATGGCCATTTATTTGACCTTGGAACATGGTTTAAAACCCACATTTAATGCAAATGTTACAAATATAAATAATTGTTTAAGGTTTAGACAATTACTTATCATATATAATGAATAAATACAGGTCATTGACACCTTTCCACTATTACGTGTGGGACTTTTATTTAGAAAATCTTCCAAAATTCCGTGACCCGGAAGTACTTTTTTTGTGTTGCTAACGGGACGCTGATCTAGTTATCAACCACGGTAGCTTGCTAGCCAAAATAGCTAAAACGTTAACGCTCATTAGACACTTTCAGTGTGTATTAGCCACTGTTTTAAACACACGTATGTCGTATAGCTAGCTAATTGTCGCATTTAATTTCATTTTATGTTGCTAGTAGTCAGCTAGCTGGCTGGTTAAATTAGCAGGAGCACTTGACTTGTCATTAATGCTAACTAGCTAGCTAACATCCCCGACCATGAGCTCACTAAGCTACTCTCCCCCTGCCGAAGAAGAGGAGGTCTGCTGGACGGTGAAAGAGGAGAAGGAAGAGGAGGCTGTCACCGTCAAAAAAGAAGTCGCGGGTGAGGCTGTAACAGTGAAAGAAGAGGAAGAAGCTTTCCGAGTGAAACAGGAAGACGCGAAAGAGCAGAACGCAGATGTTGGAGTGGAGGGGGAGATCACTGTCACATTGGACGAGGTAGACGTGTTTGGAGTGGACGAAGAGAAGGCTGGAAATCTGATCAACACCAGTAAGTAGCATCTTAAAAACAGGGCCACAAACTCTGCAGTTGTTGAACTAATGTCTGGTTTTAAAAAAAGAGCACTCTACACTTGAATATGTTGTTCTGTACTTTAGGAATTGTTAAATCTATAAAGAGTGGTGGTCAACCAACAAAACGTTAATGGATTAAATGCTTTACATTCTATTTTTCCAAATGTCTTTCTGTAGTGCTTTGCTCAGTCTCTACTCTTATACTCGACAACCCATGAGCAAATTATATACATTTAAAAAAAAAACTGTTTTGAAGCATTACAATCATTAGTGTTTTTATAATCTCAATGGTCAAATCAAATCAAATCCAATTTTATTTATATAGCCCTTCGTACATCAGCTGATATCTCAAAGTGCTGTACAGAAACCCAACCTAAAACCCCAAACAGCAAGCAATGCAGGTGTAGCAGCACGGTGGCTAGGAAAAACTCCCTAGAAAGGCCAAAACCTAGGAAGAAACCTAGAGAGGAACCAGGCTATGTGGGGTGGCCAGTCCTCTTCTGGCTGTGCCGGGTGGAGATTATAACAGAACATGGCTAAGATGTTCAAATGTTCATAAATGACCAGCATGGTCAAATAATAATAAGGCAGAACAGTTGAAACTGGAGCAGCAGCACGGCCAGGTGGACTGGGGACAGCAAGGAGTCATCATGTCAGGTAGTCCTGAGGCATGGTCCTAGGGCTCAGGTCCTCCGAGAGAGAGAAAGAAAGAGAGAAAGAGAGAATTACACAGGACACCGAATTAATCACACAGGACACCGAATAGGACAGGAGAAGTACTCCAGATATAACAAACTGACCCTAGCCCCTCCCGACACATAAACTACTGCAGCATAAATACTGGAGGCTGAGACAGGAGGGGTCAGGAGACACTGTGGCCCCATCCGAGGACACCCCCGGACAATGGTGTCATTTAGGTCCTTCATATTTTAGCTATAAGGTTTAGACGGACTGATCTGATTTAAAATATCTACGATACCACATCATATAACCAGTTATTACAACCAACTCATGTCTGATTTGCAAATGATGAAGAAAACCGAATCGAGACAAGGATTATTTTTTGATCTGGATTAAATGTTGTAAAAGGAACTGGGCCACCAGTTATTTAATTGAAGCAAACAAGGCACGACGGCTGTTCTTAGGCGTGTTGCGAAGCGGAGTGCCGGGGAAACAGCCCTAAACACCGTGTTATTCATTTACAGGTTCTAGTAAAATGGTTATTATTATTATGATCTTGCATGTCTATGTTTCTTCTTCCAGTGGAGATACAGTTGATAAATTACCTGGCTGGGCTGTGGGGACAGTGGAGATACAGTTGATGAATTAGCTGGCTGGGCTGTGGGACAGTGGAGATACAGTTGATGAATTAGCTGGCTGGGCTGTGGGACAGTGGAGATACAGTTGATAAATTACCTGGCTGGGCTGTGAGACAGTGGAGATACAGTTGATAAATTACCTGGCTGGGCTGTGAGACAGTGGAGATACAGTTGATAAATTACCTGGCTGGGCTGTGAGACAGTGGAGATACAGTTGATAAATTACCTGGCTGGGCTGTGGGGACAGTGGAGATACAGTTGATAAATTACCTGGCTGGGCTGTGGGACAGTGGAGATACAGTGGATGAATTAGCTGGCTGGGCTGTGGGGACAGTGGAGATACAGTTGATAAATTACCTGGCTGGGCTGTGGGACAGTGGAGATACAGTTGATGAATTACCTGGCTGGGCTGTGAGACAGTGGAGATACAGTTGATACATTACCTGGCTGAGCTGTGGGACAGTGGATGTACATGGATAATTCAAATGGAACTGTTATTTATTATCATAAAAATAACTAGCACTTGTCAACCAATCAGCACCCAGGATCCGAACTATACTGAAGGATCTAGTCTGGATTAAACTTCATAGGGAGACAGTTTAATCATGTGGAGATTTTTATTCAGGTCTCGCTGTTTAACCAAATACTCTGTTTTTTTCTTTGACAGGAGCGATATCAGACTGTCACTCTGACAGAGGAAAGAGTCCTTCAGGGGAACCCGATCCAGAGACGTCCAAACCAGTGAGGAGACACCACTGCTCCCAGTGTGGAAAGATATTTTCCAGGTTGAAGCACCTGAAAGAACATAAGAGAACGCACACAGGGGAAAAGCCTTATCATTGCTCCCAGTGTGGAATGGGTTTTGGACACTTGGGGTATCTAAAAGTGCATGAAAGAACACACTCTGTAGAGAGGCCTTTTCAGTGCTCTCAGTGTGGCCAGAGATTTATCCAGGCATCGCATCTGAAAGAGCATGAGAGAACACACACGGGTGATAAGCCTTTCCAATGTTCTCAGTGTAAAAAGAGTTATACCAAATTAGGGAACCTGAAAATGCATGCGAGAATACACACCGGAGAGAAGCCTTTCCACTGCTCCCTGTGTGAAAAGAGTTTTACCTATTTAGGGATACTGAAAAAGCATGAAATGACGCACACACGAGAGAAACCTTTCCAATGCTCCCAATGTGGGAAGAGTTTGACAGAACACACACAGGAGGGGAGAAGACCTAATGTTGTGAAGACCAGTTAAGGCCCCGGAATAACCACCTCCAAAATGATTAACACCCTTGATAAAGATGTGTTCAAGATCGACTATACAAGTACTGAGCTGAATATTGTATGCTGAAATTGTGTTTTTATACAAGTACAATTGCTCAGAGAAAAATATTTTGTTTAACAAGTGAAAAAAAACTTTAACTTTAATTTATTGGCACCCGTAAAGATTCTTGTTAATTAAATAAATAAAATAAAATCTACGTTAACATTGTGATGGGACATTTCTCTCTCTGTGTATCAGATTTTATGTTTAGAATAATGCTGCTCTGTAATTACATGTCTTGGTTCGGTTCATGCGAGTGACTGACTGATTGTACACACTGATTGTAGATGGGAGTAAACCATAAGAAATGTAGCAATACGGCCCAGAACATTGTTCTGTGAGACAAAATTAGTATCTCAGCCTCGTGAGGTATCAGTCAGTCACATGCAGGAACCAACGTTAATAATGTAAATCATGCTTATATAACTTGTTTGTGTAGCAGTATATAAGGACTGAAAGGGGAACGCCCTTTTCATCAAGCTCGGATTGAGTTTGTGAACCTCTCCGGGCCGTGATAATAAAGAGTGATTCGTTTAAACTTTTACTTCAGGCGTCCCTGGTGTTGAATTTCCACCACAACATTAAAACTTTTTTTAGTTCATGTCTTCCTGTGTCACTGGGGTATAAAAGTTATGTAATGCATGTAAAAATTAATCTGCCATCACATTGACATGTGAGTCATTTAGCAGACTCTTATCCAGAGCCACTTACAGTAGTGAGTCATTTAGCAGACTCTCTTATCCAGAGCCACTTACAGCAGTGAGTCATTTAGCAGACTCTCTTATCCAGAGCCACTTACAGTAGTGAGTCATTTAGCAGACTCTCTTATCCAGAGCCACATACAGTAGTGAGTCATTTAGCAGACTCTCTTATCCAGAGCCTCTACAGTAGTGAGTCATTTAGCAGATGCTCATATCCAGAGCCACTTACAGTAGTGAGTGCATGGGGAAGGGCAAATAACTCACAAACGAAAAGAGACACGGCTGTTGATCTTCATAAATCAGGTAATGTGCAAAAAAACAATAGCTAGGGCAATGATGAAGACATTTAAAACCACTGGAACAGTGGTAAAGTTGTCTGATAGAGGACACAAGTGTATCTTATCTCCAGAGGAGGATGGTTCAGGAAGGGCCACAGTTGGATAATTCCAGAACTTGGTCATCTTGGAGTCACCAAGTCTCTGAATCGCCAATTAGAATTCCAGAACTTGGTCATCTTGGAGTCACCAAGTCTCTGAATCTCCAATTAGAATTAGAATTCCAGAACTTAGTCATCTTGGGGTCACCAAGTCTCAATCTCGAATTAGAATTCCAGAACTTAGTCATCTTGGGGTCACCAAGTCTCTGAATCTCACATTAGAATTCGAATTCCAGAACTTGGTCATCTTAGGGTTATTGAATCTCCAATTAGACACCACCTACATGCCAGTAGGCTCTTGAGGGGTTGCCAGAAAAAAAACAGTCTTTAGTGAGAGTAACCAACACATGTAAACACCTGGAGCTAAACAGCGTTGGAGCCAGTGGTGAGTTTGGCACTTGGATTGGAAAAAGGTCATATGGTGATATGAAACAAAGATGGAGGTCTTTGGCTAGACACACTAGCGGTGGGTTGAAAGAACCTCATATCTACTGTAAAATATGGTAGGGTATATTTGATGTTATGGGGCTGTTCCGCTTCCACTGGTCCTTAAGGCCTTTGTTACGGTCAACAGCATCATGAATTCTACCAAGTACCAGGAAATGTTTGGCTGAAATCTGGTTTCCTCTGACAGGAGGCTGAAACTTGGCTTCAAATTGATCATCCAGACAGACGATTCTTATTTTATTTAACTAGGCAAGTCAGTTAAGAACAAATTATTATTTACAATGATGGCCTAAGAACAGTGGGTTAATCGCCTTGTTCAGGGGCAGAGCGACATATTTTTACCTTGTCAGCTCGGGGATTCGATCAATCGACGCTCTAACCACTAGCCTGCCTGCCACCCCAAGCAAACATCAAAATCCACATAGAAATGGTTCATTGACTACAAACCAACATTTTGCAATGGCAATTTCAGTGTCCGGAACGAACCCCATTGAGAACCTGTGGTTTGAATTGAAGAGGGCAGTCCATAAACGCAGACTGACGGATATCAAGGATCTGGGTGGAGTCTGTATGGAGGAATGGTCTAAGATCCCTCCCAGTGTGTTCTAGAACTCATAAAACATCTGGTAGGATTCTGTATGGACGAATGGTCTAAGATCCCTCCCAGTGTGTTCTAGAACTCATAAAACATCTGGTAGGATTCTGTATGGACGAATGGTCTAAGATCCCTCCCAGTGTGTTCTAGAACTCATAAAACATCTGGTAGGATTCTGTATGGTCTAACATCCCTCCCAGTGTGTTCTAGAACTCATAAAACATCTGGTAGGATTCTGTATGGAGGAACGGTCTAAGATCCCTCCCAGTGTGTTCTAGAACTCATAAAACATCTGGTAGGATTCTGTATGGAGGAATGGTCTAAGATCCCTCCCAGTGTGTTCTAGAACTCATAAAACATCTGGTAGGATTCTGTATGGAGGAATGGTCTAAGATTCCTCCCAGTGTGTTCTAGAACTCATACAACATCTGGTAGGATTCTGTATGGAGGCATGGTCTAAGATCCCTCCCAGTGTGTTCTAGAACTCATACATCTGGTAGGATTCTGTATGGAGGAATGGTCTAAGATCCCTCCCAGTGTGTTCTAGAACTCATAAAACATCTGGTAGGATTCTGTATGGAGGAACGGTCTAAGATCCCTCCCAGTGTGTTCTAGAACTCATAAAACATCTGGTAGGATTCTGTATGGAGGCATGGTCTAAGATCCCTCCCAGTGTGTTCTAGAACTCATAAAACATCTGGTAGGATTCTGTATGGAGGAACGGTCTAAGATCCATCTACAATCTCATAAAACATTAATTATAATTTAAAGAAAAAGGCTTAGTGCCATTATTCTTGTCATTAGCATCATCGCTAACAGCTACACATAGTGGTAGACAAACGCACTCACTCATAATGGTTGTCATTAGCATCATCGCTAACACTTTAGAGACTGGAAGGACAAAGGGGCATGTGCTCTACACAGGTAGAGTCCTATCTGTCGATGTTGCCTTTGGGTAAGTGGGCACTGCCTTATGGGGCAACACCAACACTCACCTAAATAGCCTATATCCCACTGGGTGAGAGAAATGTTCATTGTTTTTGGGCAGTATTATGTGAGGGTTAATTATTATAAGGAAAATACGTTTTCACGCCACTGTTCATATAGTTTAATATCATTGCAGTGTTAGGAGAGCAGGGCACCGTCCATATAGTTTAATATCATTGCAGTGTTAGGAGAGCAGGTCACTGTCCACATAGTTTAATATCATTGCAGTGTTAGGAGAGCAGGCCACTGTCCACATAGTTTAATATCATTGCAGTGTTAGGAGAGCAGGGCACCGTCCATATAGTTTAATATCATTGCAGTGTTAGGAGAGCAGGTCACTGTCCACATAGTTTAATATCATTGCAGTGTTAGGAGAGCAGGTCACTGTCCACATAGTTTAATATCATTGCAGTGTTAGGAGAGCAGGTCACTGTCCACATAGTTTAATATCATTGCAGTGTTAGGAGAGCAGGTCACTGTCCACATAGTTTAATATCATTGCAGTGTTAGGAGAGCAGGGCACTGTCCATATAAACTCAGCAAAAAAAGTCCTCTCACTGTTAACTGCGTTAATTTTCAGCAAACTTAACATGTGTAAATATTTGTATGAACATAACAAGATTCAACAACTGAGACATAAACTGAACAAGTTCCACAGACATGTGACTAATAGAAATGGAATAATGTGTTCCTGACAAAGGGGGGGGGGGTCAAAATTAAAAGTAGCAGTAGGTATCTGGTGTGTCCACCAGCTGCATTAAGTACTGCAGTGCATCTCCTCCTCATGGACTGCACCAGATTTGCCAGTTCTTGCTGTGAGATGTTACCCCACTCTTCCACCAAGGCACCTGCAAGTTCCCCGGACATTTCTGGGGGGAATGACCCTAGCCCTCACCCTCCGATCCAAGAGAAGCCTGCAATGACAACAAGCTCAGTCCGATGATGCTGTGACACACCACCACAGACCATGACTGACCCTCCACCAAGATCCCGCTCCAGAGTTAAACACAAATCCGACCATCACGTCTGGTGAGACAAAAACGCGACTTGTCAGTGAAGAGCACTTTTTGCCAGTCCTGTCTGGGTTTGTGCCCTTGGCAACGTTGTTGCGGGTGATGTCTGGTGAGGACCTGCCTTACAACAAGCCAACAAGCCCTCAGCCCAGCCTTTCTCAGCCTATTGCGGACAGTCTGAGCACTGATGGAGGGATTGTAAATTCCTGGTGTAACTCGGGCAGTTGTTGTTGCCATCCTGTATCTGTCCCGCAGGTGTGATGTTCGGATGTGCCGATCCTGTGCAGGTGTTGTTACACATGGTCTGCCACTGCGAGGACGATCAGCTGTCCATCCTGTCTCCCTGTAGCGCTGTCTTAGGCATCTCACAGTACAGACATTGCAATTTATTGCCCTGGCCACATCTGCAGTCCTCATGCGTCCTTGCAGCATGCCTAAGGCACATTAAAGCAGATGAGCATGGACCCTGGACATCTTTATTTTGGTGTTTTTCAGAGTCAGTAGAAAGGCCTCTTTAGTGTCCTAAGTTTTCATAACTGTGACCTTAATGCCTACTGTCTGTAAGCTGTTAGTGTCTTAACGACCGTTCCACAGGTGCATGTTCATTAATTGTTTATGGTTCATTGAACAAACATGGGAAACAGTGTTTAAACCCTTTACAAAGAAGATCTGTGAAGTTATTTGGATTTTTACAAATTATCTTTGAAAGACAGGGTCCTGAAAAAGGGACATTTCTTTTTTTGCTGAGTTTAGATGTATATAATGAACAGACTAGGTCTATACTGTTCCTACATGGTGTAACAACACAGTAAAGTTGTACAGTACCAGTCAAAAGTTTGGACACACCTACTCATTCCAGGGTTTGTATTTATTTTTTACTATTTTCTACATTTAGTGAAGACATGAAATCACACATATGGAATCATGTAGTAACCAAAAAAGTGCTAAACAAATCAAAATATATTTTATATTTGAGATTCTTCAAAGTTGCCACCCTTCGCCTTGATGACAGCTTTTGCACACTCTTACAAGGAGCAAATGTGCAAAAACCCTCAGCCTGGACTGTCCCCTCTAGCACCAAGGAATTGCTTTGATCCCTTATTGAGCTCACCAATATACACAAGCAGTTAGGAAAGCTAAGGGTAGCTTTTTCAAACTGAAATGTGCATCCTGTAGTACAAACTGAAAAAGGTTCTGGGACACTGTAAAGTCCACGGAGAATAAGAACACCTCCTCCCAGCTGCCCACTGCACTGAGGCTAGGAAACACTGTCACCACCGATAAATCCACTATAATCGAGAATTTCAAGAAAAATTTCAATTTTTCTACGGTTGGACATGCTTTCCACCTGGCTACCCCTACCCTGGTCAACAGCCCTGCACTCCCCACAGCAACTCACTCAAACCTCCCCCACTTCTCCTTCACCCAAATCCAGATAGCTGATGTTCTGAAAGAGCTGCAAAATCTGGACCCCTACAAATCAGCTGGGCTAGACAATCTAGACCCTCTCTTTCTAAAATTATCTGCCGAAATTGTTGCAACCCCTATTACTAGCCTGTTCATCCTCTTTCGGATCGTCTGAGATTGCCATAGATTGGAAAGCTGCCGCGGCATCCCCCTCTTCAAAGGGGGAGACACTCTAGACCCAAACTGCTACAGACCTATATCTATTCTACACTGCCTTTTTAAGGTCTTCGAAAGCCAAGTTAACAAACAGATTACCGACCACTTCGAATCTCACCGTACCTTCTCGCTATGCAATCTGGTTTCAGAGCTGGTCATGGGTGCACCTCAGCCACGCTCAAGGTCCTAAACGATATCATAACCGCCATCAATAAGAGACATTACTGTGCAGTCCTATTCATCGACCTGGCTAAGGCTTCGACTCTGTCAATCACAACATTCTTATTGGCAGACTCAACAGCCTTGGTTTCTCAAATGATTGCCAACCATTTTGTCACCAAAGCTCCATATACTACCCACCACTGCGACCTGTATGCTCTCGTTGGCTGGCCCTCGCTTCATACTCGTCGCCAAACCCACTGGCTCCAGGTCATCTACAAGTCTCAGCTAGGTAAAGCCCCGCCTTATCTCAGCTCACTGGTCACCATAGCAGCACCCACCCGAAGCACGCGCTCCAGCAGGTATATCTCACTGGTCACCCCCAAAGCCAATTCTTCCTTTGGTCGCCTCTCCTTCCAGTTCTCTGCTGCCAATGACTGGAACGAACTGCAAAAATCTCTGAAGCTGGAGACTCTTACCTCCCTCACTAGCTTTAAGCACCAGCTGTCAGAGCAGCTCACAGATCACTGCACCTGTACGTAGCTCATCTGTAAATAGCCCATCCAATCTACCTCATCCCCACACTGTATTTATTTATTTATCTTGCTCCTTTGCACCCCAGTATTTCTACTTGCACATTCATCTTCTGCACACCCTACCATTCCAGTGTTTAATTGCTATATTGTGATTACTTTTCCACCATGGTCTATTTATTATCACTGTATATAGATTTTTCTACTGTATTATTGATTGTATGTTTGTTTATTCCATGTGTAACTCTGTGTTGTTGTTTGTGCCGAACTGCTGTGCTTTACCTTGGTCAGGTCGCAGTTGCAAATGGGAACTTGTTCTCAACTAGTCTACTAGTCTACCTTAAATAAAGGTGGGTGGAAATGTGTGCCATGTGTTCTATGTGTAGTGTGTTCTGTGTGTTCTATGTGTTCTATGTGTTATATGTGTTCCGTGTGTTATATGTGTTCTGTGTGTTCTGTGTGTTCTATGTATTATATGTGTTCTGTGTGTTATCTGTGTTCTGTGTTATTGTGTTCTGTGTGTTCTGTGTGTTGTATATGTGTTATATGTGTTCTGTGTGTTCTGTGTGTTCTGTGTGTTCTGTGTGTTATGTGTGTTCTGTGTGTTATATATGTGTTATATGTGTTATGTGTGTTCTGTGTGTTCTGTTACCTGGTTAAATAAAGGTGAAATAAAAATAAATAAATAAAAAAAACATGTTAAATCCACTTCAATCAGTTTAGATGATATGGAGGAGACAGGTTAACGAAAACATTTTAAACCTGGATTGTGTGTATGCGCCATTCAGAGGGTGAATGGGCAAGACAAAAGATTGAATTGCCTTTGAACTGGGTATAGTAGTAGGTGCCAGGCTGGGTTTTTCCAGCTCAACAGTATCCCATGTGTATCAATAACGGTCCACTACCCAAAGGACATCCAGCCAACTTGACACAACTATGGGAAGCATTGGAGTCAACATAGGCCAGCATCCCTGTAGAGGGCTTTCAACACTGCGTAGTCCATGCCCCGATGAATGGAGGCTGTTCTGAGGGCAAAATGTGTGTGTGGGGGGGGGGGGGGGGGGGGGGGGGGGCGCAACTCAATATTAGGAAGGTGATACTAATGTTTGGTGTACTCAGTGTACAATGTGATTTCATGTGGCTTGAAGAAAAAACACATTCTAAGTCAAAAACACAAGTCGGAACACAGCCTCTCTATTCTCTCATGTGATTTCAGGTCCTCTGATCGGGAAAATGTCTTTCCACAATGAGAGCAGTGGTATGACTTCTCCTCCTCCTCCTGTGTATTTGTATGTTTATCACGATGTATTCTCACATGCAATTTCAGGTTCTTTGAACCAGTAAATCTCTTTCCACACTGGGAGCACTGGAAGGGCTTCTCTCCCGTGTGTATTCTCTCATGTGATTTCAGGTTCCCTAACTGGTTATAAGTCATTCCGCATTGGGAGCATTGGTAAGGCTTCTCTCCGGAGTGTATTCTCTTGTGTGTTTTCAGGTACCCTAACGTAGTAAATCTCTTTCCACACTGAGAGCATTGGCAGGTCTTCCTGCCTGCTGTATGTATTTCTTCATGCTTATTCAGGTACCGTAACCAGGTAAAACTCTTTCCACACTTGGAACATTGAAACGGCCTTTCTGCAGTGTGTGTCCTCTCATGCTGTTTCAGGTTTCCTAACATGGTAAATCTCTTTCCACACTGGGAGCATGGGTAGGGCTTCTCCCCTGTGTGCGTTCTCTTATGGTGTCTAAGGTGCCCTAACCACCAAAAACTCTTTCCACAGTGGGAGCAGTGATGTTTTCTTGCTGGTTTGGGCGTCTCTGGGTCTGGTTCCCCTGAAGGACTCTTCCCGCTGTCAGAATGAGAATCTGGTCTCTCTCCTGCCAAAGACAAACAGAGTATTTAGCTAAATACTAAACAGAGACCTGAATAAGACCTCCACATGATAAAACTGTCTTCATATGAGGTTTAATCCAGACTGGTGATAACCTGAGGCCAGTTTTATTTTTTTTTTACTTGGTGGCCTATAAAATACAAATAATAATACCACTCTAGAACCTTGCTTTTATAGAGGCAGGTTTTAAGCCGATTGACCTTTGACCTCTGTTCTAGGACCACTACCCATGTTTTAGTACTTAGAAATGAAACTATTGTGAACCCGAAAACATTATATTGAAATTGTTACACGATTTGTAATTTAGAAAACACTCTTATCAATTATCAATTAGGGTTTAAGTACCTCGCTCAAGGGCACATTCACATATTTTTCACCTAGTTGGCTCGGGGATTTGAACCAGCAACCTTTCGGTTACTAGCCCAACGCTCTTAACCTGAAGCGAATGATGGACAAGACTCTGTCCAGGACTCTCCATGTATCAAACCCATTTTGCTGGTGGCCCCCACTCGTTGCATCTTTAACAATCTCTACAGTACCATCAATACTTCAAACTATTGATTTGAAGGTTTTTCTATACATGTTAATATTTGTATCTACTTTTTAAAGTAAATACCTGCAGTCGAACTTGCAGCTATGCGTTAGAGGAGATAGAACAGATCGCGTATCTCATGTCACCCGTCACATTATTTTACATTCTGAATCTTTAGCGTAGTTCCCCAGAACAGTTGAGCCAGTCACATTATTTTATATTCTGAATCTTTAGCGTAGTTCCCCAGAACAGTTAAGCCAGTCAAGTGTTTGTTTGTAAATACCAAGGGAGAAAGCAGGGGGGGCTGATGTGTCCAGCTGTGTATTGACAGGGGTCCTGTTAAATATATAGAATGATCAGGGACGTGCAACTATAGTGCAACACATTTGGCGGAAAAATAGTTTAATTTCCCTCAGATGACAAAAGAAGTTCAATGCTATTTGGCTGGCAGCCACACAAGTAAATGAGCCTACACCTGCATTGCTTGCTGTTTGGGGTTTTAGGCTGGGTTTCTGTACAGCACTTTGAGATATCAGCTGATGTATGAAGGGCTATATAAATAAATTTGATTTGGTTTAATAGACTAAACAGCAGGGTCGTTCAGTAGAATGCCCCTTTAGGGTCGTTCCAGATGAATGAAGTGAGAACCAGTTAAATAGACTAAACAGCTGGGTCGTTCAGTAGAATGCCTGCCCCTTTAGGGTCGTTCCATATGAATGAAGTGAGAACCAGTTTAATAGACTAAACAGCTGGGTCGTTCAGTAGAATGCCTGCCCCTTTAGGGTCGTTCCATATGAATGAAGTGAGAACCAGTTTAATAGACTAAACAGCAGGGTCGTTCAGTAGAATGCCTGGCCCTTTAGTGTCGTTCTAGATGAATGAAGTGAGAACCAGTTTAATAGACTAAACAGCAGGGTCGTTCAGTAGAATGCCCCTTTAAAACTACACTTTGGTTCCGTAACTGCAGACAGAGTTTATGCCCCTGTTTTTAAGATCGTACTTACTGGTGTCAATCAGATCTTCAGTCTCCTCCTCTTCCACTCTAAAGGGTTCTTCCTCTCCTTTCACTAGAACATCCTCTTCTTTCAATGTAATAGCCTCCTCCTCTTCCTCCTTTATTATTTTGAAATCTTCTTCCTCCTCTTCTTCTTTCACTGTGACCTCGTCCTCCTCCTCCTTCTTCACTCGGAACACTGCATCCTCTTCTTCCTCTCCTTTCACTCTAATATCCTCCTCTTCTTCACCTTCCTCTCTAATATCCTCTTCTTCTTTTACGATAATGTTCAGCCCCAGAGCTTCTTTCTCCGTCCAGCAGACCTCTTCTTTAGAAGTGGTGGAGTAGCTTAGTGAACTCATGGTCGGGGACGTTAACTAGGTAGATAGAATTAACCTTAGGTTAGTTGCTAATGCTAACTTAGCAAGCCACCTACCCGACAAAACAACGTAACAGCTTCCTCTTCCTTCTTCTCCTTCACGGGAGCTTCTTTCTCCGTCCAGCAGACCTCCTCTTCTTTAGAAGGTGGGGGAGTAAATTACTGAGCTCATGGTCGGGGATGTTAGCTAGCTATAATACATTAGCTGTTTAGCATTAGCTAAAATAGCTAGCTAACTATGTGGAATAAAACAGGTTAACACGTAGACATGTGCGTGTGTTTAAAAAACAAACAGTGTCTAAATACACAGAACGTGTCTCGAATTCGACTATTTCTAGCAAGTTGCCCAAGTTCACCCTTACCAGGCTTGTTGTGAACAAAAGAAGCGTACCGTCCGTCCACTGGTTTATACGTCACACAGCATCCCCCGACATAAAATACACACGTTGCCATCTGCTGACTGGAGTGGGTAATGCAGCTGAGGTAAAAAAATAAAATATAAAATCACTATTCAACCACACCAAAGAATACATAGATTCGACCCATTTCAAATAAGCAAATATGCTTTCCAAACATGCCAGAAGGCAATCTAAAACAATGTAGTTAGAATCTCTGGTTGGGCGCTATCAACTAGTGTCTGTGATGAACTGGTGTCTCTTCTTCAAATCACAAGCAGTTTCCTTTACACACTTTGCCATCCTCTGGGAATATATTACATATTGTTGTATTAGGTTTACGTCGAGGCATAAATGTCAGGTTCAGTGTAGATTTATGAATGTATCTGCAACATACAGTATGTCATAGTATATTATTATTATTTGACCATGCTGATCATTTATGAATATTTGAACATCTTGGCCATGTTCTGTTATAATCTCCACCCGGCACAGCCAGAAGAGGACTGGCCATCCCACATATGCTCTCTCTAATTCTCTCTTTCTTTCTCTCTCTCGGAGGACCTGAGCCCTAGGACCATGCCCCAGGAATACCTGACATGATGACTCCTTGCTGTCCCCAGTCCACCTGACTGTGCTGCTGCTCCAGTTTCAACTATTCTGCCTTATTATTATTCGACCATGCTGGTCATTTATGAACATTTGAACATCTTGACCATGTTTTGTTATAATCTCCACCCGGCACAGCCAGAAGAGGACTGGCCACCCCACATAGCCTGGTTCCTCTCTAGGTTTCTTCCTAGGTTTTGGCCTTTCTAGGGAGTTTTTCCTAGCCACCGTGCTTCTTCACCTGCATTGCTTGCTGTTTGGGGTTTTAGGCTGGGTTTCTGTACAGCACTTTGAGATATCAGCTGATGTACGAAGGGCTATATAAAATAAATTTGATTGATTGATTGATTGATTGATTGATATGTCATATAATATTACCTAGGTCTACCTTTATAAATGTTAGGTTCAGTGTAGATTTATGAATGTATCTGCAACATACAGTATGTCATATAATATTACCTAGGTCTACCTTTATAAATGTTAGGTTCAGTGTAGATTTATGAATGTATCTGCAACATACAGTATGTCATATAATATTACCTAGGTCTACCTTTATAAATGTTAGGTCCAGTGTACATTTATGAATGAAGCATGGTGGTGGCAGCATCATGCTGTGGGGGTGTTAATTATGTCATATAATATTACCTTGGTCTACCTTTATAAACGTTTGGTCCAGTGTACATTTCTGAATGAAGCATGGTGGTGGCAGCATCATGCTGTGGGGTGTTAATTATGTAATATAATATTACCTTGATCTACCTTTATAAACGTTTGGTCCAGTGTAGATTTATGAATGAAGCATGGTGGTGGCAGCATCATGCTGTGGGGGTGTTAATTATGTCGTATCATATTACCTAGGTCTACCTTTATAAATGTTTGGTCCAGTGTACATTTATGAATGAAGCATGGTGGTGGCAGCATCATGCTGTGGGGGTGTTAATTATGTCGTATCATATTACCTAGGTCTACCTTTATAAATGTTTGGTCCAGTGTACATTTATGAATGAAGCATGGTGGTGGCAGCATCATGCTGTGGGGGTGTTAATTATGTCATATCATATTACCTTGGTCTACCTTTATAAATGTTTGGTCCAGTGTTTTTCAGCAGCAGGTACTGGGAGACTAGTCAGGATCGAGGTAAAGATTAACGGAGCAAAGTACAGAGAGATCCTTGATGAAAACCTGCTCCAGAGCGCTCAGGACCTCAGACTGCGCTACACCCACAATAACATCTGCTAAACACGTGTATGTGACCAATTACATTTGATTTGATTTGAAAGTACCGAGTAAAGGGTATGAATACTTATGTAAATGTAATAAATTAGCAAACATTTCCAAAAACCTGTTTTTGCTATGTCATTATGATATGGAGTGTAGATTGATGAGGGGGAAAAACAATTGAATACATTTTAGAATAAGGCTGTAACGTAACAACATGTGGAAAAAGTCAAAGGGTTCTGACTACTTTCCGAAGGCCCTGTATTTAACATTATTAATGTGACCAGTAATTCCATGTCCATGTAAATAGATAGGGCAGCAGCCTCTAAGGTGCAGGGTGGAGGAACCGGGTGGTTGCCGGCCAGTATATGTATGTATACAACATGTCTCCGATCCATTGGCCTAAATAGCGCCCTGTCAAATCAATATGTGCTTTGATGTACGACACTTACATACCAAAAACAGGACAGGTGAAAGGAAAATGGACAATATGGAATGAAGGCTTACTACTGTTCGGTAGTTTCACTCCGTGGACTAAATTGTCATGATAATCAGTGTTTTCAAGTTTGTATTTGTACATTTTGGACGAGCTGATCTTAGCGGAGTAGAAGGAAATACTTCTGTATTTCCCGCTACGTTTTTTTTGGTTTTGTAAATAGGCTCAAGATAACTACTTATGAACTTGGGGAATGGATCTTCAGAGCTTAAATACCCCCCAAAACCGTCTTAAGCCTTTGTCGGGATCTGAGGGGTATACTATGAAGCAAGCTAGATCTACTCAGGCTTACTGTATGAAGCTAGCTAGCTTCAGTTAGCTTCACATTCTAGCTCAGGCTATATCCGTATAATGATGGTGGATATTGATAGTGCACTCGTTGCTTACTCAAGCATGTCACGCCTTGATCTGTTTCACCTGTCCGTGTGCTTGTCTCCACCCCCCTCCAGGTGTTGCCCATCTTCCCAATTATCCCCTGTGTATTTATTGTCTCTCCTAGGGTGGTGAAACAGTGTGCGTGTGTGTGGGGGATTTGTCTCTCCTAGGGTGGTGGAACGCCAGTACCTGCCCTGTTTTCCTCTAGGCAGACTTAGACCTGAGTGGTATACAACAACAGCAGGATCGATGAGTTAGCCAGATACCTTTTATTATTTTGAAAAGGGACGCTAGAAATGGGCATGGTCTGAAAAACGCATATCTAAATTGAGATTTATGAATGAACCAGAAAATCCAGTTATGTTTGGTTCTTTATCAAAGTTAGATGGCTAGTCCTTATTGATCCTGCCTTGCAGTACACCCCTCTCAATATTAACATGTACATTATGAATAAATACTGTTGGAATTAGATTCGTAAGTTTTTCTCAGTCTGTACATTAGTTTATTTTTTCACACACACACATACACAATGCAAACACAAGAGGAAATATAGCACATGTAAATAGATAGCACTTGATTAACACACAGAGAAAATACACAAAGACAGAGTTCTAAAAAGTTATAATTTATTTAAAAAGCATTACAACGGACCTACTCTATACTGAAACAGGTATATGTCCAATTCATGTAAAAAAAAAAAAACATTGAGTTCACTTTGTACAATTTGATTTCGTGTGGCATAAACAGTCAGTCAAAAAATATGAGACAAGTGTTGGAGCACTGTATGTGTTAACTCATTAATTAACTGATGTATTATTGTTAAATATCTCTTTCCACACTGGGAGCAGTGGTAAGGCATTTCCCCTGTGTCTGTTACCTTGTGGTCTTTCAGGTTCCCTAACTAGGTAAATATCTTTCCAATATATATTTCTCTGCCATGTGGATTCTTTCAAGGCTTCTCTGCGGAGTGTGTCAGCTCATGTTTTTTCAGGTATCTTGACTGTGTGAAACTCTTTCCACACTGTGAACAGGGGTGAGGCTTCTCTTTTATGTGTGTCCACTCATGTGTTTTCAGGCCCCATAACTGGATAAAACTCTTTCCACACAGAGAGCAGTGGAAATTCTTCTCTCCTTTGTGTAATATCTTATGTTTTGTCAGGCCCCCTAACTGAGTAAAACTCTTCCCACACAGGGAGCAGTGGAAGGGCTTTTCTCCTGTGTGAATTCTCTCGTGTGTTTTCAGGTGCCCCAACCGGGTAAAACGCTTTCCACAATGTGAGCAGTGGAAGGGCTTTTCTCCTCTGTGCATGCTCTCATGTCCTTTCAGGCTTCCTAAATGGGTAAAACGCTTTCCGCAAAGTGAGCAGTGGAAGGGCTTTTCTCCTGTGTGCATTCTCTCATGTTCTTTCAGGCTCCCTAATTGGGTAAAACTCTTTCCACAATCGGAGCAGCGGAAAGGCTTCTCTCCTCTGTGCCTTCTCTCATCCATTTGCAGGTGCCATAACCGGGTAAAACTCTTTCCACATTGGGAGCAGTGGAAAGGCTTTTCTCCTGTGTGTATCATCTCATGTCGTTTCAGGCTAAATAACCTGGTAAAACTCTTTCCACACTGGGAGCAGTGGTAAGTCTCCTCTCCTGCGTGTATTCCTTCATGCCTTTTCAAGGACCCTAACCGGGTAAAACTCTTTCCACATTGGGAGCAGTGGTGTTGTCTTACTGGTTTGGATGTCTCTGGCTCTGGTTCCTCTGAGTCTGGTCTTTCACCTGCTAAAGAAAAACAGTATGTGTATTTAAAAGAGAGACCTGAATGAAACCTCCACATGAAACAACTGTCTTCCTATGAGGTTGAATCCTAAACACATCCCTCAATAACCTGAGGCCAGTTTTCAAACAATTCTTACATTTTAAAAAGTCTTATAGCAGAGCACTATAATCACATAAATTGAGGACTACAGTATTTAAATCAATGTCATAGGCTGCATTTGATCCATTGGTAATACTGTTTTGTTGGTGGCCCACTCTTTGACGGTAAACACATCTTACACTGTGGCTTTAAACGGATACTGCGAGATTCTGGCAACTCGTGTTAGCGCAATGACTGAAAGTCTACAGGTATGCTAGCGGATGCTAGTTAGCATTGTCCAGTGAAACGACCTCTAACTTCCTTCATACTGCACGGCAGTCTACAGGTATGCTAGCGGATGCTAGTTAGCGTTGGCTATTGAAACTACCTCTAACTTCCTTCATACTGCACGGCAGAGACAAACAAAATGGATCCACGAGTTCATCTGACATTGTTCATCTGACATCTGACATTAAATAAAACATTCTAATTCATCCACACACAATACCCCGTAATGACATCACAATACCCCGTAATGACATCACAATACCCCGTAATGACATCACAATACCCCGTAATGACATCACAATACCCCATAATGACATCACAATACCCTATAATGACAAAGTGAAACCGTGTTTTTATACATTTTTTGCACATTGATTGATAATGAAATACAGAAATATCTAATTTACATAATATTTCCCACCCCCGAGGCAATACATGTTAAAATCACCCTTGGCAACGATTACAGCTGTGAGTTTTTCTGGGTAAGTCGGTCAAGTTGGTTGTTGATCATTGCTAGACAGCCATTTTAAAATCTTACCACAGATTTTCAATCCGATTTAAGTCAAAACTGTAACTACGCCATTCAGGAAGATTCAATGTCGTCTTGGTAAGCAACTCCAGTGTAGATTTTCTGAATGCTGGAAACACTTGGCTACTCGGTTTTGTTGTTTTTGATTTAAAAAAAATAAGTTAGATTATAAATACTGCACTTGTTTTTTGCATGGATTCAGAAAATATTTCTCCGGAATCCTGCTTTAAAGGGGAAGTTGACCCACAAACACTTGTGGGTCCTTTATAACACGTGGCTGTTTGTCAGGATCCCAGATAGTTTTTAGGTACATTGTTTGAGTATTTAGAGCGTAATAATAAATACACAATGAGTAACGATAACATGGCTGTATACACAGGGGTACCAGTACTGAGTTGATGTGTAGGGGTACGAGGTAATAACATGGCTGTATACACAGAGTACCAGTATTGAGTTGATGTGTAGGGGTACGAGGTAATAACATGGCTGTAAACACAGAGTCCCAGTACTGAGTTGATGTGTAGGGGTACGAGGTAATAACATGGCTGTATACACAGGGGTACCAGTACTGTGTTGATGTGTAGGGGTACTAGGTAGTTGAAGTGTAGGGGTACTAGGTAGTTGATGTGTAGGGGTACTAGGTAGTTGAAGTGTAGGGGTACTAGGTAGTTGATGTGCATTAAATTGTTCATAATTTTTTTAACTACAATGTTATTTATTGAAAATGTTATTCGTATAAGACGCTATGAGCCTCAGCTTCCTGGAATCCAATGTAGCTGCTGTTGGGGTCAGGGTAGTTAGATATAACTGCTGTTGGGGTCGGGGTAGTTAGATATAACTGCTGTTGGGGTCGGGGTAGTTAGATATAACTGCTGCCACCAAAAGCTGGGATCACCAGTCGTTGGCATTGACCTAGATGTTCTCCCCTCAACATCCACTCCAGGGTGAGGACCCGTCGTTGGACTTGACCTAGATGTTCTCCCCTCAACATCCACTCCAGGGTGAGGACCCGTCGTTGGCCTCGACCTAGATGTTCTCCCCTCGACATCCACTCCAGGGTGAGGACCCGTCGTTGGCCTTGACCTAGATGTTCTCCCCTCAGCATCCACTCCAGGGTGAGGACCCGTCGTTGGCCTTGACCTAGATGTTCTCCCCTCAACATCCACTCCAGGGTGAGGACCCGTCGTTGGCCTTGACCTAGATGTTCTCCCCTCAACATCCACTCCAGGGTGAGACCCGTCGTTGGCCTTGACCTAGATGTTCTCCCCTCAACATCCACTCCAGGGTGAGGACCCGTCGTTGGCCTCGACCTAGATGTTCTCCCCTCAGCATCCACTCCAGGGTGAGGACCCGTCGTTGGCCTTGACCTAGATGTTCTCCCCTCAACATCCACTCTAGGGTGAGACCCGTCATCAGTCTGATGTTCTACCTCCTCCATTATCGGAATAAACTGGTCCCATTGTCAACAGCAGGGACATTTACTGTCTTTTGGTAGAGGTAGGCATCTCACTCAACTACACCACCAGTCCCCGTGCGTTCTGTGTGGAGTAAAGGTGGTCTAGAGAATTTTCCCCTCTGGTTGCACATTTAACATGCTGGTAGAAATGAGATCAAACAGATTTAAGTTTCCCTGCAGTTCCCTCCCTGGCCACTAGGAGCGCCGCCTCTGGATGAGCTTTTTCCTGTTTTCTTATGGCCTCATACAGTTTGTTGAGTGCAGTCTTAGGTCCAGCATCGGTCTGTGGTGGTAAATAGACATTATGGTTGTGTTTTTTAAATTTTTTAGATAGATTTGTCTGAGTTGCATCAGGACAGTTTTAGCATTTTAGCTAACCTTAATCTAATTCTACTAACCTACCACGTTAATTATCCTGACCTTAACCTAATTCTACTAACCTACCACGTTAATTATCCTAACCTTAACCTAATTCTACTAACCTACCACGTTAATGATCCTGACCTTAACCTAATTCTACTAACCTACCACGTTAATTATCCTAACCTTAACCTAATTCTACTAACCTACCATGTTAATTATCCTAATTCACAACAATGAATACACTGACCACAGAACTAATGAGCTGCTCTACAACAGTGAATACACTGACCACAGAACTAATGAGCTGCTCTACAACAGTGAATACACTGACCACAGAACTAATGAGCTGCTATATAACAGTGAATACACTGACCACAGAACTAATGAGCTGCTCTACAACAGTGAATACACTGACCACAGAACTAATGAGCTGCTATATAACAGTGAACACACTGACCACAGAACTAATGAGCTGCTCTACAACAGTGAATACACTGACCACAGAACTAATGAGCTGCTCTACAACAGTGAATACACTGACCACAGAACTAATGAGCTGCTCTACAACAGTGAATACACTGACCACAGAACTAATGAGCTGCTGTACAACAGTGAATACACTGACCACAGAACTAATGAGCTGCTCTACAACAGTGAACACACTGACCACAGAACTAATGAGCTGCTCTACAACAGTGAACACACTGACCACAGAACTAATGAGCTGCTCTACAACAGTGAATACACTGACCACAGAACTAATGAGCTGCTCTACAACAGTCTAATCCACACACCACTGTTCTTACTTGAATCTGAATCTCCCTCTTCTCCTCCTCTCACAGTTCCACGCAGACCCGGTGTTTTCCTGCAGTCGACCAGCCGCACAGACACCCTCTTCAGACCCCACAGTAAGGCAACAGTGGGAGAGGCAACAGTGGGAGAGGCACGACCTGGGGCCTCTGGGAGAGGGAAAGACATGTCCTGGAAACCACAAAAATAAACAATCAATTTAGGGTGGGAAACACTCTCCTACCTTGATTCCTCTCATTCTCTGGATCTCCTGCTATAAATGTTGTGGAGGAGAAAGTCCAAGAGGAGGAACCTCAGATCAGAAACACACCCTCCTTGATTCCTAATTCTCTGGACCTCCTGCTATAAATGTTGTGGAGGAGAAAGTCCAAGAGGAGGAACCTCAGATCAGAAACACACCTACCTTGATTCCTCTCATTCTCTGGACCTCCTGCTATAAATGTTGTGGAGGAGAAAGTCCAATCAGAATCACCTGTATTTGCCAAAAAACATTCACATATCAGTATTTGGATGAACCTCAGATGTTCTCCTCCAATGGATTTATAGGAGGAGGTCCAGGAATTAAGGAAGGAATGTTGAGAACCAGAAACACTTTGTGACTGGGATGTACTCACACCACTCCCCCTCTGCTCTGGGGTGTGGCTCTCTGGAGCCAACTCCGCCTTCAGCCTGTTGCTAGGAAACCAATCCTTGTCTTTCACGTCCCATTCTTGGTCGCAGTGAATAGCATCGTCATCACCACCAAACTGTCTGGGACTCACAGGTGTCACATTAGCTTCTTCCTGTATCTTTCTGATGTCCTCCTTCACTGTAGAGCTCTGGGAGGGCCAGGAAACTGCATATTGCCTCGTTTTTGGATCTGTAAAAGGGAAGAGAGTTTGACTATCGGTAAAAACATAGGTTATAGCTTGCTCCCTCATCTGATTCCAAACATACCACTTATCATCCTAGGACCTTCGGTCGGAGTGCAATAGAAAAGCGAACTCTGAATACAAAACTAAAGGAAAATAAATAAATACACTTTTTAAAAAGTAGTATTTTTATATGAGGTCATTAGAATAAGCCCAACAACGACAACAACAACAACAACAACAACAACAACAACGTCTTAATACGCTGTGATCAAAATCTTAATTTTAGTTTTTTGCTACTTTAAGATTGGACCCCAGACATGTATGTGGGGTGTATTGAATGTTATAATGATTAAATAGGAGTTGATGCTTTAAATCAATGTTTTTTTTTTACTGGTTATGCTCTCTTCAGTGTACCAACACATGTATATATATTTTTTTTATAATTTAAAACCACACACCAGTTCAACAACTGCATAGTTCTCCCCCTGTTTTTAAGACAATACTCACCAGTGTTAACCGGATCTTCTGTCTCCTCCTCCTCCTCCTCCTCTTTCACCCCAAAAGGTTTCTCTTCTTTCAATGTTATTGACTCCTCCTTCACTCCAAAAGGCTCTTCTTTCAATGTGATAGAGGAAGCCATCTCCTTTTTTATTCTGAAAGCTTCTACCTCTTCTTCCACTGTGACAGCCTCTATCCCCACTTCCTCTGTTTTAATTCGACAAGCTTCTTCCGTTCCTATCACTGTAATATCCTCCTCTTCTTCTTTAATGACAATGTTCATCCCCAGAGCTGCTTTCTCCGCCCAGCAGACCTCATCTTCATTAGCAGGGGGAGAGTAGCTTAGTGAACTTATTGTCAGGGATGTTAGCTAGTTAGCATTAGCGACTACCCTAATGCTAGGCCCGGTAACACATGTGCAAATTTAGCAAGCAAATCACGTTTAATTGAACTAGTAGAAACGTTAAAAGAACTGTGTTTAAATCACCGAGATTCGTGTAGCTACACAAAAATGGTCTACAGAGCTTCAATGTTTGTATTTCATGTTGGCTAACAAGCTACAGAGATGATTTAGCGGTGTTGTTGAAGACGCGTCCAACGCAGTCGGTCGTCACTAGTTACCACAGCCACAAAGTCATAAACCCCACCCATTCCCACAATTTATCTTCTTAAAATTAGATTTCAACCTTAACGCTAACCACATTGCTAACATTATGCCACACCCTAAATTAAGACCAAAAAGAAAATGTTTGTTTTCATTAATCTTTCGATATAGCCAATGTCGACATTGTGGCTGTGGTAACTAGTGGAAACCCGTGTGTCCACTACATTATACGTCACGCGAGAAGCATCACCTGAAAGACTTCGCCGTCTGCTGACTGGAGTGGGTAACGCAGTTTCTAAAAAGATTCACTACATAGTTTTTTTCGTGGCAAACAATGTCATTACATACAATTCCAAATAAGGAAATGTGTCTTCCTCTTTTTGAACCTGTTGGACTGTATATGTCGAGGGTTTCCTCGGCGCTATGTGTTCATCTCCCAGGCGCTTGTAAGTTGAGGTCGTTTAACGCTGATTCACATAGAGCATGAACAGTGCAGTGTATGGGCTAAGGCACTGAGTTCGAGGTGCTAAAGGAAACTCGACCCCCCCCCCCCCAAAAAAAAACATCAGTGTCAGATGGTTTAGACCCTTTCTTCTTTAAGGTTGCTGCCCCTATCTCTGACCTTTTAACCCTGTCTCTCCTCTCTGGGGAGGTTCCCATTGACTGGAAGGCAGCTACAGTGGGTCCTTTATTTAAAGGGGGAGATCAAGCTGACCTAACTGTTTAGAGGCCTATTTTTAATTTGCCCTGTTTGTCAAAAGTGTTGGAACAACTTGTCAATAATCAACTGACTGTCTTTCTTGATGTCTATAGTTACTCTCTGGTGTGGAATCTGGTTTCCTCTCAGGTTATAGATGTGTCACTACAACCGTAAAGGTTCTAAATGATGTCACCATTGCACTTGATTCTAAGCAATGTTGTGCTGCTATTTTTATTGACTTGGCCAAAGCTTTTGACACGATAGACCATTCCATTCTTCTGGGCCGGCTAAGGACTATTGGTGTCTCTGAGGGGTCTTTGGTCTGGTTTGCTAACTACCCTTCTCGAAGAGTGCAGTGTATAATGTCAGAAAATCTGCTGTCTCAGCCACTGCCTGTCACCAAGGGAATACCTCAAGGCTCAATCCTAGGCCCCACGCTCTTCTCAATTTACATCAACAACATAGCTCAAGCAGTAGGAAGCTGACTCATCCATTTATATGCAGATGATACAGTCTTATACTCAGCTGGCCCCTCCTCGGATTTTGTGTTAAATGCTCTACAACAAAGCTTTCTTAGTGTCCAACAAGCTTTCTTAGTGTCCAAAAAGCTTTATTTTAACCTTTTTCTGAACACTTAAAAAACAAAGGTGCATGTTCATTCATTGTTTTTGGTTCATTGAACAAGCATTGGGAAACAGTGTTTAAACCCTTTACAATGAAGATCTGTGAAGTTATTTGGATTTTTACAAATTATCTTTGAAAGACAGGGTCCTGAAAAAGGGACATTTCTTTTTTTTGCTGAGTTTAGTAACCAAAAAAAGTGTTAATACAAATATAAATATATTTAACATTTGAGATTCTTCAAAGTTGCCACCCTTTGCACACTCTTGGCTTGTGGAGGATTCCTCAGTAGCTTGTGGAGGATTCCCCATTAGCTTGTGGAGGATTCCCCAGTAGCTTGTGGAGGATTCCCCAGTAGCTTGTGGAGGATTCCCCATTAGCTTGTGGAGGATTCCCCATTAGCTTGTGGAGGATTCCCCAGTAGCTTGTGGAGGATTCCCCAGTAGCTTGTGGAGGATTGCTCAGTAGCTTGTGGAGGATTTCCCAGTAGCTTGTGGAGGATTCCCCAGTAGCTTGTGGAGGATTGCTCAGTAGCTTGTGGATGATTCCTCAGTAGCTTGTGGATGATTCCTCAGTAGCTTGTGGAGGATTCCTCAGTAGCTTGTGGAGGATTCCCCAGTAGCTTGTGGAGGATTCCCCAGTAGATTGTGGAGGATTCCCCAGTAGCTTGTGGAGGATTGCTCAGTAGCTTGTGGAGGATTCCCCAGTAGCTTGTGGAGGATTGCTCAGTAGCTTGTGGAGGATTCCCCAGTAGCTTGTGGAGGATTCCCCAGTAGCTTGTGGAGGATTCCCCAGTAGCTTGTGGAGGATTCCCCAGTAGCTTGTGGAGGATTCCCCAGTAGCTTGTGGAGGATTCCTCAGTAGCTTGTGGAGGATTCCTCAGTAGCTTGTGGAGGATTCCTCAGTAGCTTCTCTTCTCTCCCTCTGTCTCTATTGTAGAGAACTTTTCTGTAATTCAATATGATTTTTGTTTGTCTGTCTTTTGTGTCTTTATCTACATGTTTATCTATGTTTACAATGAGCAATGGGAAGACATCAGAACAGGGCCGTTGTCTTGGTCTACATGTTTATCTGTTTACAACAAGCAATGGGAAGACATCAGAACAGGGCCGTTGTCTTGGTCGACATGTTTATCTGTTTACAACAAGCAATGGGAAGACATCAGAACAGGGCCGTTGTCTTGGTCGACATGTTTATCTGTTTACAACGAGCAATGGGAAGACATCAGAACAGGGCCGTTGTCTTGGTCTACATGTTTATCTGTTTACAACAAGCAATGGGAAGACATCAGAACAGGGCCGTTGTCTTGGTCGACATGTTTATCTGTTTACAACAAGCAATGGGAAGACATCAGAACAGGGCCGTTGTCTTGGTCGACATGTTTATCTGTTTACAACAAGCAATGGGAAGACATCAGAACAGGGCCGTTGTCTTGGTCGACATGTTTATCTGTTTACAACAAGCAGGAAGACATCAGAACAGGGCCGTTGTCTTGGTCGACATGTTTATCTGTTTACAACAAGCAGGAAGACATCAGAACAGGGCCGTTGTCTTGGTCGACATGTTTATCTATGTTTACAACGAGCAATGGGAAGACATCAGAACAGGGCCGTTGTCTTGGTCGACATGTTTATCTGTTTACAACAAGCAATGGGAAGACATCAGAACAGGGCCGTTGTCTTGGTCGACATGTTTATCTGTTTACAACAAGCAATGGGAAGACATCAGAACAGGGCCGTTGTCTTGGTCGACATGTTTATCTGTTTACAACAAGCAATGGGAAGACATCAGAACAGGGCCGTTGTCTTGGTCGACATGTTTATCTGTTTACAACAAGCAATGGGAAGACATCAGAACAGGGCCGTTGTCTTGGTCGACATGTTTATCTGTTTACAACGAGCAATGGGAAGACATCAGAACAGGGCCGTTGTCTTGGTCTACATGTTTATCTGTTTACAACGAGCAATGGGAAGACATCAGAACAGGGCCGTTGTCTTGGTCGACATGTTTATCTGTTTACAACGAGCAATGGGAAGACATCAGAACAGGGCCGTTGTCTTGGTCGACATGTTTATCTGTTTACAACAAGCAATGGGAAGACATCAGAACAGGGCCGTTGTCTTGGTCGACATGTTTATCTGTTTACAACAAGCAGGAAGACATCAGAACAGGGCCGTTGTCTTGGTCGACATGTTTATCTGTTTACAACAAGCAGGAAGACATCAGAACAGGGCCGTTGTCTTGGTCGACATGTTTATCTATGTTTACAACGAGCAATGGGAAGACATCAGAACAGGGCCGTTGTCTTGGTCGACATGTTTATCTGTTTACAACAAGCAATGGGAAGACATCAGAACAGGGCCGTTGTCTTGGTCGACATGTTTATCTGTTTACAACAAGCAATGGGAAGACATCAGAACAGGGCCGTTGTCTTGGTCGACATGTTTATCTGTTTACAACAAGCAGGAAGACATCAGAACAGGGCCGTTGTCTTGGTCGACATGTTTATCTGTTTACAACAAGCAGGAAGACATCAGAACAGGGCCGTTGTCTTGGTCGACATGTTTATCTATGTTTACAACGAGCAATGGGAAGACATCAGAACAGGGCCGTTGTCTTGGTCGACATGTTTATCTGTTTACAACAAGCAATGGGAAGACATCAGAACAGGGCCGTTGTCTTGGTCGACATGTTTATCTGTTTACAACAAGCAGGAAGACATCAGAACAGGGCCGTTGTCTTGGTCGACATGTTTATCTGTTTACAACAAGCAGGAAGACATCAGAACAGGGCCGTTGTCTTGGTCGACATGTTTATCTGTTTACAACAAGCAGGAAGACATCAGAACAGGGCCGTTGTCTTGGTCGACATGTTTATCTGTTTACAACAAGCAGGAAGACATCAGAACAGGGCCGTTGTCTTGGTCAACATGTTTATCTATGTTTACAACAAGCAGGAAGACATCAGAACAGGGCCGTTGTCTTGGTCGACATGTTTATCTGTTTACAACAAGCAATGGGAAGACATCAGAACAGGGCCGTTGTCTTGGTCGACATGTTTATCTGTTTACAACAAGCAATGGGAAGACATCAGAACAGGGCCGTTGTCTTGGTCGACATGTTTATCTGTTTACAACAAGCAATGGGAAGATATCAGAACAGGGCCGTTGTCTTGGTCAACATGTTTATCTATGTTTACAACAAGCAATGGGAAGACATCAGAACAGGGCCGTTGTCTTGGTCTACATGTTTATCTATGTTTACAACAAGCAATGGGAAGATATCAGAACAGGGCCGTTGTCTTGGTCAACATGTTTATCTATGTTTACAACAAGCAATGGGAAGACATCAGAACAGGGCCGTTGTCTTGGTCTACATGTTTATCTGTTTACAACAAGCAATGGGAAGACATCAGAACAGGGCCGTTGTCTTGGTCGACATGTTTATCTGTTTACAACGAGCAATGGGAAGACATCAGAACAGGGCCGTTGTCTTGGTCTACATGTTTATCTGTTTACAACGAGCAATGGGAAGACATCAGAACAGGGCCGTTGTCTTGGTCGACATGTTTATCTGTTTACAACAAGCAATGGGAAGACATCAGAACAGGGCCGTTGTCTTGGTCGACATGTTTATCTGTTTACAACAAGCAATGGGAAGACATCAGAACAGGGCCGTTGTCTTGGTCGACATGTTTATCTGTTTACAACAAGCAGGAAGACATCAGAACAGGGCCGTTGTCTTGGTCGACATGTTTATCTGTTTACAACAAGCAGGAAGACATCAGAACAGGGCCGTTGTCTTGGTCGACATGTTTATCTATGTTTACAACGAGCAATGGGAAGACATCAGAACAGGGCCGTTGTCTTGGTCGACATGTTTATCTGTTTACAACAAGCAATGGGAAGACATCAGAACAGGGCCGTTGTCTTGGTCGACATGTTTATCTGTTTACAACAAGCAATGGGAAGACATCAGAACAGGGCCGTTGTCTTGGTCGACATGTTTATCTGTTTACAACAAGCAGGAAGACATCAGAACAGGGCCGTTGTCTTGGTCGACATGTTTATCTGTTTACAACAAGCAGGAAGACATCAGAACAGGGCCGTTGTCTTGGTCGACATGTTTATCTATGTTTACAACGAGCAATGGGAAGACATCAGAACAGGGCCGTTGTCTTGGTCGACATGTTTATCTGTTTACAACAAGCAATGGGAAGATATCAGAACAGGGCCGTTGTCTTGGTCGACATGTTTATCTGTTTACAACAAGCAGGAAGACATCAGAACAGGGCCGTTGTCTTGGTCGACATGTTTATCTGTTTACAACAAGCAGGAAGACATCAGAACAGGGCCGTTGTCTTGGTCAACATGTTTATCTATGTTTACAACAAGCAGGAAGACATCAGAACAGGGCCGTTGTCTTGGTCGACATGTTTATCTGTTTACAACAAGCAATGGGAAGACATCAGAACAGGGCCGTTGTCTTGGTCGACATGTTTATCTGTTTACAACAAGCAATGGGAAGATATCAGAATATAAACGTTGGGGAATAACAACATATTGTACGGGATACTTGTGTACTGTAGTGAATCCGTCTCTATAGTAATGCAAGGTCTCTTTCATCATCATGTGAAACGTCAATTACCATGGAAATGCTGGGAAGTGTTTTTCTAAGAAAAGGAAGTTTTTTGTAACTATGATGTTTATATACGACACGGATTACAATCATCATCCTGAATATTAAGGCTACACTCCATGTTACACACACAGACACTCAACCATGCAAACTGGCTGGGTTATTCTTTATTTCAGACATCACACATTATAGTCTTACTCTAATCCAGACATCGTACACACACAGACACTCAACCATGCAAACTGGCTGGGTTATTCTTTATTTCAGACATCACACATTATAGTCTTACTCTAATCCAGACATCGTACAAACACAGACACTCAACCATGCAAACTGGCTGGGTTATTCTTTATTTCAGACATCACACATTATAGTCTTACTCTAATCCAGACATCGCACACACACAGACACTCAACCATGCAAACTGGCTGGGTTATTCTTTATTTCAGACATCACACATTATAGTCTTACTCTAATCCAGACATCGCACACACACAGACACTCAACCATGCAAACTGGCTGGGTTATTCCTTATTTCAGACATCACACATTATAGTCTTACTCTAATCCAGACATCGTACACACTCTCACTAAATCACATCCACGATCATACACATCGACCTACTCAGATCTACTACACACATAACATCTTGACTAAATGTTCTAACACCCATTGGCTCACAGGCAAACAGAACCAAACAAATGGTTGCTCGAACGTGTTTCTTGAATTCTAAACATCAGACATTTGAAATCTCTATTTTTGACCTTCATAATACCTCCGATGGCAGTAACTTTACAAGCACTAATGATGGTCCATTTAGACTGAGAATAGTGTCTAGTTACAGTAAGGGCTACAATAAGTATAGCCGGTTATAATTGTAACGGGTTAAGACATTATAGGAAAAGATCAGTCTTTATGCGGCTGAAGGAAAAGGAATAGAACATTTACTATTTACAGGAAACTCGATCTACATCCTGAGATGAAGTTGCGTGGAAAAAGGAAATGGGGTTGGTGAAATAATGTTCTGTCATGGACAAAGGAACTCAAAAGGTGTGATGATATTAACTACCAATTAATTATCAAAAATATTATGGACTCATTAGAAATAGTGGATATTTAGAGACTAAAAACCCCTGAAAGAATGCGATCAGCCCATAGTCTAATTGGCCTTCACATAATTCTTATAGAATTTCCATGTGGACGGGGATGTTGGACATTTTAATCAAAGTTTACTGGATGACAATTTATTCTTAACTAAGACAAAATCATTATAACTGATACATTATAGGTTCAGCAAATCCCCTTATTGTTTGGGTTAACTTTAAATGTACCTTCAGAGGTCATTCAATATTCATCAATAATAAAAAAGCAGTTTCTGTCTGAAGAGACAGACAGCCTTTAGTTACTATACAGCCAGACTCTGGAATAGTCTGCTAGAGAACCTGAGGGGGATCAAGAGGCATGAAGAGGCAGCCTTTAGTTACTATACCCCCAGCCTTTAGTTACTATGCCCCCAGACTCTGGAATAGTATAGTCTGCTAGAGAACCTGAGGGGGACCAAGAGGCATGGAGAGGCAGCCTTTAGTTACTATGCCCCCAGACTCTGGACTAGCCTGCCAGAGAACCTGAGGGGGACCAAGAGGCATGGAGAGGCAGCCTTTAGTTACTATGCCCCCAGACTCTGGACTAGCCTGCCAGAGAACCTGAGGGGGACCAAGAGGCATGGAGAGGCAGCCTTTAGTTACTATGCCCCCAGACTCTGGACTAGCCTGCCAGAGAACCTGAGGGGGACCAAGAGGCATGGAGAGGCAGCCTTTAGTTACTATGCCCCCAGACTCTGGACTAGCCTGCCAGAGAACCTGAGGGGGACCAAGAGGCATGAAGAGGCAGCCTTTAGTTACTATGCCCCCAGACTCTGGACTAGCCTGCCAGAGAACCTGAGGGGGACCAAGAGGCATGGAGAGGCAGCCTTTAGTTACTATGCCCCCAGACTCTGGAATAGTATAGTCTGCTAGAGAACCTGAGGGGGACCAAGAGGCATGGAGAGGCAGCCTTTAGTTACTATGCCCCCAGACTCTGGACTAGTATAGCCTGCCAGAGAACCTGAGGGGGACCAAGAGGCATGGAGAGGCTTTAGTTAATATGCCCCCAGCCTTTAGTTACTATACCCCCAGACTCTGGACTAGTCGACTAGAGAACCTGAGGGGGACCAAGAGGCATGGAGAGGGAGCCTTTAGTTACTATGCCCCCAGACTCTGTAATAGTATAGCCTGCCAGAGAACCTGAGGGGACCAAGAGGCATGGAGAGGCTTTAGTTACTATGCCCCCAGCCTTTAGTTACTATACCCCCAGACTCTGGACTAGTCGACTAGAGAACCTGAGGGGGACCAAGAGGCATGGAGAGGGAGCCTTTAGTTACTATGCCCCCAGACTCTGTAATAGTATAGCCTGCCAGAGAACCTGAGGGGACCAAGAGGCATGGAGAGCCTTTAGTTACTATACCCCCAGACTCTGGACTAGTCGACTAGAGAACCTGAGGGGGACCAAGAGGCATGGAGAGGGAGCCTTTAGTTACTATGCCCCCAGACTCTGTAATAGTATAGCCTGCCAGAGAACCTGAGGGAGACCAAGAGGCATGGAGAGGCAGCCTTTAGTTACTATACCCCCAGACTCTGGAATAGTATTGTATAGTCTGCCAGAGAACCTGAGGGGATCAGGAGGCATGGAGAGGCTTTAGTTACTATACCCCCAGCCTTTAGTTACTATGCCCCCAGACTCTGGAATAGTATAGTCTGCTAGAGAACCTGAGGGGGACCAAGAGGCATGGAGAGGCAGCCTTTAGTTACTATACCCCCAGACTCTGGACTAGTATAGTATAGCCTGCCAGGGAACCTGAGGGGGAACAAGAGGCATGGAGAGGCAGCCTTTAATTACTATACCCCCAGCCTTTAGTTACTATACCCCCAGCCTTTAGTTACTATACCCCCAGACTCTGGACTAGTATAGTATAGCCTGCCAGGGAATCTGAGGGGGACCAAGAGGCATGGAGAGGCAGCCTTTAGTTACTATACCCCCAGCCTTTAGTTACTATGTCCCCAGCCTTTAGTTACTATACCCCCAGCCTTTAGTTACTATGCCCCCAGACTCTGGAATAGTATAGTCTGCTAGAGAACCTGAGGGGGACCAAGAGGCATGGAGAGGCAGCCTTTAGTTACTATACCCCCAGCCTTTAGTTACTATGCCCCCAGCCTTTAGTTACTATACCCCCAGACTCTGGACTAGTATAGTATAGCCTGCCAGGGAACCTGAGGGGGACCAAGAGGCATGGAGAGGCAGTCTTTAGTTACTATACCCCCAGCCTTTAGTTACTATGTCCCCAGCCTTTAGTTACTATGCCCCCAGCCTCTGGACTAGTATAGTATAGCCTGCCAGGGAACCTGAGGGG
Source organism: Oncorhynchus mykiss (assembly GCF_013265735.2). NCBI lineage: Eukaryota > Metazoa > Chordata > Actinopteri > Salmoniformes > Salmonidae > Oncorhynchus > Oncorhynchus mykiss. The sequence goes on along the minus strand of NC_048581.1, from coordinate 5,260,730 downwards.
GACCAAGAGGCATGGAGAGGCAGCCTTTAGTTACTATGCCCCCAGACTCTGGAATAGTATAGTCTGCTAGAGAACCTGAGGGGGACCAAGAGGCATGGAGAGGCTTTAGTTACTATGCCCCCAGACTCTGGAATAGTATAGTCTGCCAGAGAACCTGAGGGGGACCAAGAGGCATGGAGAGGCAGCCTTTAGTTACTATACCCCCAGCCTTTAGTTACTATGCCCCCAGACTCTGGAATAGTATAGTCTGCTAGAGAACCTGAGGGGATCAGGAGGCATGGAGAGGCAGCCTTTAGTTACTATACCCCCAGACTCTGGACTGCCGCCCCAGCAGGTAGTCTAATATGCCCCCAGACTCTGGACTAGCCTGCCAGAGAACCTGAGAGGGACCAAGAGGCATGGAGAGGCAGCCTTTAGTTACTATACCCCCAGACTCTGGACTAGCCTGCCAGAGAACCTGAGGGGGACCAAGAGGCATGGAGAGGCAGCCTTTAGTTACTATACCCCCAGACTCTGGACTAGTCGGCTAGAGAACCTGAGGGGGACCAAGAGGCATGGAGAGGCAGCCTTTAGTTACTATACCCCCAGACTCTGGACTAGTATAGTATAGTATAGCCTGCCAGAGAACCTGAGGGGGATCAAGAGGCATGAAGAGGCAGCCTTTAGTTACTATACCCCCAGCCTTTAGTTACTATGCCCCCAGACTCTGGAATAGTATAGTCTGCTAGAGAACCTGAGGGGGACCAAGAGGCATGAAGAGGCAGCCTTTAGTTACTATGCCCCCAGACTCTGGAATACCCTGCCAGAGAACCTGAGGGGGACCAAGAGGCATGGAGAGGCAGCCTTTAGTTACTATACCCCCAGACTCTGGACTAGCCTGCCAGAGAACCTGAGGGGGACCAAGAGGCATGGAGAGGCAGCCTTTAGTTACTATGCCCCCAGACTCTGGAATAGTATAGTCTGCTAGAGAACCTGAGGGGGACCAAGAGGCATGAAGAGGCAGCCTTTAGTTACTATACCCCCAGCCTTTAGTTACTATGCCCCCAGACTCTGAACTAGCCTGTCAGAGAACCTGAGGGGGACCAAGAGGCATGAAGAGGCAGCCTTTAGTTACTATGCCCCCAGACTCTGGAATACCCTGCCAGAGAACCTGAGGGGGACCAAGAGGCATGAAGAGGCAGCCTTTAGTTACTATGCCCCCAGACTCTGGACTAGCCTGCCAGAGAACCTGAGGGGGACCAAGAGGCATGAAGAGGCAGCCTTTAGTTACTATACCCCCAGACTCTGGAATACCCTGCCAGAGAACCTGAGGGGGACCAAGAGGCATGAAGAGGCAGCCTTTAGTTACTATGCCCCCAGCCTTTAGTTACTATGCCCCCAGACTCTGGAATAGTATAGTCTGCTAGAGAACCTGAGGGGGACCAAGAGGCATGGAGAGGCAGCCTTTAGTTACTATGCCCCCAGCCTTTAGTTACTATGCCCCCAGCCTTTAGTTACTATGCCCCCAGCCTTTAGTTACTATACCCCCAGCCTTTAGTTACTATGCCCCCAGACTCTGGAATAGTATAGTCTGCTAGAGAACCTGAGGGGGACCAAGAGGCATGGAGAGGCAGCCTTTAGTTACTATGCCCCCAGCCTTTAGTTACTATGCCCCCAGACTCTGGACTAGCCTGCCAGAGAACCTGAGGGGGACCAAGAGGCATGGAGAGGCAGCCTTTAGTTACTATGCCCCCAGACTCTGGACTAGCCTGCCAGAGAACCTGAGGGGGACCAAGAGGCATGGAGAGGCAGCCTTTAGTTACTATGCCCCCAGACTCTGGAATAGTATAGTCTGCTAGAGAACCTGAGGGGGACCAAGAGGCATGAAGAGGCAGCCTTTAGTTACTATACCCCCAGCCTTTAGTTACTATGCCCCCAGACTCTGGAATACCCTGCCAGAGAACCTGAGGGGGACCAAGAGGCATGGAGAGGCAGCCTTTAGTTACTATACCCCCAGACTCTGGAATAGTATAGTCTGCCAGAGAACCTGAGGGGGACCAAGAGGCATGGAGAGGCTTTAGTTACTATGCCCCCAGCCTTTAGTTACTATACCCCCAGACTCTGGAATAGTACAGTCTGCCAGAGAACCTGAGGGGAGCTGAAACTGTGGACATTTCTAAAATAGATTTTAAAATACATTTTTAGCTTTTCTTTTCCTCAGGGTGCTTTTTAGGTGTGCCGTTTTTATTGTTAATGTTTAGTTTTTTTATTTTATTCTCTTATGTTTGTTGTGTTGAAAATATTTCAGTTTTTTTCCCCATTATTTTTTACCTGTGAAGCCCATTGTGTTGCATTCCATGTCTGAAAGGTGCTGTATAAATATAGTTTGGTTTGATGTGATTTTAGGTAATGTTCCCTGTGAAGCACATTGTGTTGCATTCCATGTCTGAAAGGTGCTGTATAAATATAGTTTGGTTTGGTGTGATTTTAGGTAATGTTCCCTGTGAAGCCCATTGTGTTGCATTCCATGTCTGAAAGGTGCTGTATAAATATAGTTTGGTTTGGTGTGATTTTAGGTCATGTGACCGGGACAATGTATTTCCTCAATGGGAAGAGGTTCTCTAACTGCGTTAAATTCTTTCCTCACTGGGACCAACTGTGTGATTTATCCCCTGTGTGTGTAATTGTGCGTTTTCTTCCCCTGTGTGTTTCCTTTTATGTAATTTTAGGTCATGTGATCGTGAATATCTCTTTCCACACAGGGCACAATGGTAAAGCTTCTCCCCTGTGTGTGTCCTCTCATGCTCCTTCATGTTATCTAATGACCTAAAGAATTTTCCACAATGGGAACAGGGGTAAGGCTTCTCTCCAGAGTGTATTTTCTTATGTTTGTTCAGGTTCCCTAAATACAAAAAACACTTTCCACACTGGGAGCAACTATGTGGTTTTTCCCCTGTGTGTGTCAGCTCATGCGATTTTAGGTCATGTGATCGTAAGAAACTATTTCCACATTGAGAGCAATGGTAAGATTTCTCCCTTGTGTGTGTCCTCTGGTGCTTTTTTAGGTCCGATGATGTTGAAAATCTCTTTCCACAATTGGAGCAGTGGTAAGGCTTTTCTCCTGTATGTGTCCTCTCGTGTGTTTTAAGGTATAGTGACCTTGAAAATCTCTCTCCACACTGGGAGCAGTGGTAAGGCTTTTCTCCTGTGTGTTTCCTCTCATGCTCTTTTAGGTTCCCTAACTTGGTAAAATCCTTTCCACACAGGGCGCAATGGTAAGGTTTTTCCCCTGTGTGTGTCCTTTCATGCGCTTTCAGGTTATCGGAAGACCTAAAATTCTTTCCACAATGGGAACAGGGGTAAGGCTTCTCTCCAGAGTGTACTCTCTTATGTTTGTTCAGGTTCCCTATATGGGAAAAACTCTTTCCACACTGGGAGCATTCGTAAGGCTTTTCTCCTGTGTGTTTCCTCTCATGCTCTTTTAGGTTCCTTAACTTGGTAAAATCCTTTCCACAAAGGGAGCAATGGTAAGGTTTTTCCCCTGTGTGTGTCCTCTCATGCGCTTTCAGGTTATCTGAAGACCTAAAATTCTTTCCACAATGGGAACAGGGGTAAGGCTTCTCTCCAGAGTGTATTCGCTTATGTTTGTTCAGGTTCCCTAAATGGGAAAAAAGCTTTCCACACTGGGAACAATTGTGTGGTTTTTCCCCTGTGTGTGTCCTCTCATGTGATTTTAGGTCATGTGCTCGTGAGAATCTATTTCCACACTGGGAGCATTGGAAGGGCTTTTCTCCAGTGTGTTTCCTTTCATGCTCTTTCAGCTTCCATAACCACTTAAAACTCATATTACACTGGGAGCAGTGGTGTCGTCTCGCTGGCTTGGGCGTCTCAGGGTCTGGTTCCCCTGAAGGACTCTTTCTGCTGTCAGATGGAGAGTCTGGTCTCTCTCCTGCCAAAGACAAACAAAGTATTTAGTTAAACAGAGAGACCTGAATGAAAACTCCATTATAAAACTGTTTTCCTATGAGGTTTAATCCAGACTAGAGCCCTCATTATGAAACACAACATTTGGGATCCTGAATGCTGATTGGTTGATAGCTGTTAGTTATTCACGTTAATCCCGGGCAATGGCTGTTAACAGTTCCATTTGAATTATTTCTACACATCCACTGTCCCACAGCCCTGCCAGGCCATTCACAAACTATTATCCACTAGAAAGACTCATTGAGACATTATCGCCCCATGCTTACAGCCTAGCATTTGGTTTGCCAAATAGCAAGATTTTTTACCAATCCCCTCTTTTGCCTCTCCAACCGTTACACATTTTGTTTGCAAAATAAAATATCCGTATTGAACATATTTTGGCGACTCGTTATTAAACAGCAATGTACGGAACATGTTCATATATTTACGCGTAATCTCCTAAAATTACTATAACGACACCTAGTGGCTAATTGTTGGTTTGCTACTAGAATGGTACATAAGGGGTTAAGGTGGGGCTAGAATGGTACATAAGGGGTTAAGATGGGGCTAGAATGGTACATAAGGGGTTAAGATGGGGATGGAATGGTACATACGGGGTTAAGGTGGGGCTAGAATGGTACATAAGGGGTTAAGATGGGGCTAGAATGGTACATACGGGGTTAAGATGGGGATGGAATGGTACATAAGGGGTTAAGATGGGGCTAGAATGGTACATAAGGGGCTAAGTTAGAATGGGGCTAGAATGGTACATAAGTGGTTACCATCAATAACAACTGGGACCTATTTTACCATCAATATCAACTACAACCTGTTCTACCACCAATATCAATTAGAACCTGTTTTACCATCAATATCAATTACAACCTGTTTTATATCAATTACAACCTGTTTTATATCAATATCAATTACAACCTGTTTTATATCAATTACAACCTGTTTTATATCAATTACAACCTGTTCTACCACCAATATCAATTACAACCTGTTTTATATCAATTACAACCTGTTTTATATCAATTACAACCTGTTCTACCACCAATATCAATTACAACCTGTTTTATATCAATTACAACCTGTTTTATATCAATTACAACCTGTTTTATATCAATTACAACCTGTTCTACCACCAATATCAATTACAACCTGTTCTACCACCAATATCAATTACAACCTGTTCTACCACCAATATCAATTACAACCTGTTCTACCACCAATATCAATTACAACCTGTTCTACCACCAATATCAATTACAACCTGTTCTACCACCAATATCAATTACAACCTGTTCTACCACCAACATCAATTACAACCTGTTCTACCACCAATATCAATTACAACCTGTTTTATATCAATTACAACCTGTTTTATATCAATTACAACCTGTTTTATATCAATTACAACCTGTTTTACCACCAATATCAATTACAACCTGTTTTATATCAATTACAACCTGTTCTACCACCAATATCAATTACAACCTGTTCTACCACCAATATCAATTACAACCTGTTTTATATCAATTACAACCTGCTCTACCACCAATATCAATTACAACCTGTTCTACCACCAATATCAATTACAACCTGTTCTACCACCAATATCAATTACAACCTGTTTTACCATCAATATCAATTACAACCTGTTCTACCATCAATATAAATTACAACCTGTTTTATATCAATATCAATTACAACCTGTTCTACCACCAATATCAATTACAACCTGTTTTATATCAATATAAATTACAACCTGTTCTACCACCAATATCAATTACAACCTGTTTTACCATCAATATCAATTACAACCTGTTCTACCATCAATATAAATTACAACCTGTTCTACCACCAATATCAATTACAACCTGTTTTATATCAATATAAATTACAACCTGTTTTACCACCAATATCAATTACAACCTGTTTTATATCAATTACAACCTGTTCTACCACCAATATCAATTACAACCTGTTTTATATCAATTACAACCTGTTTTATATCAATTACAACCTGTTTTATATCAATTACAACCTGTTCTACCACCAATATCAATTACAACCTGTTTTATATCAATTACAACCTGTTCTACCACCAACATCAATTACAACCTGTTTTACCACCAATATCAATTACAACCTGTTTTATATCAATTACAACCTGTTCTACCACCAACATCAATTACAACCTGTTTTATATCAATTACAACCTGTTCTACCACCAATATCAATTACAACCTGTTCTACCACCAATATCAATTACAACCTGTTCTACCACCAATATCAATTACAACCTGTTTTATATCAATTACAACCTGTTTTACCACCAATATCAATTACAACCTGTTTTATATCAATTACAACCTGTTCTACCACCAATATCAATTACAACCTGTTTTATATCAATTACAACCTGTTCTACCACCAACATCAATTACAACCTGTTTTATATCAATTACAACCTGTTCTACCACCAACATCAATTACAACCTGTTTTACCACCAATATCAATTACAACCTGTTTTATATCAATTACAACCTGTTCTACCACCAACATCAATTACAACCTGTTTTACCACCAATATCAATTACAACCTGTTTTATATCAATTACAACCTGTTCTACCACCAACATCAATTACAACCTGTTTTACCACCAATATCAATTACAACCTGTTTTATATCAATTACAACCTGTTCTACCACCAATATCAATTACAACCTGTTCTACCACCAATATCAATTACAACCTGTTTTATATCAATTACAACCTGTTCTACCACCAATATCAATTACAACCTGTTTTATATCAATAACAACCTGTTTTATATCAATTACAACCTGTTCTACCACCAATATCAATTACAACCTGTTTTATATCAATTACAACCTGTTTTATATCAATTACAACCTGTTTTACCATCAATATCAATTAGAACCTGTTCTACCACCAATATCAATTACAACCTGTTCTACCATCAATATCAATTAGAACCTGTTCTACCACCAATATCAATTACAACCTGTTTTACCATCAATATCAATTACAACCTGTTTTATATCAATATCAATTACAACCTGTTTTACCATCAATATCAATTAGAACCTGTTCTACCACCAATATCAATTACAACCTGTTTTACCATCAATATCAATTAGAACCTGTTCTACCACCAATATCAATTACAACCTGTTCTACCATCAATATCAATTAGAACCTGTTCTACCACCAATATCAATTACAACCTGTTCTACCACCAATATCAATTACAACCTGTTCTACCACCAATATCAATTACAACCTGTTCTACCACCAATATCAATTACAACCTGTTCTACCACCAACATCAATTACAACCTGTTCTACCACCAATATCAATTACAACCTGTTCTACCACCAATATCAATTACAACCTGTTTTACCACCAACATCAATTACAACCTGTTCTACCACCAATATCAATTACAACCTGTTCTACCACCAATATCAATTACAACCTGTTCTACCACCAATATCAATTACAACCTGTTTTATATCAATTACAACCTGTTCTACCACCAACATCAATTACAACCTGTTCTACCACCAATATCAATTACAACCTGTTTTATATCAATTACAACCTGTTTTATATCAATTACAACCTGTTCTACCACCAATATCAATTACAACCTGTTTTACCACCAATATCAATTACAACCTGTTTTACCACCAATATCAATTACAACCTGTTCTACCACCAACATCAATTACAACCTGTTCTACCACCAATATCAATTACAACCTGTTTTATATCAATTACAACCTGTTCTACCACCAACATCAATTACAACCTGTTTTACCACCAATATCAATTACAACCTGTTCTACCACCAACATCAATTACAACCTGTTCTACCACCAATATCAATTACAACCTGTTTTATATCAATTACAACCTGTTTTATATCAATTACAACCTGTTCTACCACCAATATCAATTACAACCTGTTTTACCACCAATATCAATTACAACCTGTTCTACCACCAATATCAATTACAACCTGTTTTACCACCAATATCAATTACAACCTGTTCTACCACCAATATCAATTACAACCTGTTCTACCACCAATATCAATTACAACCTGTTCTACCACCAATATCAATTACAACCTGTTTTACCACCAATATCAATTACAACCTGTTTTATATCAATTACAACCTGTTTTATATCAATTACAACCTGTTCTACCACCAATATCAATTACAGCCTGTTTTATATCAATTACAACCTGTTCTACCACCAATATCAATTACAACCTGTTTTATATCAATTACAACCTGTTTTATATCAATTACAACCTGTTCTACCACCAATATCAATTACAGCCTGTTTTATATCAATTACAACCTGTTCTACCACCAACATCAATTACAACCTGTTCTACCACCAATATCAATTACAGCCTGTTTTATATCAATTACAACCTGTTCTACCACCAATATCAATTACAACCTGTTCTACCACCAATATCAATTACAACCTGTTCTACCACCAATATCAATTACAACCTGTTCTACCACCAATATCAATTACAACCTGTTTTACCACCAATATCAATTACAACCTGTTCTACCACCAATATCAATTACAACCTGTTCTACCACCAATATCAATTACAACCTGTTCTACCACCAATATCAATTACAACCTGTTTTACCACCAATATCAATTACAACCTGTTCTACCACCAACATCAATTACAACCTGTTTTATATCAATTACAACCTGTTTTATATCAATTACAACCTGTTCTACCACCAATATCAATTACAACCTGTTTTATATCAATTACAACCTGTTTTATATCAATTACAACCTGTTCTACCACCAATATCAATTACAGCCTGTTTTATATCAATTACAACCTGTTCTACCACCAACATCAATTACAACCTGTTCTACCACCAACATCAATTACAACCTGTTCTACCACCAACATCAATTACAACCTGTTCTACCACCAATATCAATTACAACCTGTTTTACCACCAATATCAATTACAACCTGTTTTATATCAATATCAATTACAACCTGTTTTATATCAATTACAACCTGTTTTATATCAATATCAATTACAACCTGTTTTATATCAATATCAATTACAACCTGTTTTACCACCAACATCAATTACAACCTGTTCTACCACCAATATCAATTACAACCTGTTTTACCACCAATATCAATTACAACCTGTTCTACCACCAATATCAATTACAACCTGTTCTACCATCAATATAAATTACAACCTGTTCTACCACCAATATCAATTACAACCTGTTTTATATCAATATCAATTACAACCTGTTTTACCATCAATATAAATTACAACCTGTTTTACCATCAATATCAATTACAACCTGTTTTATATCAATTACAACCTGTTTTATATCAATTACAACCTGTTTTATATCAATTACAACCTGTTCTACCACCAATATCAATTACAACCTGTTTTATATCAATTACAACCTGTTCTACCACCAATATCAATTACAACCTGTTTTATATCAATTACAACCTGTTTTATATCAATTACAACCTGTTCTACCACCAATATCAATTACAACCTGTTCTACCACCAACATCAATTACAACCTGTTTTATATCAATTACAACCTGTTCTACCACCAATATCAATTACAACCTGTTCTACCACCAATATCAATTACAACCTGTTCTACCACCAATATCAATTACAACCTGTTTTATATCAATTACAACCTGTTCTACCACCAACATCAATTACAACCTGTTTTATATCAATTACAACCTGTTCTACCACCAACATCAATTACAACCTGTTTTACCACCAATATCAATTACAACCTGTTTTATATCAATTACAACCTGTTCTACCACCAACATCAATTACAACCTGTTTTACCACCAATATCAATTACAACCTGTTTTATATCAATTACAACCTGTTCTACCACCAATATCAATTACAACCTGTTCTACCACCAATATCAATTACAACCTGTTTTATATCAATTACAACCTGTTCTACCACCAATATCAATTACAACCTGTTCTACCACCAATATCAATTACAACCTGTTCTACCACCAACATCAATTACAACCTGTTTTATATCAATTACAACCTGTTCTACCACCAACATCAATTACAACCTGTTTTACCACCAATATCAATTACAACCTGTTTTATATCAATTACAACCTGTTCTACCACCAATATCAATTACAACCTGTTTTACCACCAATATCAATTACAACCTGTTCTACCACCAATATCAATTACAACCTGTTTTACCACCAATATCAATTACAACCTGTTCTACCACCAACATCAATTACAACCTGTTTTATATCAATTACAACCTGTTCTACCACCAATATCAATTACAACCTGTTCTACCACCAATATCAATTACAACCTGTTTTACCACCAATATCAATTACAACCTGTTCTACCACCAACATCAATTACAACCTGTTTTATATCAATTACAACCTGTTCTACCACCAACATCAATTACAACCTGTTTTACCACCAATATCAATTACAACCTGTTTTATATCAATTACAACCTGTTCTACCACCAACATCAATTACAACCTGTTCTACCACCAATATCAATTACAACCTGTTTTATATCAATTACAACCTGTTTTATATCAATTACAACCTGTTTTACCATCAATATCAATTAGAACCTGTTCTACCACCAATATCAATTACAACCTGTTCTACCATCAATATCAATTAGAACCTGTTCTACCACCAATATCAATTACAACCTGTTTTACCATCAATATCAATTACAACCTGTTTTATATCAATATCAATTACAACCTGTTTTACCATCAATATCAATTAGAACCTGTTCTACCACCAATATCAATTACAACCTGTTTTACCATCAATATCAATTAGAACCTGTTCTACCACCAATATCAATTACAACCTGTTCTACCATCAATATCAATTAGAACCTGTTCTACCACCAATATCAATTACAACCTGTTCTACCACCAATATCAATTACAACCTGTTCTACCACCAATATCAATTACAACCTGTTCTACCACCAATATCAATTACAACCTGTTCTACCACCAATATCAATTACAACCTGTTCTACCCCCAATATCAATTACAACCTGTTCTACCACCAATATCAATTACAACCTGTTCTACCACCAATATCAATTACAACCTGTTCTACCACCAATATCAATTACAACCTGTTTTACCACCAATATCAATTACAACCTGTTCTACCACCAACATCAATTACAACCTGTTCTACCACCAATATCAATTACAACCTGTTCTACCACCAATATCAATTACAACCTGTTCTACCACCAATATCAATTACAACCTGTTTTACCACCAATATCAATTACAACCTGTTCTACCACCAACATCAATTACAACCTGTTCTACCACCAATATCAATTACAACCTGTTTTATATCAATTACAACCTGTTTTATATCAATTACAACCTGTTCTACCACCAATATCAATTACAACCTGTTTTACCACCAATATCAATTACAACCTGTTTTACCACCAATATCAATTACAACCTGTTCTACCACCAACATCAATTACAACCTGTTCTACCACCAATATCAATTACAACCTGTTTTATATCAATTACAACCTGTTCTACCACCAACATCAATTACAACCTGTTTTACCACCAATATCAATTACAACCTGTTCTACCACCAACATCAATTACAACCTGTTCTACCACCAATATCAATTACAACCTGTTTTATATCAATTACAACCTGTTTTATATCAATTACAACCTGTTCTACCACCAATATCAATTACAACCTGTTTTACCACCAATATCAATTACAACCTGTTCTACCACCAATATCAATTACAACCTGTTTTACCACCAATATCAATTACAACCTGTTCTACCACCAATATCAATTACAACCTGTTCTACCACCAATATCAATTACAACCTGTTCTACCACCAATATCAATTACAACCTGTTTTACCACCAATATCAATTACAACCTGTTTTATATCAATTACAACCTGTTTTATATCAATTACAACCTGTTTTATATCAATTACAACCTGTTTTATATCAATTACAACCTGTTCTACCACCAATATCAATTACAACCTGTTCTACCACCAATATCAATTACAGCCTGTTTTATATCAATTACAACCTGTTCTACCACCAACATCAATTACAACCTGTTCTACCACCAATATCAATTACAACCTGTTTTATATCAATTACAACCTGTTTTATATCAATTACAACCTGTTCTACCACCAATATCAATTACAGCCTGTTTTATATCAATTACAACCTGTTCTACCACCAACATCAATTACAACCTGTTCTACCACCAATATCAATTACAGCCTGTTTTATATCAATTACAACCTGTTCTACCACCAATATCAATTACAACCTGTTCTACCACCAATATCAATTACAACCTGTTCTACCACCAATATCAATTACAACCTGTTCTACCACCAATATCAATTACAACCTGTTCTACCACCAATATCAATTACAACCTGTTCTACCACCAATATCAATTACAACCTGTTTTACCACCAATATCAATTACAACCTGTTCTACCACCAATATCAATTACAACCTGTTTTATATCAATTACAACCTGTTTTATATCAATTACAACCTGTTCTACCACCAATATCAATTACAGCCTGTTTTATATCAATTACAACCTGTTCTACCACCAACATCAATTACAACCTGTTCTACCACCAACATCAATTACAACCTGTTCTACCACCAACATCAATTACAACCTGTTCTACCACCAATATCAATTACAACCTGTTTTACCACCAATATCAATTACAACCTGTTTTATATCAATATCAATTACAACCTGTTTTATATCAATTACAACCTGTTTTATATCAATATCAATTACAACCTGTTTTATATCAATTACAACCTGTTTTATATCAATATCAATTACAACCTGTTTTATATCAATATCAATTACAACCTGTTTTACCACCAACATCAATTACAACCTGTTCTACCACCAATATCAATTACAACCTGTTTTACCACCAATATCAATTACAACCTGTTCTACCATCAATATAAATTACAACCTGTTCTACCACCAATATCAATTACAACCTGTTTTATATCAATATAAATTACAACCTGTTTTACCATCAATATCAATTACAACCTGTTCTACCACCAATATCAATTACAACCTGTTCTACCACCAATATCAATTACAACCTGTTTTATATCAATTACAACCTGTTCTACCACCAATATCAATTACAACCTGTTTTATATCAATATAAATTACAACCTGTTTTACCATCAATATCAATTACAACCTGTTCTACCACCAACATCAATTACAACCTGTTTTATATCAATTACAACCTGTTCTACCACCAATATCAATTACAACCTGTTTTACCACCAATATCAATTACAACCTGTTCTACCATCAATATAAATTACAACCTGTTCTACCACCAATATCAATTACAACCTGTTTTATATCAATATAAATTACAACCTGTTTTACCATCAATATCAATTACAACCTGTTCTACCACCAACATCAATTACAACCTGTTTTATATCAATTACAACCTGTTCTACCACCAATATCAATTACAACCTGTTCTACCACCAATATCAATTACAACCTGTTCTACCACCAATATCAATTACAACCTGTTCTACCACCAATATCAATTACAACCTGTTCTACCACCAATATCAATTACAACCTGTTCTACCACCAATATCAATTACAACCTGTTCTACCACCAATATCAATTACAACCTGTTCTACCACCAATATCAATTACAACCTGTTCTACCACCAATATCAATTACAACCTGTTCTACCACCAATATCAATTACAACCTGTTCTACCACCAATATCAATTACAACCTGTTCTACCACCAATATCAATTACAACCTGTTCTACCACCAATATCAATTACAACCTGTTCTACCACCAATATCAATTACAACCTGTTCTACCACCAATATCAATTACAACCTGTTCTACCACCAATATCAATTACAACCTGTTCTACCACCAATATCAATTACAACCTGTTCTACCACCAATATCAATTACAACCTGTTCTACCACCAATATCAATTACAACCTGTTCTACCACCAATATCAATTACAACCTGTTCTACCACCAATATCAATTACAACCTGTTTTACCACCAATATCAATTACAACCTGTTCTACCACCAATATCAATTACAACCTGTTTTATATAAATTACAACCTGTTTTACCATCAATATCAACTGGGAACGGTCTGTTAACTATCAATATATATATTTTTTATTTAAATTTTTTATTTATCCTTTATTTTTTAAAGTCAGTTAAGAACAAATTCTGATTTACAATGACGGCCTAGGAACAGTGGGTTAACTGCCTTGTTCAGGGGCAGAACGACAGATTTTTACCTTGTCTGCTCGGGGATTTGATCTAGCAACCTTTCGGTTACTGGCCAACACTCTAACCACTAGGCTGACTGCCGCTCCTACAATATAAACTGGGACCAGTATGTGTTTACCATCATTACCAACCGGGACCGGTCTGTGTTTACCATCATTACCAACTGGGACCGGTCTGTGTTTACCATCATTATCAACTGGGACCGGTCTGTGTTACCATCATTATCAACTGGGACCGGTCTGTGTTTACCATCATTACCAACTGGGACCGGTCTGTGTTTACCATCATTATCAACTGGGACCGGTCTGTGTTTACCATCATTATCAACTGGGACCGGTCTGTGTTTACCATCATTACCAACTGGGACCGGTCTGTGTTACCATCATTACCAACTGGGACCGGTCTGTGTTTACCATCATTATCAACTGGGACCGGTCTGTGTTTACCATCATTATCAACTGGGACCGGTCTGTGTTTACCATCATTATCAACTGGGACCGGTCTGTGTTTACCATCATTATCAACTGGGACCGGTCTGTGTTTACCATCATTACCAACTGGGACCGGTCTGTGTTTACCATCATTACCAACTGGGACCGGTCTGTGTTTACCATCATTATCAACTGGGACCGGTCTGTGTTTACCATCATTACCAACTGGGACCGGTCTGTGTTTACCATCATTACCAACTGGGACCGGTCTGTGTTTACCATCATTACCAACTGGGACTGGTCTGTGTTACCATCATTACCAACTGGGACCGGTCTGTGTTTACCATCATTACCAACTGGGACCGGTCTGTGTTACCATCATTATCAACTGGGACCGGTCTGTGTTTACCATCATTACCAACTGGGACCGGTCTGTGTTTACCAGGATACATTGCTTTCTTTACCATCCAACAACAAAATGACTGCGAGACAAACTACCCTTTAAGTATAATGTGATTTTGTTCAACCAATAAAATATATCTGAGACATTTTCTTGGACACAGGTGACGGGTTGAAACGTCCTTGTGAAGGTCTAAAGGAAGGGGCTAATTAGAATATTGGGACGTTGTTTGAAGCCACTACTTGTGAAGGTCTAAAGGAGGGGGGCTAATTAGAATATTGGGACGTTGTTTGAAGCCACTACTTGTGAAGGTCTAAAGGAGGGGGGCTAATTCGAATATTGGGACGTTGTTTGAAGCCACTACTTGTGAAGGTCTAAACGAAGGGGGCTAATTAGAATATTGGGACGTTGTTTGAAGCCACTACTTGTGAAGGTCTAAACGAAGGGGCTAATTAGAATACTGGGACGTTGTTTGAAGCCACTACTTGTGAAGGTCTAAAGGAGGGGGGCTAATTAGAATATTGGGACGCTGTTTGAAGCCACTACATGTGAAGGTCTAAACGAAGGGGCTAATTAGAATATTGGGACGTTGTTTGAAGCCACTACTTGTGAAGGTCTAAAGGAGGGGGGCTAATTAGAATATTGGGACGTTGTTGGAAGCCACTACATGTGAAGGTCTAAACGAAGGGGCTAATTAGAATATTGGGACGTTGTTGGAAGCCACTACTTGTGAAGGTCTAAAGGAGGGGGGCTAATTAGAATATTGGGACGTTGTTTGAAGCCACTACAGCAACAACGTTGACATTTTGAAACGTGATCTCTGCCCTGCCATAGGGAATGGACGTGACCGGATGAGACAAACTTTTCTAAACCAGCCTGGTGAAATCAAGCATCTTGCAGGATTATGAATTTATTATTATATTATACAAAGAATATCAATAGAAAAAAAGTCTAAAACAATACATCTAGTTTGTTTAGTTTCATTCCAACTGCAGAGGTTGATGTGACTATTAGCTCTAGTTGGCTAGCTAGCAAAGGAGAAGAATGTTCGACAGCCTTTTATGTTTAGAATGAACAACCAGTGTGATTGGCCAGAAACAATAGAATGAACAACCAGTGTGATTGGCCAGAAACAATAGAATGAACAACCAGTATGATTGGCCAGAAACAATATAATGAACAACCAGTGTGATTGGCTAGAAACTATAGAATGAACAACCAGTGTGATTGGCTAGAAACTATAGAATGAACAACCAGTGTGATTGGCTAGAAACTATAGAATGAACAACCAGTGTGATTGGCTAGAAACAATAGAATGAACAGCCAGTTTTTTTGTTTCTTAACCTCAGAAATAGAACTAACGACTGGTTAGAGACATTTTGATATCAGAAAGAACATTTTAGTAGATCTTTCGGTTGTTGTTATTGAATAGAATATTGAATAGAATGTATTTGAAGTATATAGAATTAATATATAACTGCTTATTGTGTATAAAATTGAATGGAAACAGAATATCCCTTTATTTGTCATGAGTGACTTCAAGCTTTTTATGATTTATATTGTCATATAGCAATAACTCCCACCTGGCAGGTCTAAGGCCATAAAGATTTATATTGTCATATAGCAATAACTCCCACCTGGCAGGTCTAAGGCCATAATGATTTATATTGTCATATAGCAATAACTCCCACCTGGCAGGTCTAAGGCCATAATGATTTATATTGTCATATAGCAATAACTCCCACCTAGCAGGTCTAAGTACATAATGATTTATATTGTCATATAGCAATAACCCCCACCTAGAAGGTCTAAGTACATAATGATTTATATTGTCATATAGCAATAACTCCCACCTAGCAGGTCTAAGTACATAATGATTTATATTGTCATATAGCAATAACCCCCACCTAGAAGGTCTAAGTATATAAAATGGACTGGACAGCCTCTTTCCACATGTTACCAACCCAACAGATGTGTCTTGGACAGCCTCTTTCCACATGCTACCAACCCAATAGATGTGTCTTGGACAGCCTCTTTCCACACTCTACCAACCCAACAGATGTGTCTTGGACAGCCTCTTTCCATATGTTACCAACCCAACAGATGTGTCTTGGACAGCCTCTTTCCACACTCTACCAACCCAACAGATGTGTCTTGGACAGCCTCTTTCCATATGTTACCAACCCAACAGATGTGTCTTGGACAGCCTCTTTCCACACTCTACCAACCCAATAGATGTGTCTTGGACAGCCTCTTTCCACACTCTACCAACCCAACAGATGTGTCTTGGACAGCCTCTTTCCATATGTTACCAACCCAACAGATGTGTCTTGGACAGCCTCTTTCCACACTCTACCAACCCAATAGATGTGTCTTGGACAGCCTCTTTCCACACTCTACCAGTGGAGGCTCCTCAGGGGTCAGTAGGGGACTAAAAGTAGTCCTCGTGCATAGAGTTGTATGGTTTGCTAAGCTTTGAAATCAATGGTTTCTGAAAGATTGATCCACGGGTGGGTCAAAGTACTATTAAGGATTTTAAATAACCTCTGTGGTAAAAAAAAATGTTTTATATACATTTCATCCAGATCAAAATGATCCTTCATTGTCTTGATTCTGTCCTCTTCATCATTTGAAGTCAGACATGAGTTGATTTTTGCTTTAATGTGATGTCAAGCAAAGACACTGAGCAAAGACACTGAGCAAAGACACTGAACAAAGACACTGAGCAAAGACACTGAGCAAAGACACTGAACAAAGACACTGAGCAAAGACACTGAGCAAAGACACTGAGCAAAGACACTGAGCAAAGACACTGAGCAAAGACACTGAACAAAGACACTGAGCAAAGACACTGAGCAAAGACACTGAGCAAAGACACTGAGCAAAGACACTACACAAAGACACTGAGCAAAGACACTGAGCAAAGACACTGAGCAAAGACACTGAGCAAAGACACTGAGCAAAGACACTACGCAAAGACACTGAGCAAAGACACTGAGCAAAGACACTGAGCAAAGACACTGAGCAAAGACACTGAGCAAAGACACTACACAAAGACACTGAGCAAAGACACTGAGCAAAGACACTGAGCAAAGACACTGAGCAAAGACACTACACAAAGACACTGAGCAAAGACACTGAGCAAAGACACTGAGCAAAGACACTGAGCAAAGAGATATTCACATGTTAACAAATGTTGTGAAAAATATAACAGGAAGCATTTGATCCGTGAACGTTTTGTTGGCCGTCCCCCGTCTCTTTGTAGCTTTAGCGATTCCTACAGTACAGAACTATTAAAGTGTAGAACTTCAGTAGAATGCCCCTTTAAAACCACACATCGGTTCAACAACTGCAGAGTTTGTACCCCAGTGTTTAAGATATTACTCACTGTTGTTAGTCAGATCTCCTGTCTCCTCTTCTTCTTCCTCCTCCTCCTCCTCCAATGTGACAGTAATCTCCCCCACTTCCTTCATTCCAAAAATGTCTTCCTCTTCTTTCACTGTGACAGTCATCTCCCCCACCTCTTTCTCTTCTTCTTTCACGGTGACAGTCATCTCCCCATCCTCCCCTGCATCCTCATCTTCCTCTTCCTCTTTTACTGTAACATCCTCCTCCTCTTTCACTCTGAACGCGTTTTCATCTTCTGTCAATTTAACGTCTTTCTCTTCTTCTTTCACTGTAACAGCCTCAACCTCTGTTTCTGTTTTTACTGTGACATCCTCCTCTTCCTTCTCCTCTTTCACGACAATGTTCAGCCCCAGAGTTTCTTTCTCCGTCCAGCAGATCACCTCTTTAGAAGTGGGGGAGTCGTTTAGTGAGCTCATGGTTGGGATGTTAGCTAGATAGCTAGTTAGCATTAGTGACTAGACTAGCACTACTGCTAATTTACCCAGCCAGTTAGCTAACAACAACGTAAATATTATATTAAATTGGGTAACTAACTAGTAGATACGACAAGTGTGTTTAAAACACCGTGGCTAATATACACCGAACGCGTTTAAAGAGCTGAATGTTTTCGCTTATGATGGCTAAAAGCTATGGAGGTGGATAACTCGACGTTGTTGTTGAAGCGTCCCGTCCATTAGATTATACGTCACACTGGCAGCATTGCCTGAAAAAAGGCACATCGCCATCTGCTGGTTGGGAGGGTAACAGTCAAGGGAAATGTTTATTTTATTTTGAGACAGATAGTAGTAGATTTTTTAATTTATTTCATTATATAATAGAAAAGCATGTGTTGATAAGTGAATATCTCTAATGAGTGAGAATATAAAACATCCTACCGTACATCAAACAAACAGATAATATCCCAATAAGGCAGCTAGGTCAGTACTGAGTAGGTCCAAACTGCTCCTACACGGTGTTACAGTACTGAGTAGGTCCAAACTGCTCCTACACGGTGTAACAGTACTGAGTAGGTCCAAACTGCTCCTACACGGTGTAACAGTACTGAGTAGGTCCAAACTGCTCCTACACGGTGTAACAGTACTGAGTAGGTCCAAACTGCTCCTACACGGTGTTACAGTACTGAGTAGGTCCAAACTGCTCCTACACGGTGTAACAGTACTGAGTAGGTCCAAACTCCTCCTACACAGTGTAACAGTACGGAGTAGGTCCAAACTGCTCCTACACGGTGTAACAGTACTGAGTAGGTCCAAACTGCTCCTACACGGTGTAACAGTACTGAGTAGGTCCAAACTCCTCCTACACGGTGTAACAGTACTGAGTAGGTCCAAACTGCTCCTACACGGTGTAACAGTACTGAGTAGGTCCAAACTGCTCCTACACAGTGTAACAGTACTGAGTAGGTCCAAACTGCTCCTACACGGTGTAACAGTACTGAGTAGGTCCAAACTGCTCCTACACGGTGTAACAGTACTGAGTAGGTCCAAACTGCTCCTACACGGTGTAACAGTACTGAGTAGGTCCAAACTGCTCCTACACGGTGTAACAGTACTGAGTAGGTCCAAACTGCTCCTACACGGTGTAACAGTACTGAGTAGGTCCAAACTGCTCCTACACGGTGTAACAGTACTGAGTAGGTCCAAACTGCTCCTACACGGTGTAACAGTACTGAATAGGTCCAAACTGCTCCTACACGGTGTAACAGTACTGAGTAGGTCCAAACTGCTCCTACACGGTGTAACAGAACTGAGTAGGTCCAAACTGCTCCTACACGGTGTAACAGTACTGAGTAGGTCCAAACTGCTCCTACACGGTGTAACAGTACTGAGTAGGTCCAAACTGCTCCTACACGGTGTAACAGAACTGAGTAGGTCCAAACTGCTCCTACACGGTGTAACAGTACTGAGTAGGTCCAAACTGCTCCTACACGGTGTAACAGTACTGAGTAGGTCCAAACTGCTCCTACACGGTGTAACAGTACTGAGTAGGTCCAAACTGCTCCTACACGGTGTAACAGTACTGAGTAGGTCCAAACTGCTCCTACACGGTGTAACAGTACTGAGTAGGTCCAAACTGCTCCTACACGGTGTAACAGTACTGAGTAGGTCCAAACTGCTCCTACACGGTGTAACAGTACTGAGTAGGTCCAAACTGCTCCTACACGGTGTAACAGTACTGAGTAGGTCCAAACTGCTCCTACACGGTGTAACAGTACTGAGTAGGTCCAAACTGCTCCTACACGGTGTAACAGTACTGAGTAGGTCCAAACTGCTCCTACACGGTGTAACAGTACTGAGTAGGTCCAAACTGCTCCTCTACGGTGTAACAGTACTGAGTAGGTCCAAACTGCTCCTCTACGGTGTAACAGTACTGAGTAGGTCCAAACTGCTCCTACACGGTGTAACAGAACTGAGTAGGTCCAAACTGCTCCTACACGGTGTAACAGTACTGAGTAGGTCCAAACTGCTCCAACACGGTGTAACAGTACTGAGTAGGTCCAAACTGCTCCTACATGCTGTAACAGTACTGAGTAGGTCCAAACTGCTCCTACACGGTGTAACAGTACTGAGTAGGTCCAAACTGCTCCAACACGGTGTAACAGTACTGAGTAGGTCCAACCTGCTCCTACACGGTGTAACAGTACTGAGTAGGTCCAACCTGCTCCAACACGGTGTAACAGTACTGAGTAGGTACAAACTGCTCCAACACGGTGTAACAGTACTGAGTAGGTACAAACTGCTCCTACACGGTGTAACAGTACTGAGTAGGTCCAAACTGCTCCTACACGGTGTAACAGTACTGAGTAGGTCCAAACTGCTCTTACGCGGTGTAACAATACATCATGTAAACTCAGCTTACAAAGAAACGCCCCTTTTTCAGGACCCTGTCTTTCAAAGATAATTTGTAAAAATCCAAATAACATTTCCACAGATCTTCATTGTAAAGGGTTTAAACACAGTTTCCCAAGCTTGTTCAATGAACCATAAACAATTCATGAACATTCACCCGTGGAACTGTGGAACAGGGCTTTCTTGGTGGCATGGCTATCTCCTATAGAGCTCTATTTTTATGGAATTGTCTGCCTACCCATGTGAGAGACGCATGTGAGAGACACAAACTCGGTCTCGACCTTTAAGTCTTTACTGAAGACTCATCTCTTATGATCTTATGATCATCTTATATGATTGAGTGTATTCTGGCCCAGGAGTGTGAAGGTGAACGATATCCCTCTAGTGGTGTGGGGGCTGTGCTTTGGCAAAGTGGGTGGGGTTATATCCTTCCTGTTTGGCCCTGTCCGGGGGTGTCATCGGATGGGGCCACCTGTCCCCTCCTGTCTCAGCCTCCAGTATTTATGCTGCAGTAGTTTATGTGTCGGGGGGCTAGGGTCAGTTTGTTATATGTGGAGTACTTCTTCTGTCCTATCCGGTGTCCTGTGTGAATTTAAGTATGCTCTCTCTAATTCTCTCTTTCTTTCTCTCTCGGAGGACCTGAGCCCTAGGACCATGCCTCAGGACTACCTGACATGATGACTCCTTGCTGTCCCCAGTCCACCTGGCCGTGCTGCTGCTCCAGTTTCAACGGTTCTGCCTGTGATTATTATTATTTGACCATGCTGGTCATTTATGAACATTTGAACATCTTGGCCATGTTCTGTTATAATCTCCACCCGGCACAGCCAGAAGAGGACTGGCCACCCCCCATAGCCTGGTTCCTCTCTAGGTTTCTTCCTAGGTTTTGGCCTTTCTAGGGAGTTTTTCCTAGCCACCGTGCTTCTACACCTGCATTGCTTGCTGTTTGGGGTTTTAGGCTGGGTTTCTTATTTGGAATTACGTAATGTAGTCAAGAGATTGTAACAAACTCTGTTTCACGTTAACATGGCTCACTCTTGGATATAGAGTCGGTACAGCCACCGGTTTCTTCATGCATCACGCCAACAGAAACAAACATCTCTCTGGTAAGAAGAAGTGCGAGGGGTGTATGCCTCATGATTAAAGACTCATGGTGTAATCATAACAACATACAGAAACTCAAGTCCTTTTGTTCACCTGACCAAGAATTCCTTACAATCAAATGCAGAACGCATTATATACCAAGAGAATTCTCTTTGATTATAGTCACAGCCGTGTATATCCCCCACCCCCCCCCCCCACCCCCCATGAAGATACCTCGTCAGCCATTAAAGAACTTCAGTGGACACTATGTAAACTGGAAAACATACATCTGGAGGCTACATTTATTGTTGCTGGGGATTTTAACAAAGCTAACCTGAGAACCAGACTTCCTAAATTCTATTAGCATATCAAATGCACGACACGGGCTGCTAGCACTCTGGATCATTGCTACTCTAACTTCCGCAATGCATACAAAACCCTCCACCGCCCTGCCATCGGCAAATCTGAACTTGTCTCCATTTTGTTGCTCCCAGCCTATAGACAAAAACAGGAAGCGTCCGTGCTCAGGCCAGTCCAACGCTGGTCTGATCAATCGGATTCCACGCTCCAGGATTGCTTTGATCACGTGGACTGGGATATGTTCTGGATAGACTCAGACCACAACATTGATGTATATGCTGACTCGGTGAGTGAGTTCATTAGCAAGTGCATCAGAGATGTTGTACCCACTGTGACTATTAAACATTTCCTAACCAGAAACAATGGATTTTTTATTTTTTTAATTTCACCTTTATTTAACCAGGGAGGCCATGATGTCATAATGATAGTTTAACCAGGTAGGCCATGATGTCATAATGATAGTTTAACCAGGGAGGCCAGTTGAGAGCAAGTTCTCATTTACAACTGCGACCTGGCCAAGATAAACCAAAGCAGTGTGACACAAACAACAACACAGAGTTACACATGGAATGAACAAATGTACAGTCATTAACACAATAGAAAAGTCTATATACAGTGTGTGCAAATGAAGTAAGATTAGGGAGGTAAAGCAATAAATAGGCCATAGTGGCGAAATAATTACAATTTAGCAATTAAACACTGGAGTGATAGATGTGCAGAAGATGAATGTGCAAAGGAGCAAAAAATAAATAACAATAAATAACAATATGGGGATGAGGTAGTTGGGTGGGCTATTTACAGATGGGCTATGTACAGGTGCAATGATCTGTAAGCTGCTCTGACAGCTGATGCGTAAAGTTAATTGAGGAGATATGAGTCTTCAGCTTCAGTGATTTTTTCAATTCGTTCCAGTCATTGGCAGCAGAGAAATGGAAGGAAAGGTGGCCAAAGGAGGAATTGGCTTTGGGGGTGACCAGTGAAATGCTGGAGCACGTGCTATGGGTGTCTGCTTCTCTGCTGACCAGTGAGCTGAGATAAGGTGGTGCTTTACCTAGCATAGACTTATAGATGACCTGGAGCCAGTGGGTTTGGCAACAAAAATGAAGCGAGGGCCAGCCAACGAGAGCATACAGGTCGCAGTGGTGGGTAGTATATGGGGCTTTGATGACAAAACAGCTGGCACTGTGATAGACTGCATCCAATTTGCTGAAGGCTTTTTTGTAAATTACATCACCGAAGTAAAGGATTGGTAGGATGGTCAGTTTTACGAGGGTATGTTTGGCAGCATTAGTAAAGGATGTTTTGTTGTGAAATAGGAAGCTGACTCCAGATGTAATTTTGGATTGGAGATGCTTAATGTGAGTTAATGTAACCAAATACCTAGGTATTTGTAGTTGTCAACATATTCTAAGTCAGAACCGTCCAGAGTAGTGATGCTAGACAGGCGGGCAGGCGTGGGCAGCGATTGGTTGAAGAGCATGCATTTAGTTTTACTTATATTTAAGAGCAGTTGGAGACCATGGAAGGAGAGTTGTACGGCATTGAAGCTTGTCTGGAGGTTAGTTAACACAGTGTCCAAAGAAGGGCCAGAAGTATACAGAATGGTGTTGTCTGCATAGAGGTGGATCAGAGAATCACCAGCAGCGAGAGCGACATCATTGATGTATTCAGAGAAAAGTCGGCCCAGAATTGAACTCTGTGGCACCACCATAGAGACTGCCAGTGGTCCGGACAACAGGCCCTCTGATTTGACACACTGAACTCTATCAGAGAAGTAGTTGGTGAAACAGACAAGTCAGTCATTTGAGAAACCAAGGCTATCGAGACTGCCGATAAGAATGCGGTGATTGACAGAGTCGAAAGCCTTGGCCAGGTCAATGAATACGGCTGCACAGTATTGTATTTTATCAATAGCGGTTATTATATCATTTAGGACCTTGAGTGTAGCTGAGGTGCATCCATGACCAGCTCTGAAACCAGATTGCATGGCGGAGAAGGTAAGGTGGGATTCGAAATAGTCTGTGATCTGTTTGTTACCCTGGCTTTCAAAGTCCTTAGAAAGGCAGGGTAGGATAGATAGAGGTCTGTAAAAATGTGGGTCTAGAGTGTCTCCCCCTTCCAATCTTTGGGGATCTCAGATTATACGAAAGAGCGGTTGAACTGGCTTGTAAAAGGGGTTGCAACAATTGTGGCAGATCATTTTAGAAAGAGAGGGTCCAGATTGTCTAGCTTGGACATTCTGACGGCCGCCCCCAGGTGGTGAAGGTAGGAAACAACTTCTCCACCCCACTGATTTTCAGCACTGGGGACAAGGGTGTGTTCTTCAACCCTCTCCTGTACTCCCTGTTCACCCATGACTGCGTGGCCATGCTCGCTTCCAACTCAATCATTAAGTTTGCAGACGATACTACAGTGGTAGGCTTGATTACCAACAACGGTGAGACGGCCTACAGTGAGGAGGTGAGGGCCCTTGGAGTGTGGTGTCAGGAAAATAACCTCTCACACAACATCAACAAAACAAAGGAGATAATCGTAGACTTCAGGACACAGCAGAGGGAGCACCCCTCTAAGTGAATATTTTTAGAAACTGCGTTACTTCAGTCAGCAGATGACGAAGTGAGTTTTTCAGGTGATGCTTCTCGCGTGACGTATAATGCAGTGGACACACAGGGTTTCCACTAGCTACCACAGCCACAATGTCAAAATGGACGATATCGAAAAGAATGAATGAAAACGAACATTTGCTTTTTGGTCTTAATTTAGGGTTCGGCATAAGGTTGGCAATGAGGTTAAGGTTAAGGTTGAAATCACATTTTAAGAAGATAAATTGTAGAAATGGGTGTTTTTTTTTTTGTTGTACTTTGTGGCTGTGGTAACTAGTGACGACCGACCGCTGTGGACGCTTCTGGAACGACACGGTTGAACCGTCTCTGTAGCTTGTTAGCCGACAAGAAGGAGAAACATTGAAGCGCTGTCGACCATGTTTGTGTAGCTACACAAATACCACCCCGGTGATTTAAACACAGTTCTGTTAACGTATCTACTAGCTCATTTAAACGTAATTTTCTTGTTATTAAATTTGCAAATGTGTTACCGAGCCCAGAACTAGGCTAGTCGCTAATGCTAAGTAGCTAGCTAGCTAACATCCCTGACAATGAGCTCACTAAGCTACTCTCCCCCTGCTAATGAAGAGGAGGTCTGCTGGACGGAGAAAGCAGCTATGGGGATGAACATTGTCATTAAAGAAGAAGAAGAGGAGGATATTACAGTGATAGGAACGGAAGAAGCTTGTCGAATTAAAGAGGAGGAAGGGATAGAGGCTGTCACAGTGAAAGAGGAAGAGGGGATAGAGGTTGTCATAGTGGAAGAAGGGGAGGTAGAAGCTTTCAGAATGAAAGAGGAGGAAGAGGAGGATATCACATTGAAAGAAGAAGAACCTTTTGCGGTGAAAGAGGAGGAGACTGAAGATCCGATTAACACCAGTGAGTATTGTCTTAACAGGGGACACACTATGGGGTTGTTGAACCAGGGTGTGGTTTTAAAGGGGCATTCTACAGACCTCGTGTGGATTTATGTTTTTTGTTTAGTTTGTATTCAGAGTTCGCTTGTGTAACAGTATAACTTTAGTCCGTCCCCACCCGGGCGCGAACCAGGGACCCTCTGCACACATCAACAACAGTCACCCACGAAGCATCGTTACCCATCGCTCCACAAAAGAGCAAGTGACGTCACCGATCGAAACCCTATTAGCGTGAACACCGCTAACTAGCTAGCCGTTTCACATCCGTTACACTTGTCTATTGCTCTCCGACAGAAGGTCTTAGGATGATAAGTGGTATGTTTGGAATCAGATGAGGGAGCAAGCTATAACCTATGTTTTTACCGGTAGTCAAACTCTCTTCCCTTTTACAGATCCAAAAACGAGGCAATATGCAGTTTCCTGGCCCTCCCAGAGCTCTACAGTGAAGGAGAACATCAGAAAGATACAGGAAGAATCTAATGTGACACCCGTGAGTCCCAGACAGTTTGGTCGTGATGACGATGCTATTCACTGCGACCAAGAATGCGATGTGAAAGACAAGGATTGGTTTCCTAGCAACAGGCTGAAGGCGGAGTTGGCTCCAGAGAGCCACACCCCAGAGCAGAGGGGGAGTGGTGTGAGTACATCCCAGTCACAAAGTGTTTCTGGTTCTCAACAGTTCTTCCTTAATTCCTGGACCTCCTTCTATAAATCCATTGGAGGAGAACATTTGAGGTTCATCCAAATACTGATATGATGTTTTTTTGGCAAATACAGATGATTCTGATTGGACTTTCTCCTCCACAACATTTATAGCAGGAGGTCCAGAGAATGAGAGGAATCAAGGTAGGTGTGTTTCTGATCTGAGGTTCCTCCTCTTGGACTTTCTCCTCCACAACATTTATAGCAGGAGGTCCAGAGAATTAGGAATCAAGGAGGGTGTGTTTCTGATCTGAGGTTCCTCCTCTTGGACTTTCTCCTCCACAACATTTATAGCAGGAGGTCCAGAGAACGAGAGGAATCAAGGTAGGAGAGTGTTTCCCACCCTAAATTGATTGTTTATTTTTGTGGTTTCCAGGACATGTCTTTCCCTCTCCCAGAGTCCCCAGGTCGTGCCTCTCCCACTGTTGCCTTACTGTGGGGTCTGAAGAGGGTGTCTGTGCGGCTGGTCGACTGCAGGAAAACACCGGGTCTGCGTGGAACTGTGAGAGGAGGAGAAGAGGGAGATTCAGATTCAAGTAAGAACAGTGGTGTGTGGATGAGAATACAATCTGCTTCTGTTACAGTTCTGTGGTCAGTGTTCTGTGGTCAGTGTATTCATTGTTGTAGAGCAAGCAGCTCATTAGTTCTGTGGTCAGTGTATTCACTGTTGTATAGCAGCTCATTAGTTCTGTGGTCAGTGTGTTCACTGTTGTACAGCAGCTCATTAGTTCTGTGGTCAGTGTATTCACTGTTGTAGAGCAGCTCATTAGTTCTGTGGTCAGTGTATTCACTGTTGTATAGCAGCTCATTAGTTATGTGGTCAGTGTGTTCACTGTTATATAGCAGCTCATTAGTTCTGTGGTCAGTGTGTTCACTGTTGTAGAGCAGCTCATTAGTTCTGTGGTCAGTGTATTCACTGTTGTATAGCAGCTCATTAGTTCTGTGGTCAGTGTTCTGTGGTCAGTGTATTCACTGTTGTAGAGCAGCTCATTAGTTCTGTGGTCAGTGTATTCATTGTTGTAGAGCAGCTCATTAGTTATGTGGTCAGTGTGTTCACTGTTGTAGAGCAGCTCATTAGTTCTGTGGTCAGTGTGTTCACTGTTGTAGAGCAGCTCATTAGTTCTGTGGTCAGTGTGTTCACTGTTGTAGAGCAGCTCATTAGTTCTGTGGTCAGTGTATTCATTGTTGTAGAGCAGCTCATTAGTTATGTGGTCAGTGTGTTCACTGTTGTAGAGCAGCTCATTAGTTCTGTGGTCAGTGTATTCATTGTTGTAGAGCAGCTCATTAGTTCTGTGGTCAGTGTGTTCACTGTTGTAGAGCAGCTCATTAGTTCTGTGGTCAGTGTGTTCACTGTTGTATAGCAAGCAGCTCATTAGTTCTGTGGTCAGTGTATTCACTGTTGTATAGCAAGCAGCTCATTAGTTCTGTGGTCAGTGTATTCACTGTTGTATAGCAAGCAGCTCATTAGTTCTGTGGTCAGTGTTCTGTGGTCAGTGTGTTCACTGTTGTACAGCAGCTCATTAGTTCTGTGGTCAGTGTATTCACTGTTGTACAGCAGCTCATTAGTTCTGTGGTCAGTGTATTCACTGTTGTAGAGCAGCTCATTAGTTCTGTGGTCAGTGTATTCACTGTTGTATAGCAGCTCATTAGTTATGTGGTCAGTGTGTTCACTGTTATATAGCAGCTCATTAGTTCTGTGGTCAGTGTGTTCACTGTTGTAGAGCAGCTCATTAGTTATGTGGTCAGTGTATTCACTGTTGTATAGCAGCTCATTAGTTCTGTGGTCAGTGTGTTCACTGTTGTACAGCAGCTCATTAGTTCTGTGGTCAGTGTGTTCACTGTTGTAGAGCAGCTCATTAGTTCTGTGGTCAGTGTATTCACTGTTATATAGCAGCTCATTAGTTCTGTGGTCAGTGTGTTCACTGTTGTACAGCAGCTCATTAGTTCTGTGGTCAGTGTATTCACTGTTGTACAGCAGCTCATTAGTTCTGTGGTCAGTGTATTCACTGTTATATAGGAGCTCATTAGTTCTGTGGTCAGTGTATTCACTGTTGTACAGCAGCTCATTAGTTCTGTGGTCAGTGTATTCACTGTTGTACAGCAGCTCATTAGTTCTGTGGTCAGTGTGTTCACTGTTGTACAGCAGCTCATTAGTTCTGTGGTCAGTGTGTTCACTGTTGTAGAGCAGCTCATTAGTTCTGTGGTCAGTGTATTCACTGTTGTAGAGCAGCTCATTAGTTCTGTGGTCAGTGTGTTCACTGTTATATAGCAGCTCATTAGTTCTGTGGTCAGTGTGTTCACTGTTGTAGAGCAGCTCATTAGTTCTGTGGTCAGTGTATTCGCTGTTGTAGAGCAGCTCATTAGTTCTGAAACTTCTCGAGCTGCTTTTTGCTAAAGTAATTGTGCACTGATTGGTGTCATCTTCTTAGTCAGAATGGCGGTCTTGTCATCTCTCTAGTCAGAAGGTGTTTCACCCGTGCGGTCTTGTCATCTCTCTAGTCAGAAGGTGTTTCACCCGTGCTGGCTTGTCATCTCTCTAGTCAGAAGGTGTTTCACCCGTGCTGGCTTGTCATCTCTCTAGTCAGAAGGTGTTTCACCCGTGCTGGCTTGTCATCTCTCTAGTCAGAAGGCGTTTCACCCGTACTGCCCCAGGTGATACTTAAGACCTGATGGGCTGTTCATCAGTTGGCATGAGATATGTTGAGATAGTAATGGCTTTTGTTGGTTCTCCCTGTTTAAGTTGTGAACCCAAGCCTTTTATCCACTGTCTTCCCTGTTTCCTATAGCTCTGCTTCCTGTTGACTCCCTGTCTTCCCTGTTTCCTATAGCTCTGCTTCCTGTTGACTCCCTGTCTTCCCTGTTTCCTATAGCTCTGCTTCCTGTTGACTCCCTGTCTTCCCTGTTTCCTATAGCTCTGCTTCCTGTTGACTCCCTGTCTTCCCTGTTTCCTATAGCTCTGCTTCCTGTTGACTCCCTGTCTTCCCTGTTTCCTACAGCTCTGCTTCCTGTTGACTCCCTGTCTTCCCTGTTTCCTACAGCTCTGCTTCCTGTTGACTCCCTGTCTTCCCTGTTTCCTATAGCTCTGCTTCCTGTTGACTCCCTGTCTTCCCTGTTTCCTATAGCTCTGCTTCCTGTTGACTCCCTGTCTTCCCTGTTTCCTATAGCTCTGCTTCCTGTTGACTCCCTGTTTTCTCTGTTTCCTATAGCTCTGCTTCCTGTTGACTCCCTGTCTTCCCTTTTTCATATAGCTCTGCTTCCTGTTGACTCCCTGTCCTCCCTGTTTCCTATAGCTCTGCTTTCTGTTGACTCCCTGTCTTAAGTTGGTGTGGGCTTGTCTTTTCGTTTGGCTCTCCTTAGTGGGCATCCATGGTGGGAATCGTTTAGGGCACATTTCCTAGTTCCATGTCAACTTTAAAGGATGTCTTTCAGAACCTCTTCTACAACCCTACCTGTTTGGTTTTGGTTGTCCCAGGGAGTTTCTTTGTGAGTTCCCTTGTTTGTGAGAGACATTTTCAGTTTGTCTTGTGGTATAGACATTGTTACCTTCCCACATGTGGATAAGAATCCATTACAAATTATAATTATTAACAGAAATATTGATTTTAAAATCAGGGAACTTTAAAATGGGAATTCTAATGTCTGTTTCAATGTGACATCGGTAACCAAGTAACCAACTCCAAGTGATTCTAGGTCAGCGGTGCCCAAACTTCTGTTTCCTGTTACTATTTTATAATAATAAGAATATAATTTAACTTGGCTGAATAAAATAGAAAGGATATTTTTCCCATCCCGGAGCGAGAGTGTACATAATGAAGTTGACTATGTTGAGCGTAAAAGTGATAATTTGATGCTAGATTTCGAGTAATTTCTCAACTATTTGTGAATGACACAAACCTTAGAATGTCTTAGAAATCAGAAGATATATGGCCTGCATGATGCGACTAGAGGCTATTGATGATTTGAGAAATGCACAAAAAAATCCTGCGCTCTGTTCCTTGAATGTGAAGTCGCTAGCTAGCTATAAAATTGCCTAAACAAACTGCACTGTCAATTTATGAGTATCTCGCCGAGTTCAATTTGCAGTGTCTCTGCCACTGAGCTATAAAACGGAGTCTGCCCAGAGCGCTGTGGCGCATTAAGTGGAAACAAAGACTGTTCTCAGGGCAGGTCTGCCGGTTTTCACTAGCGTAAGTGACTTTTCGTAGCAGGTTAATAACGTGGTAGGTTAGTAGAATTAGGTTAAGGTTAGGATAAGTAACGTAGTAGGTTAGTAGAATTAGGTTAAGGTTAGGATAATTAACGTGGTAGGTTAGTAGAATCAGGTTAAGGTTAGGATAATTAACGTGGTAGGTTAGTAGAACTAGGTTAAGGTTAGGAAAATTAACGTGGTGGGTTAGTAGAATTAGGTTAGCTAAAAATGCTAAAACTGTCCCGATGCGACTTGGACATATCTAGCTACAACCAGGCCTTTCCCTGAGAACAATCTTGGTTTCCACGACTGCGATGCTGCCTCATGACACAGGGGACGGATTGAGAGACGGTGCTTGAAGGGGAAACTGAGTTGAATCATTTTGTCCA
Organism: Oncorhynchus mykiss; assembly: GCF_013265735.2. Taxonomy (NCBI): domain Eukaryota; kingdom Metazoa; phylum Chordata; class Actinopteri; order Salmoniformes; family Salmonidae; genus Oncorhynchus; species Oncorhynchus mykiss. Next base: position 5,228,932 of record NC_048581.1, on the reverse strand, counting down.
CTGTTTAAATGGAGCACATCTAAGCTAAATATATATACAGTGCATTCGGAAAGTAATCAGACCCCTTGACTTTTTTTTGACATTTTTGTTACGTTACAGCCTTATTCTAAAATGTATTAAAATAAAATCTTCAATCTACACACAATACCCCATAATGACATCACAATACACCATAATGACATCACAATACCCCATAATGACATCACAATACACCATAATGACATCACAATACCCCAAAATGACAAAGCAAAAACAAGTTTTAAGACATTTTTGCAAATGTTTTAAAAATATAAAACTGATATCACGTTTACATAACTTTTCAGACCCTTATTAACTCAGTACGTTGTTGAAGCACCCTTGGCAGCGATTACAGCCTTGAGTCTTCGTGGGTATGACTATACAAGCTTGGCACACTTGTTTCTCCCATTCTCCTCTGCAGATCCTCTCAAGCTCTGTCAGGTTGAATGGGGAGCGTCGCTGCACAGCTATTTTCAGGTCTCATCACCACGCTTCATCAAAGGGATGGTGGCAGGTTAACTATTTACCAAGAGTAAAACATAACAACCATAATGTCTATTTACCACCACAGACCGATGCTGGAACTAAGACTGCACTCAACAAACTGTATAAGGCCATAAGAAAACAGGAAAAAGCTCATCCAGAACGCACAGGGACTGGTGGTGTAGTTGAGTGAGATGCCTACCTCTACCAAAAGACAGTGAATGTCTCGGCTGTCGACAATGGGACCAGTTTATTCCGATAATGGAGGAGGTCGAACATCAGACTGACGACGGGTCTCACCCTGGAGTGGATGTCGAGGGGAGAACATCTAGGTCAAGGCCAACGACGGGTCCTCAACCTGGAGTGGATGTTGAGGGGAGAACATCTAGGTCAAGGCCAACGATGGGTCCTCACCCTGGAGTGGATGTTGAGGGGAGAACATTTAGGTCAAGGTCAACGACGGGTCCTCACCCTGGAGTGGATGTTGAGGGGAGAACATCTAGGTCAAGGCCAACGACTGGTTATCCCAGGTTTTGGTGGCAGCAGTTATATCTAACTACCCGACTCCAACAGCAGTTATATCTAACTACCCGACCCCAACAGCAGTTATATCTAACTACCCCGACCCCAACAGCAGTTATATCTAACTACCCCGACCCCAACAGCAGTTATATCTAACTACCCGACCCCAACAGCAGTTATATCTAACTACCCCGACCCCAACAGCAGTTATATCTAACTACCCCGACCCCAACAGCAGTTATATCTAACTACCCCGACCCCAACAGCAGCTACATTGGATTCCAGGAAGCTGAGGCTCATAGCGTCTTATACGAATAACATTTTCAAGAAATAACATTGTAGTTAAAAAAATTATTAACAATTGAATGTTATTATAAAACATGCAACAACATTTACACAGTTACTAAGCAATTCACAGTGTCACTCAGCATTAGTTAGACCAGGGATTTACACACATCTACCTAGAGAGCAACCATCTTGTAGAGTTTCACTCCAACAGCTGGGCTTGATTAGGGTTGGATTGAGAACCTACAGGATGGTAGGTCTCTAGGTACAATGTTTGAGAACCTACAGGACGGTAGGTCTCTAGGTACAATGTTTGAGAACCTACAGGACGGTAGGTCTCCAGGTGCAATGTTTGAGAACCGTGGGGTTTATGTAAAACGCAGGGAAGATCCCAATTGCATACTCTTTGTGTCCTCTCTCCTTCTCAGAACGCATTGGATGAGAAATCCAGAGGACCTCTGTCTCTCATCCAATGTGTGTTTTGAGAAGGAGATGAGCAGAGGCGACCTGAGGAGTATGTAATTGAGATCTTCCCACAGAATCCTCCTCATTACTCCATGTGCTGACTCAGACCTGGGAGGCAGCCCAGTTCCAAAACTTCACCAGGTTGTAAAACGAGCCTCTCTGGGCGCCAGATGAATCGAATCCCCTCATTGGACAGAACGGGTGTTCCCATTCAAGACGATGATGTCATAATGGGTGGACTGTCGGCCGTTGCGAGTGTACCCATTGGAGCAAAGCAGGAACTAAAAGCAGGAAGTGTTCTCATCAGTCTGTGCTGTGATTTGTTGAATCAACTCGACTGACATTACAATAAATACATTCCATTGCATGAGCCACATCCGTTAGCGTCATCTGAACAAACATTCTACATTGCCATGGAAATGATCGTATCACGTACGGCAAGAGGTGCCGATGTGTGAAGTCTGGAACCAACAGGACCCTGAACAGCTTCTCCCCCCTCCGAGCCATAAGACTGATGAAGAGTTCACCAAATGGCAACCTGGACGATCTGCATGACTCACATCAACATACGCTGCTGTTTCTCATCTGTTATTCATCATCATTATTCCTAGTTATATGAACATATCTACCTCCATTACCCCATTACCCCTACACATCAACTACCTGGTACCCCTACACATCAACTACCTGGTACCCCTACACATTAACTACCTGGTACCCCTACACATCAACTACCTGGTACCCCTACACATCAACTACCTAGTACCCCTACACATCAACTACCCCGTACCCCTACACATCAACTACCTAGTACCCCTACACATCAACTACCTAGTACCCCTACACATCAACTACCTGGTACCCCTACACATCAGCTACCTGGTACCCCTACACATCAACTACCTGGTACCCCTACACATCAGCTACCTGGTACCCCTACACATCAACTACCCCGTACCCCTACACATCAACTACCTGGTACCCCTACACATCAACTACCTAGTACCCCTACACATCAGCTACCTGGTACCCCTACACATCAACTACCTGGTACCCCTACACATCAACTACCTGGTACCCCTACACATCAACTACCTGGTACCCCTACACATCAACTACCCCGTGCCCCTACACATCAACTACCCCGTGCCCCTACACATCAACTACCTGGTACCCCTACACATCAACTACCTGGTACCCCTACACATCAACTACCTGGTACCCCTACACATCAACTACCTAGTAACCCTACACATCAACTCAGTACTGGTACTCTGTGTATACAGCCATGTTATTACCTCGTACCCCTACACATCAACTACCTAGTACCCCTACACATCAACTACCTGGTACCCCTACACATCAACTACCTGGTACCCCTACACATCAACTACCTGGTACCCCTACACATCAACTACCTAGTACCCCTACACATCAACTACCTGGTACCCCTACACATCAACTACCTAGTACCCCTACACATCAACTACCTGGTACCCCTACACATCAACTACCTGGTACCCCTACACATCAACTACCTGGTACCTCTACACATCAACTACCTGGTACCCCTACACATCAACTACCTGGTACCCCTACACATCAACTACCTGGTACCCCTACACATCAACTACCTGGTACCCCTACACATCAACTACCTGGTACCCCTACACATCAACTACCTGGTACCCCTACACATCAACTACCTGGTACCCCTACACATCAACTACCTGGTACCCCTACACATCAACTACCTGGTACCCCTACACATCAACTACCTGGTACCCCTACACATCAACTACCTGGTACCCCTACACATCAACTACCTGGTACCCCTACACATCAGCTACCTGGTACCCCTACACATCAACTACCTGGTACCCCTACACATCAACTACCTGGTACCCCTACACATCAACTACCTGGTACCCCTACACATCAACTACCTGGTACCCCTACACATCAACTACCTGGTACCCCTACACATCAACTACCTGGTACCCCTACGCATCAACTACCTGGTACCCCTACACATCAACTACCTGGTACCCCTACACATCAACTACCCCGTGCCCCTACACATCAACTACCTGGTACCCCTACACATCAACTACCTGGTACCCCTACACATACACTACCTGGTACCCCTACACATCAACTACCTGGTACCCCTACACATCAACTACCTGGTACCCCTACACATCAACTACCTAGTAACCCTACACATCAACTCAGTACTGGTACTCTGTGTATACAGCCATGTTATTACCTCGTACCCCTACACATCAACTACCTAGTACCCCTACACATCAACTACCTGGTACCCCTACACATCAACTACCTGGTACCCCTACACATCAACTACCCCGTGCCCCTACACATCAACTACCTGGTACCCCTACACATACACTACCTGGTACCCTACACATCAACTACCTGGTACCCCTACACATCAACTACCTGGTACCCCTACACATCAACTACCTAGTAACCCTACACATCAACTCAGTACTGGTACTCTGTGTATACAGCCATGTTATTACCTCGTACCCCTACACATCAACTACCTAGTACCCCTACACATCAACTACCTGGTACCCCTACATATCAACTACCCCGTACCCCTACACATCAACTACCTGGTACCCCTACATATCAACTACCTGGTACCCCTACACATCAACTACCTGGTACCCCTACACATCAACTACCTAGTACCCCTACACATCAACTACCTGGTACCCCTACACATCAACTACCTGGTACCCCTACATATCAACTACCTGGTACCCCTACACATCAACTACCTGGTACCCCTACACATCAACTACCCCTACACATCAACTACCTCGTACCCCTACACATCAACTACCTGGTACCCCTACACATCAACTACCTGGTACCCCTACACATCAACTACCTAGTACCCCTACACATCAACTACCTGGTACCCCTACACATCAACTACCTGGTACCCCTACACATCAACTACCTAGTACCCCTACACATCAACTACCTGGTACCCCTACACATCAACTACCTCGTACCCTACACATCAACTACCTGGTACCCCTACACATCAACTACCTGGTACCCCTACACATCAACTACCTAGTACCCCTACACATCAACTCAGTACTGGTACCTCTGTGTATACAACCATGTTATTACCTCGTACCCCTACACATCAACTACCTGGTACCCCTACACATCAACTCAGTACTGGTACCTCTGTGTATACAGCCATGATATTACCTCGTACCCCTACACATCAACTACCTGGTACCCCTACACATCAACTACCTGGTACCCCTACACATCAACTACCTAGTACCCCTACACATCAACTACCTGGTACCCCTACACATCAACTACCTCGTACCCCTACACATCAACTACCTAGTACCCCTACACATCTATTCATTCTAATGTCTATGCTAATGAGTTGACCAGGGTTAGAGGTTACAATCCCATTCATTCTGATGTCTATGCTAATGAGTTTACCAGGGTTGGAGGTTCCAAGTCTATTCTATTCATTCTGATGTCTATGCTAATGAGTTGACCAGAGTTAGAGGTTATTCTATTCATTCTGATGTCTATGCTAATGAGTTGACCGGGGTTAGAGATCTTCTATTCATTCTGATGTCTATGCTAAGGAGTTGACCAGGATTAGAGGTTCCAATCCCATTCTATTCATTCTGATGTCTGGCCAATGAGTGTGCCAGTATGAAAACACCCCTGAGGGAGAGAATGGTGCTGCTCCAGATGGTCTGCATAGCATTCACACTGAACACAACCACCAATGATTGCATGACATGTTTTTGATTCCACAACATCACACTGCCATTATTAGGCTAAAGGTAGTTGTTAAGTTTAAAGTTTGGTTGATTTCTTTTCTTTCCACAGGGGTGATGTTGGGAGGTAGGTCTGGTGACCCCCGGGGTGATGTTGGGAGGTTGGTCTGGTGTCCCCCGGGGTGATGTTGGGAAGTTGGTCTGGTGTCCCCCGGGGTGATGTTGGGAGGTTGGTCTGGTGTCCCCTGGGGTGATGTTGGGAGGTTGGTCTGGTGTCCCCCGGGGTGGTGATGGGAGGTTGGTCTGGTGTCCCCCAGGGTGTTGTTGGGAGGTAGGTCTGGTGTCCCCCGGGGTGTTGTTGGGAGGTAGGTCTGGTGTCCCCCGGGGTGTTGTTGGGAGGTAGGTCTGGTGTCCCCCGGGGTGTTGTTGGGAGGTAGGTCTGGTGTCCCCCGGGGTGTTGTTGGGAGGTAGGTCTGGTGTCCCCCGGGGTGATGTTGGGAGGTTGGTCTGGTGTCCCCCGGGGCGATGTTGGGAGGTTGGTCTGGTGTCCCCCAGGGCGATGTTGGGAGGTTGGTCGAGGTTGGTCTGGTGTCCCCCAGGGCGATGTTGGGAGGTTGGTCTGGTGTCCCCCGGGGTGTTGTTGGGAGGTTGGTCTGGTGTCCCCCGTGGTGTTGTTGGGAGGTTGGTCTGGTGTCCCCCAGGGCAATGTTGGGAGGTAGGTCTGGTGTCACCCGGGGCGATGTTGGGAGGTAGGTCTGGTGTTGTTGGGAGGTTGGTCTGGTGTCCCCCAGGGCAATGTTGGGAGGTTGGTCTGGTGATGTTGGGAGGTCGGTCTGGTGTCCCCCGGGCGATGTTGGGAGGTAGGTCTGGTGTCCCCCGGGCGATGTTGGGAGGTAGGTCTGGTGTCACCCGGGGCGATGTTGGGAGGTAGGTCTGGTGTCACCCGGGGCGATGTTGGGAGGTAGGTCTGGTGTCCCCCGGGGTGATGTTGGGAGGTAGGTCTGGTGTCCCCCGGGGTGATGTTGGGAGGTAGGTCTGGTGTCACCCGGGGCGATGTTGGGAGGTAGGTCTGCTGTCCCCCGGGGCGATGTTGGGAGGTAGGTCTGCTGTCCCCCGGGGCGATGTTGGGAGGTAGGTCTGGTGTCACCCGGGGCGATGTTGGGAGGTCGGTCTGGTGTCACCCGGGGTGATGTTGGGAGGTAGGTGTCACCCGGGGTGATTTTGGGAGGTAGGTCTGTTGTCCCCTGGGGTGATGTTGGGAGGTAGGTCTGGTGTCCCCCCAGGGTGATGTTGGGTGGTAGGTCTGGTGTCACCTGGGGTGATGTTGGGAGGTAGGTCTGGTGTCACCTGGGGTGATGTTGGGTGGTAGGTCTGGTGTCCACCGGGGTGGTGTTGGGAGGTAGGTCTGGTGTCACCTGGGGTGATGTTGGGTGGTAGGTCTGGTGTCCACCGGGGTGATGTTGGGAGGTAGGTCTGGTGTCACCCCGGGCGATGTTGGGAGGTAGGTCTGGTGTCACCCGGGGTGATGTAGGTCTCGTGGGTCAACTTTGAAGTCTGGGTCTTTGTATATGACCTGTTTTATCTTCCCGCGCATTACAGCCTGCTGGACCAATGGGGTTCTAGACAGCCTTCTGGACCAATGGGGTCCTAGACAGCCTGCTGGACCAATGGGGTCCTAGACAGCCTGCTGGACCAATGGGGTCCTTGACCGCCTGCTGGACCAACGGGGTTCTAGACAGCCTGCTGGACCAACGGGGTTCTAGGCAGCCTGCTGGACCAACGGGGTTCTAGGCAGCCTGCTGGACCAACGGGGTTCTAGGCAGCCTGCTGGACCAACGGGGTTCTAGGCAGCCTGCTGGACCAACAGGGTTCTAGGCAGCCTGCTGGACCAACGGGGTTATAGGCAGCCTGCTGGACCAATGGGGTTTTAAAGTTTGGGTTCCAATGGGGTCCTAAAGATGTAACAGATTCATACAAATCATACAGACAGGCATACATTAGTCCTCATTTGTCTTACCTTGCATTCTGCTGAACAATTATTTTAGGAGGCATGAGTGGAGGAACTTTGGGTCCCAACTTTGAACAGAATGAAATGGATACAGTGATAGAAGATAAAATCAGGGTTTGTCAAATCAAATGTTATTGGTTGCAGACACATATTTAGCAGATGTTGTTTAAAATGCTTGTGTTTCTAGCTCCAACACTTCCCCTCCCCCTTAACATGTATTTTAGATTTTTTTTTAAATTTTACCCCCTTTTTCTCCCCAATTTCGTGGTATCCAATTGTTAGTAGTTACTATCTTGTCTCATCGCTACAACTCCCGTACGTGCGCGGGAGAGATGAAGGTTGAAAGCCATGCGTCCCCCCGAAACACAACCCAACCAAGCCGCACTGCTTCTTTAACACAGCGCGCATCCAACCCGGAAGCCAGCAGCACCAATGTGTCGGAGGAAACACTGTGCACCTGGCGACCTGGTTAGCGTGCACTGCGCCCAGGCCCGCCACAGGAGTCACTAGTGCGCAGATGAGACAAGGATATCCCTACCAGCCAAACCCTCCCTAACCCGGACAACGCTAGGGCAATTGTGCGTCGCCCCATGGACCCAGAGCCTGGGCTCGAACCCAGAGTCTCTGGTGGCACAGCTAGCACTGCGATGCAGCGCCACCCGGGAGGCCCCTTAACATGTATTTTTAACCTCACGCTTAATGTTAAAGGAAGTCCCCAAGTTATGGAAATCTGCTTTTGTGCTGCCTCTCCTGAAAGGTGGAGATCCTTCGCTACTTGACAGCTATCGACCCATATCAAAATCGTCTGTACTTGTCAAAGGTCCTGGAGTCCTTAGTTAGTAGGCAGCTGAAGGCCTGCCTCCAAGAAAACAACATGTTAAATGGAATCAGGTTTTAGTTCTGGCCACAGCACCCCGTTTCAGCAGCATTGAAGGTGTTAAACGTCATCCATTGTGCTCTTGACAAGAAGTTACATTGTGTTGTCTGTCTTTTATTGATTTGTTGAAGGCATTTGACACCGTGGACCATGCTGTGTTGGTGCAAAGGTTAAAAATGATATGTCTATTACTGGTCATGCTCTAGATTGGTTAATAAATAACCTATCAAATTGTACACCATGTGTAATGGCGGCTGGTTGTAATGTGTAATGGCGGATGGTTGAGTCCATAGAGTTGTGCTCAGGTGTTCCGCAAGGTTCTATTTTGGGCCCACTGTTGTTCATTTTGTATATCAACAACATTGGGGATCATATTGAAACAGCGGATGTTTTATGCAGATGATACTGTTCTTTATTCAAGTGGTAGTAGTTTTATCTTTAGCTTTTGAAAATGCCCAAAGAGCATTTAACACCATTACAACAGAATCTGTATGATTTTAAAGATGGTTCTGAATTTGGGTAAAACAAAATGCGTGATATTTTCAAAATGCCAGGGCATGTTGTTAATCATGTCATCGCTACATTGGATGGACATACTATAGAGCAAGTCAGTGTACAAATATTTGGGTGTGTGGGGTTAACTGCCTAGTCATCCTCGGGGATTCGATCTAGCAACCTTTCAGTTACTGGCCCATGTTATGTCAATGAGAAAAACCTGTATAAATAAAGCTTAAATAAATAAAAAATATCTTAACAATTCAAAACAATAGCCAATGCTAACCAGCATCCGCTAACATACCTGTAGACTTCCAGTAATTTCACTAAAACGAGTTGACTGTCTTCATAGGAAGACAGTTATTTCATTTAGCTCTCTCTTTTAAATAAACACTATTTTTTGGCAGGTGAAAGAACAGACTCAGAGGAGCCGGAGACGTCCAACCCAGCAGGACAACACCACTGCTCCCACTGTGGAAAGACTTTTTCCCGGTTAGGGTCCCTGAAAAGGCACGAGATGATACATACAGGAGAAAAGCCTTTCCACTGCTCCCAGTGTGGAAAGAGTTTTGCCATGTTATTTTGCCTGAAACGACATGAGATGATACACACAGGAGAAAAGCCATTCCACTGCTCCCAGTGCGGAAAGAGTTTTGCCCGGTTATGGCAACTGAAAATGGATGAGAGAAGGCACAGAGGAGAGAAGCCTTTCCGCTGCTCCGATTGTGGAAAGAGTTTTACCCAGTTAGGGGGCCTGAAGGAACATGAGAGAATGCACACAGGAGAAAAGCCCTTCAACTGTTCCTTTTGTGGAAAGTGTTTTTCCCGGTTGAGGCACCTGAAAACACATGAGCGAATTCACACAGGAGAAAAGCCCTACCACTGCCCACATTGTGGAAAGAGTTTTACCCGGTCGGGGCACCTGAAAGCACATGAGAGAATTCACACAGGAGAAAAGCCCTTCCACTGCTCCCTGTGTGGAAAGAGTTTTACTCAGTTAGGGGGCCTGACAAAACATAAGATATTACACAAAGGAGAGAAGCATTTCCACTGCTCCCTGTGTGGAAAGAGTTTTATCCAGTTATGGGGCCTGAAAACACACGAATGGACACACATAAAAGACAAGCCTCACCCCTGTTCCCAGTGTGGAAAGAGTTTTACCCGGTTGGGGCACCTGAAAACACATGAGAGAATTCACACAGAAGAAAAGCCTTTACACTGCTCCTTGTGTGGAAAGACTTTTATTCAGTTACTGGGCCTGAAAAGACATGAGTGGACGCACATAAAAGAGAAGCCTCACCCCTGTTCCCAGTGTGCAAAGAGTTTCACACAGGCAAGATACCTGAAAAAACATGAGCTGACACACTCCGCGGAGAAGCCTTGAAAGAATCCACATTGCAGAGAAATATATATTGGAAAGATATTTACCTGGTTAGGGAACCTGAAAGACCAGGAGGTAACAGACACAGGGGAAATACCTTACCACTGCTCTCAGTGTGGAAAGAGATTTAACGTAACTCATTAATTAATTAACACGTACAGTGCTCCAACACTTGTCTAATTTTTTTTTCTTCACTGACTGTTTATTTGTTTATGCCACACGAAATCAAATTGTACAAAGTGAACTCAATGTTTTTTTTTTAACATGAATTGAACATGGAGTGAGTATATCTGTTTCAATATAGAGTAGGTCAGTTGTAAATGCTTTTTAATTAAATTAGAACTTTTTAGAACTCTGTCTTTGTGTATTTTCTCTGTGTGTTAATCAAGTGCTATCTATTTACATGTGCTATATTTCCTCTTGTGTTTGCATTGTGTATGTGTGTGTGTGTGAAAAAATAAACTAATGTACAGACTGAGAAAAACGTACGAATCTAATTCCAACAGTATTTATTCATAATGTACATGTTAATATTGAGAGGGGTGTACTGCAAGGCAGGATCAATAAGGGCTAGCCATCTAACTTTTTTAAAATATAGTACCAGAAATAACTATGATTAATAATAATAACTACGATTTTCTGGTTGAATTCAAAAATCTGAACTTAGATATGCGTTTTTCAGTACAACATAATAAAAGGTATCTGGCTAACTCATCGATCCTGCTGTTGTTGTATACCACTCAGGTCTGCCTAGAGGAAAACAGTCCAGGTCTCCACCACCCTAGGAGAGATTAATACCCCCCCCCACACACACACACACACCGTTCCACCACCCTAGGAGAGACTAATACCCCCCCCCCCCCCCCCCCCCACACACCGTTCCACCACCCTAGGAGAGACTAATACCCCCCCCCCCCCCCACACACACACACACCATTCCACCACCCTAGGAGAGTCTAATACACACCACACACACACACCACGTTCCAGTCGCACATGCCCCTTAATATTTCCTGTGCGACCTGGAATTTTAATATGGAAGCACCAGTGCGCCTATAAAAAAATATCACCCAGATAAAAACTTTTTGTAATGATAAGGCTTCGCTGTACTGTACTGTTCGTTAGCGTCGTGCTATCATCAATACTACAACGAAAACTGCTAATTTCTAGATCAAACGGGATTTCTTTCCTTCTTCCTGTCACGTATTGGGGGGCGCATTTTCCATTCATAAACCACGTCGCTTGCTGTTCTAAAACTCCTCGCGGGCTGTTAACCATTTTCTTTTACATGTTGGTTGTTCAGTCATGTTTGTTACCTCATTATCTAGCTAGCCAGGTAGATAACAACCTGTTCACTGTATTAGTACATTCAAACATTTGGGGGCACAGAAAGATTGGAAACGGGAAAGCTTCTTCAGGAGATCATAGCAATGTATGAATGACAGAACTCTTGGTCGTCACAAACGTTCTGAAAGAGACCGTGTTCCATGTTCCGCATCTCAATAGGAAATGGTGCTTTTACATCGTGTAAAAACCTAACATTACACAAATGACTGATTTGTCTCAATATTTTTGGTATTTCTAATAAAATAGTTTATAGGGCACAACATGTGCTTCAGAAGTAGCTAGACATCATATAAGCTATATCTCAATCGATAAAAAAATAATAATAATAATCTGTAAAACGTGCAGTTATATTGGCGTTATTAGTCCTGAACCCTATACTATGAATTAGGTTTGAGGAGTTAGCGAAGTATCTTGGTGGTTAACTCTGAGTTCAACTCGAGATAACCAGTCACACGAATGTGGCTCACCTTTAAGCCAGGTACATTTCTATTGTAAGGAATCCTTCAGAACTAACCTGGTCTGGGGCAGGCTAACTCAGGACTAACCTGGTCTGGGGTAGGCTAACTCAGGACTAACCTGGTGTGGAGCAGGCTAACTCAGGACTAACCTGGTCTGGAGCAGGCTAACTCAGGACTAACCTGGTCTGGAGCAGGCTAACTCGGGACTAACCTGGTCTGGGGCAGGCTAACTCAGGACTAACCTGGTGTGGAGCAGGCTAACTCAGGACTAACCTGGTCTGGAGCAGGCTAACTCAGGACTAACCTGGTCTGGAGCAGGCTAACTCAGGACTAACCTGGTCTGGAGCAGGCTAACTCAGGACTAACCTGGCCTGGGGCAGGCTAACTCAGGACTAACCTGGCCTGGGGCAGGCTAACTCAGGACTAACCTGGTCTGGGGCAGGCTAACTCAGGACTAACCTAGTCTGGAGCAGGCTAACTCAGGACTAACCTGGTCTGGGGCAGGCTAACTCAGGACTAACCTGGTCTGGAGCAGGCTAACTCAGGACTAACCTGGTCTGGAGCAGGCTAACTCAGGACTAACCTGGTCTGGGGCAGGCTAACTCAGGACTAACTCCACTTATCCTGAATCAAGTGTCTGAGCTGCGAGTTGAGGACCAATGAAAATCAGTTTTCCTCCCTTTCGCAAAGATTGCATCATTGTCCCATTTCATTTGAGGAAGATTGATATAAATAATTAATAAATCAAATTGTGTTCATTTTTTAAATATTAAAATACTGATCACATTACATGTTTTCACACACAGTAAAACTAGAGTATGAATAAATAACTATTTTATCGACAGGAGTGGTGAAAAAGGTGCTTGTGCATTGATAAAGCACACCAAAGATCACATTAATGGCAAGTAATAATGTAATAAAATAGAGATGCCTACTTCACACCAGCCTGCTGAGTTTGCAAGATCCTTCATTTGGATTTCAGCACAAATTAAATATGTGGTTCTGCCCTGACAAACAGAGGTTGCAGTTTGGAAACTGCAGTAATTACAGTCCACGGTGTTATTTTGGATGCATTATTTACTGCATACTGCAGTTATAATACACTCTTACTGCAATACCTTTTGGTAAGGGGGACTCCACCATGGATTGATGGTTCGGCATTGTCTGACGGTGATCCACTAGCCATGTGCGACATAAACACTTACAAGCCTAGCTAGAACAGGCTTGAATAAGCAGCGAGTGCACTATCACTTACAAACTACAACAGGCTTTATCAGGAATCAAGGTAAGACCCTGATGCAGACTGTCGAAGTAACAATGTTTATCGTAACAACAGAGGCAGGCAAAGACAGGTCAAGGCAGGCAGGGGTCGATAATCCAGGGTAAGGCGAAGGTACAGGACAGCAGGCAGACTCAGGGACAGGCAGAGTTCAGTAATCAAGAGGTGGAGCAAAGGTACAGGACGGCAGGCTGGCTCAGGGACTGGCAGAGAGGACTGGCTCAGGGTCTGTCAGAGAAGACTGGCTCAGGGTCTGTCAGAGAAGACTGGCTCAGGGACTGTCAGAGAGGACTGTCAGAGAGGACTGTCAGAGAGGACTGTCAGAGAGGACTGTCAGAGAGGACTGGCAGAGAGGACTGGCAGAGAGGACTGGCAGAGAGATCGGCGGGCGGGTACAAAAACCAGGAAGATGAGCAACGGCACAGAGGACAGGAAAATCGCTGGTAAGCTTGAATGAACAAGACGAACTGGCAACAACCAGACAGAGAACACGGGTATAAATACACAGGAGATAATTGGGAAGATGGGCGACACCTGGAGGTGGGTGGAGACAAGGACAGGTGAAACAGATCAGGGCGTGACAGGCTTGAGTAAGCAACGAGTGCACTATCAATATCCACCTTCATAATACGGATATAGCCTGAGCTAGAATGTGAAGCTAACTGAAGCTAGCTAGCTTCATACAGTAACCTTGAGTAGATCTAGCTTGTTTCATAGTATACCCCTCAGATCCTGACAAAGGCTTAAAACAGTTTTGGGGGGTATTTAAGCTCCGAAGATCCATTCCCCAAGTTCATAAGTAGTTATCTTGAGCCTATTTACAAAAAATAAGAAAAAAAAACAGCGGGAAATACAGAAGTATTTCCTTCTACTCCGCTAGGATCAGCTCGTCCAAAATGTACAAATACAAACTTGAAAACACTGATTATCATGACAATTTAGTCCACGGAGTGAAACTACCGAACAGTAGGAAGCCTTCATTCCATATTGTCCATTTTCCTTTCACCTGTCCTGATTTTGGTATGTCGTGTCATACATCAAAGTACATATTGATTTGACAGGGCGCTATTTAGGCCAATGGATCGGAGACATGTTATATACATACATATACTAGCCGGCAACCACCCGGTTCCTCCACCCTGCACCTTAGAGGCTGCTGCCCTATCTATTTACATGGACATGGAATCACTGGTCACATTAATAATGTTAAATACAGGGCCTTCGGAAAGTAGTCAGACCCTTTGACTTTTTCCACATTTTGTTACGTTACAGCATTATTCTAAAATGTATTCAATTGTTTTTTCCCTGTCATCAATCTACACTCCATATCATAATGACATATCAAAAACATGTTTTTGGAAATGTTTGCTAATTTATTACATTGACATGAGTATTCAGACCCTTTACTCAGCACTTTCAAATCAAATGTAATTGGTCACATACACGTGTTTAGCAGATGTTATTGTGGGTGTAGCGCAGTCTGAGGTCCTGAACTTTGCTCCGTTCATCTTTGCCTCGATCCTGACTAGTCTCCCAGTACCTGCTGCTGATTAACACCCCACAGCATGATGCTGCCACCACCATGCTTCCCCATAGGGATGGTGCCAGGGTTTCCTCCCGATGTGTCCTTTGACCTAGGTAATATTATATGACATGTTACAGGTACACTGGACTTAACGTTTATAAATATTATATGACATAATTAACACCCCCACAGCATGATGCTGCCACCACCATGCTTCATTCATAAATCTACACTGGACCAAACATTTATAAAGGTAGACCAAGGTAATATGATATGACATAATTAACACCCCCACAGCATGATGCTGCCACCACCATGCTTCATTCATAAATGTACACTGGACCTAACATTTATAAAGGTAGACCTAGGTAATATTATATGACATACTGTATGTTGCAGATACATTCATAAATCTACACTGGACTTAACATTTATGCCTCGACGTCACTCAGCTTTGAATTGAATTGAATTTATTTGGGTGAAAACCTAATACAACAATATGTAATATATTCCCAGAGGATGGCAAAGTATTAATTAAAATGTGTAAAGGAAACTGCTTGTGATTGGAAGAAGAGACTACGAGTTCATCACAGACACTAGTTGATAGCGCCCAACCAGAGCTTCTAACTACATTGTTTTAGATTGCCTTCTGCCATGTTTGGAAAGCATATTTGCTTATTTGAAATGGGTCGAATCTACAGCTGAAGTCGGAAGGTTACAGACACTTAGGTTGGAGTCATTAAAACTCGTTTTTCAATCACTCCACAAATGTATTGTTTAACAAACTATAGTTTTGGCAAGTCGGTTAGGACATCTACTTTGTGCATAATGACACAAGTAATTTTTACAACAATTGTTTCCCGACATATTATTTCACTTATAATTCACTGTATCACAATTCCAGTGGGCCAGAAGTTGACATACACAAAGTTGACTGTGCATTTAAACAGCTTGGAAAATTCCAGAAAATGTCATAGCTTCAGAAGCTTCTGATAGGCTAACTGACATAATTTGTGTCAATTGGAGGTGTACCTGTGGATGTATTTCAAGGTCTACCATCAAACTCAAACTCAAAAGAAATCAGCCAAATTGTAGACGTCCACAAGTCTGGTTCATCCTTGGGAGCAATTTCCAAACGCCTGAAGGTTCCACGTTCATCTGTACAAATAGTACGCAAGTATAAACACGTGGGACCACGCAGCCGTCATACCGCTCAGGAAAGAGATGTGTTCTGTCTCCTAGAGATTAATGTAATTTGGTGCGAAAAGTGGAAATCAATCCCAGAACAACAGCAAAGGACCTTGTGAAGATGCTGGAGGAAACAGGTACAAAAGTATCTATTTCCACAGTAAAACGAGTCCTATATCGAGTCCCAAATTGACGTTTTACTCTGTTCTTTGGCTTGCAAGCCGAAGAACACCATCCCAACCATGAAGCACGGGGTTGGCAGTATCATGTTGTGGGGGTGCTTTGCTGCAGGAGGGACTGGTGCACTTCACAAAATAGATGGCATCATGAGGAGGGAACATTTTGTGGATATATTAAAGCAACATCTCAAGATATCAGTCAGGAAGTTAAAGCTTGATTGCAAATGGGTTCCAAAGTTGTGGCAAAATGGCTTAAGGACAACAAAGTCAAGGTACTGGAGAGGCACAAAGCCTTGACCTCAAGCCCATGGAAAATTTGTTGGAAGAACTGAAAAAGCGTGTGCGAGCAAGGAGGCCTTTACAAACCTGACTTACTTACACCAGCTCTGTCAGGAGGAATGGGTCAAAATTCACCCAACTTATTGTGGGAAGCCTGTGGAAGGCTACCCAAAATGTTTGACCCAAGTTAAACAATGCAACCGAATTCTAATTAAGTGTAATGTAAACTTCTGACCCACTGGGAATGTGATGAAAGAAATAAAAGCTGAAATAAATAATTCTCTCTACTATTATTCTGACATTTCACATTCTTAAAATAAAGTGGTGATCCAAACTGACACAAGACAGGGGATTTTTACTAGGATTAAATGTCAGGAATTTTGAAAAACTGAGTATAAATGTATTTGGCTAAGGTGTCTGTAAACTTCCGACTTCAACTCTGCATCTACATGATGTATTGGTAGGAGCAGTATAGACCTAGTCTGTTCATTATATACATCTACATGATGTATTGGTACACCATGTAGGAGCAGTATAGACCTAGTCTGTTCATTATATACATCTACATGATGTATTGTTACACCATGATTGAGCAGTTTGGACCTACTCAGTACTGTTACACCGTGTAGGAGCAGTTTGGACCTACTCAGTACTGTTACACCGTGTAGGAGCAGTTTGGACTGCTTATATATACATATAGATATATAATAAAATAAATGAAAACCTACCTTTTGTCTCAAAATAAAATAAACATTTCCCTTGACTGTTACCCTCCCACCCAGCAGATGGCGATGTGCCTTTTTTCAGGCAATGCTGCCAGTGTGACGTATATTCTAATGGACGGGACGCTTCTTCAAGAACGTCGAGTTATCCACCTCCGTAGCTTTTAGCAGTCATAAGCGAAAACATTCAGCTCTTTAAACGCTTTCGGTGTATATTAGCCACAGTGTTTTAAACACACTTGTAGTATCTACTAGTTAGTTACCAAATTGAATATAATATTTACGTTGTTGTTAGCTAACTGGCTGAGTAAATTAGCAGTAGTGCTAGTCTAGTCACTAATGCTAACTAGCTATCTAGCTAACATCCCAACCATGAGCTCACTAAACGACTCCCCCACTTCTAAAGAGGTGATCTGCTGGACGGAGAAAGAAACTCTGGGGCTGAACATTGTCGTGAAAGAGGAGAAGGAAGAAGAGGATGTCACCGTAAAAGTAGAGGATGAGGCTGTTACAGTGAAAGAAGAAGAGAAAGACGTTACCGTGAAAGAAGAGGAAGACTCGTTCAGAGTGAAAGAGGAGGAGGATGTTACAGTAAAAGAAGAGGAGGAAGAGAAAGAGGAGATGACTGTCACAGTGAAAGAAGAGGAAGACATTTTTGGAATGAAGGAAGTGGGGGAGATTACTGTCACATTGGAGGAGGAGGAGGAAGAAGAAGAAGAGGAGACAGGAGATCTGATTAACAACAGTGAGTAATATCTTAAACACTGGGGTACAAACTCTGCAGTTGTTGAACCGATGTGTGGTTTTAAAGGGGTATTTACTGAAGTTCTACACGTTAATAGTTCTGTACTGTAGGAATCGCTAAAGCTACAAAGAGACGGGGGCGGCCAACAAAACGTTAACATTTGTAAACATGTGAATATCTCTTTCTGTAGTGTCTTTGTTCAGTGTCTATGCTTGACATCACACAAAAAAAGCGAAAATCATCTCATGTCTTACTTCAAATGATGAAGAGGACAGAATCAAGACAATGAAGGATAATTTTGATCTGGATGAAATGTAAAAAAAAAAAAAAAAAATTACCACAGAGGTTATTTAAAATCCTTAATAGTACTCTGACGTGCACCAATCTAAGTAACATAAAAAAAAATAATCCCCATCAGAATCCGTCAGTTTAAACTGGAGATATTGGGATGCAACATCTAATCCACCTCATCTGCCGATGTTGGGCTGAGTCTCAATCCACCTCATCTGCCGATGTTGGGCTGAGTCTCAATCCACCTCATCTGCCGATGTTGGGCTGAGTCTCAATCCACCTCATCTGCCTATGTTGGGCTGTCTCAATCCACCTCATCTAATCCACCTCATCTGCCTATGTTGGGCTGAGTCTCAATCCACCTCATCTAATCCACCTCATCTGCCGATGTTGGGCTGAGTCTCAATCCACCTCATCTAATCCACCTCATCTGCCGATGTTGGGCTGAGTCTCAATCCACATCATCTGCCTATGTTGGGCTGAGTCTCAATCCACATCATCTGCCTATGTTGGGCTGAGTCTCAATCCACCTCATCTGCCAATGTTGGGCTGAGTCTCAATCCACCTCATCTGCCGATGTTGGGCTGAGTCTCAATCCACTTCATCTGCCTATTTTGGCCTTCCTCAACTGCTGTGGAAGATGGCCGAGCTACAAATCACATGTTATTTGTCACATTTGCCGAATACAGCAGGTGTAGGTAGACCTTACAGTGAAATGATTACTTTACAAGCCCCTTATTAACCAACAATTCAGTTTGAAGAAAAATAGGAGTTAAGAAAAATATTGACTAAATAAACTAAAGTAAAAAAATAAAATAAATGATCAACAATAAAATAACAATGTGGAGGCTATATACAATGAGTACCGGTACCGAGTCAATGTGGAGGCTATATACAGGAGGTACCAGTACAGAGTCAATGTGGAGGCTATATACAGGGGGTACCGGTACCGAGTCAATGTGGAGGCTATATACAGGAGGTACCAGTACAGAGTCAATGTGGAGGCTATATACAGGAGGTACCAGTACAGAGTCAATGTGGAGGCTAAATACAGGGGGTACCAGTACAGAGTCAATGTGGAGACTATATACAGGAGGTACCAGTACAGAGTCAATGTGGAGGCTATATACAGGAGGTACCAGTACAGAGTCAATGTGGAGGCTATATACAGGGGGTACCAGTACAGAGTCAATGTGGAGGCTATATACAGGAGGTACCAGTACAGAGTCAATGTGGAGGCTATATACAGGAGGTACCAGTACAGGGTCAATGTGGAGGCTATATACAGGAGGTACCAGTACAGAGTCAATGTGGAGGCTATATACAGGAGGTACCTGTACAGAGTCAATGTGGAAGCTATATACAGGGGGTACCAGTACATAGTCAATGTGGAGGCTATATACAGGAGGTACCAGTACAGAGTCAATGTGGAGGCTATATACAGGGGGTACCAGTACAGAGTCAATGTGGAGGCTATATACAGGAGGTACCAGTACAGAGTCAATGTGGAGGCTATATACAGGGGGAACCAGTACAGAGTTAATGTGGAGGCTATATACAGGGGGTACCGGTACAGAGTCAATGTGGAGGCTATATACAGGGGGTACCAGTACAGAGTCAATGTGGAGGCTATATACAATGAGTACCGGTACCGAGTCAATGTGCTGGGGTACAGGTTAGTCGAGGTAATTGAGGTAATATGGACATGTAGGTAGGGGTAAAATGACTATGCATAGATAATAAACAGTAGCAGCAACGTAAAAAAAAGACATCCTGAAAATAGATCTTCTCATTAAAACGTCTGTAGCGTCCGAACGGTGTGGCCTTCAAAACTACAATGACCTTTTCTATGGAAAAGGGAGACTCTTTTCTTCTGTTTTGCTCTACGACCCCTTCATCTGGAGGTAACCCATACAAATTAATGGCAGTATGGATATATACAGTGGGGCAAAAAAGTATTTAGTCAGCCACCAATTGTGCAAGTTCTCCCACTTAAAAAGATGAGAGAGGCCTGTAATCTTCATCATAGGTACACTTCAACTATGACAGACAAAATGAGAAAAAAATTCCAGAAAATCACATTGTAGGATTTTTAATGAATTTATTTGCAAATTATGGTGGAAAATAAGTATTTGGTCACCTACAAACAAGCAAGATTTCTGGCTCTCACAGACCTGTAACTTCTTCTTTAAGAGGCTCCTCTGTCCTCCACTTGTTACCTGTATTAATGGCACCTGTTTGAACTTGTTATCAGTATAAAAGACACCTGTCCACAACCTCAAACAGTCACACTCCAAACTCCACTATGGCCAAGACCTGAGCTGTCAAAGGAGGACACCAGAAACCAAATTGTAGACCTGCACCAGGCTGGGAAGACTGAATCTGCAATAGGTAAGCAGCTTGGTTTGAAGAAATCAACTGTGGGAGCAATTATTAGGAAATGGAAGACATGCAAGACCACTGATAATTTCCCTCGATCTGGGACTCCATGCAAGATCTCACCCCGTGGGGTCAAAATGATCACAAGAACGGTGGGCAAAAATCCCAGAACCCCACGGGGGGACCTAGTGAATGACCTGCAGAGAGCTGGGACCAAAGTAACAAAGCCTACCATCAGTAACACACTACGCCGCCAGGGACTTAAATCCTGCACTGCCAGACGTGTCCCCCTGCTTAAGCCAGTACATGTCCAGGCCCGTCTGAAGTTTGCTAGAGAGCATTTGGATGATCCAGAAGATTGGGAGAATTATCATATGGTCAGATGAAACCAAAACTCAACTTGTCGTGTTTGGAGGACAAAGAATGCTGAGTTGCATCCAAAGAACACCATACCTACTGTGAAGTATGGGGGTGGAAACATCATGCTTTGGGGCTGTTTTTCTGCAAAGGGACCAGGACGACTGATCCGTGTAAAGGAAAGAATGAATGGGGCCATGTGTTGTGAGATTTTGAGTGAAAACCTCCTTCCATCAGCAAGGGCATTGAAGATGAAACGTGGCTGGGTCTTTCAGCATGACAATGCATGACAATGATCCCAAACACACCGCCCAGGCAACGAAGGAGTGGCTTCGTAAGAAGCATTTCAAGGTCCTGGAGTGGCCTAGCCAGTCTCCAGATCTCAACCCCATAGAAAATCTTTGGAGGGAGTTGAAAGTCTGTGTAGCCCAGCAACAGCCCCAAAACATCACTGCTCTCGAGGAGATCTGCATGGAGGAATGGGCCAAAATTACAGTCAAACTGAAATGAATCATTGTTTATTAACACCAAGCTGGAGAGGTCACAGTCAAACTGAAATAAATCGTTGTTTATTAACACCAAGCTGGAGAGGTCACAGTCAAACTGAAATGAATAAAGTGCCGGCCTGCAGGGAGCTCCTCCGGGGCAGTCCTGTTAGATCTCTTATATACTGCTAACAAGTTATATTTGCATGATTTAGCTTATTCATCATTCACAGTTTATTCATTATTAACGTTTGGTTCATGCATGTGACAGACTAATACCCCCACGAGACTTCTTCTCTCCAAGCTGAGACCTTGAAACTGAGATATCCCTTTCGTTCTCAAAACAAGGGTCTGAGCATATTGCCAAATTGCAGACGCCGATAGTGAGGATTCGTTCAATCAGTCGCTTACATGAACACATACATTGGTTATTAGAAAAGCACAAACAACATTTTCCGTCACAATAGCATCAGAGAGGAAGAAGTGGAAGAAGTGAAGCGAGAGGTTTCACTCTCGTCAAAATATGCCCAATGCGTTTCTATCGGCTTATTTTGGACCTGAACTTGTCGGCTGCCTTCACGCCGTTGGGACAACTCCCATTGTTAGGGCAAAGACTTGAGAATCTTGTCATAATATACAGATCTCTGATAGTATTTTCTGTTGGTCACATCATTTTACTGTTTGGATTTTTTTTGTTGACCGTTTGTTAACCGCTTAATGAGGGTTGGTTAGTCGGCATCAAAATTAATCTAAATTTGTATCCCTAGACAAAATATCTTTCTGATACAAAAATGGCTCTAACAATCATGTTTACATGAACACATCACCTGATGGCACTGATAGATGCAGAAATATTCACCCTTTCAAAATATTTATTCTGCCACAGCTACTATGTTATTTTTTTGTGAAGCATATTTGATTCTCAGTTCAGACAATACTGTATAAACGTTATGTGAAAACGACTTCTGACATTTCTATTGAATAATAAATCACCAGAATACGTATTTTCTTTTATTTGAAATGCAGAGAGGCGGGTTTGAACAAGTCCCTTCTGTTACAAACCAAATATTTCACTAGAAGCATGGGGTAATAATGTCTAGATGCTTTTTTTTCCCCAGTGGAGAGAATTTCCTGTCTGGGCTGTGGGACAGTGGAGATTAGTTTATAAATTGCCTGGCTAGGCTGTGGGACAGTGGAGATTAGTTTATGAATTGCCTGGCTAGGCTGTGGGACAGTGGAGATTAGTTTATGAATTGCCTGGCTAGGCTGTGGGACAGTGGAGATTAGTTTATGAATTGCCTGGCTGGGCTGTGGGACAGTGGAGATTAGTTTATGAATTGCCTGGCTAGGCTGTGGGACAGTGGAGATTAGTTTATGAATTGCCTGGCTAGGCTGTGGGACAGTGGAGATTAGTTTATGAATTGCCTGGCTGGGCTGTGGGACAGTGGAGATTAGTTTATAAATGGCCTGGCTGGGCTGTGGGACAGTGGAGATTAGTTTATGAATTGCCTGGCTAGGCTGTGGGACAGTGGAGATTAGTTTATGAATTGCCTGGCTAGGCTGTGGGACAGTGGAGATTAGTTTATGAATTGCCTGGCTGGGCTGTGGGACAGTGAAGATTAGTTTATAAATGGCCTGGCTGGGCTGTGGGACAGTGGAGATTAGTTTATGAATTGCCTGGCTGGGCTGTGGGACAGTGGAGATTAGTTTATAAATGGCCTGGCTGGGCTGTGGGACAATGGATGTGTAGGAATGATTCAAATGGAACTGTTAATAGCCATTACCCGGGTAGTATTGGGACTAACTAACGGCTTTTAACCAATCGGCATCAAAGATCCAAATGTACGGTTTATAATGAGTCTAGATTAAAACCTCATAGGAAGACAGTTTTATCATGTGGGGGTTTTATTCAGGTCTCTCTGCTTAACCAAATACTCTGTCTTTGGCAGGAGAGAGACCAGACTCTCACTCTGACAGCAGTAAGAGTGCTTCAGGGGAACCAGACCCAGAGACTCCCAAACCAGTGAGACGACTCGACTGCTCCCAGTGTAATAAGAGTTTTAAGTTGTCACGGTACCTTAAAATACATCAGAGGACACACACAAGGGAGAAACCTTTTCTCTGCTCCCAGTGTGGAAAGAGTTTTACCCAGTTATGGAGCCTGAACAAACATAATCGAATACACACAGGAGAAAAGCCTTACCGCTGTTCCCATTGTGGAAATAATTTTAGGTCGTCAGATAAGCTGAAGGAGCACGAGAGGACACACACAGGGGAGAGACCATACCACTGCTCCTTGTGTGGAAAGAGTTTTACCCAGTTAGGAAGCCTGAAAGAGCATGAAAGGAAACACTCAGGAGAAAAGTCTTTCCAATGTTCCCAGTGTGGAAAGAGATTTTTACGATCACAGCAACTAAAATCACACGAGAGGATACACACAGGGGAGAAACCATACCACTGCACCCAGTGTGAAAAGAGTTTTACCCAGTTAGGGAGCCTGAACAAACATAATAGAATACACACAGGAGAAAAGCCTTATCCCTGTGCCTATTGTCCAAAGAGATTTTCAGGATCACAGGATCTAAAATCACACGAGAGGACACACACGGGGGAGAAACCATACCACTGCTCCCAGTGTGAAAAGAGTTTTACACAGTCAGGGAGCCTGAACAAACATAATAGAATACACACAGGAGAAAAGCCTTACCCCTGTGCAAATTGTGGAAAGAGATTTTCACGATCACAGGACCTAAAATCACATGAGAGGACACACACAGGAGAAAAGCCTTACCCCTGTGCCCATTGTAGAAAGAGATTTTCACAATCACATGACCTAAAATTACATGAGCGAACACACACAGGAGAGATACCTTACCATTGCTCCCTGTGTGGAAATGATTTTTTCCATTTAGGAAGTCTGCGCAAACATAAGAAGAGAAAACACTCTGGCGATGTGTGTACCCATGTTCCCATTGCGTAATGAATATCAGGTTGTTAAATAAAAAATACACACAGAAGACCTGAAATCACATCATAGAATAGAATAGAATAGTGTTCCGATGAGTCACTGTGTTCCGATGAGTCACTGTGTTCTGATGAGTCACTGTGTTCTGATGAGTCACTGTGTTCTGACTGATGTTTGACTGTTGTTTTATGCCACATTAAATCATATTGTTTACATGAAATCATTCTCTAGAATAGGCCTGTTTTAGTTTCTGACACAGGATTATGTCTAAAATCAGATTACACTTTTAAAATGTATTTGATTTTGATTCTACACTTTGATATGTTGGATACATGTAAGACACCTTACATGTTCATGATATGATTTGGATATTATAAAATGTAAATTATAAAATGGATGAATATTGTGTGTATTTCTTGATTCTGACCTTAAAACCTCAGGACGTTTAGTTGTTTGGTTTACAGCGTGTCAGTCAGAACATCACTAGAGGTCTTCTGAGGTGGTGAATGGATGGTAGATCACATGTCAGTCAGTCAGAACATCACTAGAGGTCTTCTGAGTGGGTGGGTGGAAGGTAGATCACATGTCAGTCAGAACATCACTAGAGGTCTTCTGAGTGGGTGGGTGGAAGGTAGATCACATGTCAGTCAGAACATCACTAGAGGTCTTCTGAGTGGGTGGGTGGAAGGTAGATCACATGTCAGTCAGAACATCACTAGAGGTCTTCTGAGTGGGTGGGTGGAAGGTAGATCACATGTCAGTCAGAACATCACTAGAGGTCTTCTGAGTGGGTGGGTGGAAGGTAGATCACATGTCAGTCAGAACATCACTAGAGGTCTTCTGAGTGGGTGGGTGGAAGGTAGATCACATGTCAGTCAGAACATCACTAGAGGTCTTCTGAGTGGGTGGGTGGAAGGTAGATCACATGTCAGTCAGAACATCACTAGAGGTCTTCTGAGTGGGTGGGTGGAAGGTAGATCACATGTCAGTCAGAACATCACTAGAGGTCTTCTGAGTTGTCTTCTATTTGAAAATATTTTTACTTAAGTCGTTTTATTGGCTACTTGTACTTTACTTCACTATAGATTTTTTTGACAACTTTTACTCCACTCCGTTCCTAAAGAAAAACATGTCATTTTTACTGCATACATTTTCCCCAAAAGTACTTGTTACACGATGATGAATGCTTAGCAGCAGGAACATTTTCCAATTCAAGCACATCAAGAGAACATCCCTGGTCATCCCTCCTGCCTCTTATCAGGCAGACTCACAAAACACAAATGCTTCATTTGTAAATGATGTCTTGAGTGTTGAATTTAGCCCCTGGCAAGCACATCAAGCGAACATCCCTGGTCATCCCTCCTGCCTCTTATCAGGCAGACTCACAAAACACAAATGCTTCATTTGTAAATGATGTCTTGAGTGTTGAATTTAGCCCCTGGCTATCCGTAAATAAAAAACAAATACAAATGAACATCCTGTTGTCTGGTTTGCTAAATATTAGGAATGTGAAATTATTTATACTTTTACTTTTGAAACACAAGTATATTTTTGAAATTACAGTAAGTTTTTTTTAAAACGATTATTTTACTCAAGTAGTATTTTACTGGGCGACTTATGAATAAGTTATCTTTACTTTTACTCAAGTTTGACAATTGGGTACTTCTCCCGCCACTGGTACGTAGTAGAAGCAAAGAAGCAGAACGTCCATCTGTGTTTACACCAGAAGGGATACCGGAAAAAACGTGATGTAGACACAGGGGCGGGACTTCCGTTGCTAAACTCTCTCAATGCCGTCCCTCAATCTTCACAAGGAACGGGTGTCAATTTCCAGGTAGAAAAAAAAAACTGCTTGGAATGACGAGGCGTCTTACAAGAAGCCGCCCCCTTTGTAAGGAAAAACGACATTGCAACACTGCGATAAGCTCCTTCCGCCCTGTTTGCGTATTGTCGGTAGACCCCTTTAGTTTACGAACTAGGTCCGTCGGTCGCGGCGCGCAAGAACAGAATGATACAACGCTGAACCACGAAAGGCACATCCCATTTCTGTTAGAAAATTGAGAGGTGGAGTTGGACTGTTTTTCTTGTGCCCAAAGCCAACCTTTAAAGCTACATGAGTGTGTGGGGGGGGGGGGGGGGGGCAACAAAAATCTTTAAGTTCTTAGGTTTTTAGCTATAAGGGAAAACAGACTGATCTGATTGAAATCTCTATGATACCACGTCATATAACATATTATTACCACCAGCTCATGTCTAAATCTATGGCCCCACAGGTTATTACAGGTTATTACAGGTTATATAGACACTGGTCCCACAGGTTATTACAGGTTATTTCGGGTTATATAGACCCCGGCCCCACAGGTTATTACAGGTTATATAGACCCCGGGCCCACAGGTTATTACAGGTTATATAGACTCCGGACCCACAGGTTATTACAGGTTATTACAGGTTATTTCGGGTTATATAGACTCCGGCCCCACAGGTTATTACAGGTTATATAGACCCCGGGCCCACAGGTTATTACAGGTTATATAGACTCCGGACCCACAGGTTATTACAGGTTATTACAGGTTATTTCGGGTTATATAGACTCCGGCCCCACAGGTTATTACAGGTTATATAGACCCCGGGCCCACAGGTTATTACAGGTTATATAGACTCCGGACCCACAGGTTATTACAGGTTATTACAGGTTATATAGACCCTGGCCCCACAGGTTATTACAGGTTATTACAGGTTATATAGACCCCGGCCCCACAGGTTATTACAGGTTATATAGACCCCGGCCCCACAGGTTATTACAGGTTATATAGACACTGGCCCCACAGGTTATTACAGGTTATATAGACCCCGGACCCACAGGTTATTACAGGTTATATAGACCCCGGACCCACAGGTTATTACAGGTTATATAGACCCCGTCCCCACAGGTTATTACAGGTTATTACAGGTTACAGCGGATGTTTAGGGATAATTAAAATGGAACTGTTAACAGCTATTACCAGTGGATTATCGTGAATAACTAACAGCTACCAATCAATCAGCATCCACGATCCAAACGACCCATTTTATAATGAGGGATCTAGACTGGATTAAAGCTCATAGTGAGACAGTTTAAAAATGTGGAGGTTTTATTCAGGTCTCTCTATTTAACAAAATACTCTTGTCTTTGACAGGAGAGAGACCAGACTCTCACTTTGACAGCGAAAAGAGTCCTTCAGGGGAACCAGACCCAGCAAGACAACATCACTGCTCTCAGTGTGGAAAGAGTTTTACCCATTTAGGGTATCTGAAATCACATGAGAGGAGGCACCCAGGAGAAAAGCCTTTCCACTGCTCCCAGTGTGGAAAGAGATTCTCCATGTCAAGTAACCTCAAAAAACACGAGCGAACACACTCCGTAGAGAAGCCTTTCCACTGTTCCCAGTGTGAAAAGAGCTTTACACAGTTAGGGAAACTGGAAAAACATAAAAGAATACACACTGGAGAGAAGCCCTACCTCTGCTCCCACTGTGGTAAGAGTTTTACCCAATCAGGTACCTTGAAATCACATGAGAGAACACACTCTGTAGAGAAGCCTTTCCAATGCTCTCAGTGTGGAAAGGCGTTTGCCCAATCAGGTACTCTAAAATCACATGAGAGAACACACACTGTAGAAAAGCCTTTCCAATGCGCTCAGTGTGGAAAGGGTTTTACCCAGATGGGGAGCCTGAAAAAGCATGACAGAACACACACAGGGGAGAAGCCTTTCCAATGCTCTCAGTGTGGAAAAGGTTTTACCCAGATAGGGAGCCTGAAAGGTCATGAAAGAACACAACACATACAGGGAAGAAGCCTTATCACTTCCCCCAGTGTGAAAATTATTGTAATTTATCCGGCTAGGGCACCTGAAAGAACAGAATATAACACACACACAGACGGGAGAAGCCTTTCCAATGCTCCCAGTGTGGGAAGGGTTTTACCCAGAGAAGCTTGCTGAAAAGCCATGAAAGAACACATACAGGTATAGTAGTGACGGGGAAGCCAAGCGTTTAGATTTTCCAGACATTTGTGTCAAAAATAGGTACATAACTCAATGCTTTGATCAATACAGTGTACACTATTGCCACCTGCTGGTCTGAAATAATTTAGAGCAGGCATATTATTGTAGAGGACGTCCCACGCCCCATAGCGTGCCCAGCGTTTTTGTCTTCTACCAAACCAATCAGGTGGAAACTATAAGCTTGCGACTGTGTTTTTGTTTGTCACATGAAATCAAAAGAAGACAAAGCAGGACTCAAATATAAATGTTTTATTTAAAAAAAAACATGAGCAGAATATGGAGTCCGTTTCCATGTATACACACTGGTGTCGTTCCTCAAAGACTACAGAATATGGAGTCAGTTTCCATGTATACACACTGGTGTCGTTCCTCAAAGACTACAGAATATGGAGTCAGTTTCCATGTATACACACTGGTGTCATTCCTC
The DNA here is from genome assembly GCF_013265735.2 of Oncorhynchus mykiss. NCBI lineage: Eukaryota > Metazoa > Chordata > Actinopteri > Salmoniformes > Salmonidae > Oncorhynchus > Oncorhynchus mykiss. Next base: position 5,199,935 of record NC_048581.1, on the reverse strand, counting down.
AAAGACTACAGAATATGGAGTCAGTTTCCATGTATTCACACTGGTGTCATTCCTCAAAGACTACAGAATATGGAGTCAGTTTCCATGTATTCACACTGGTGTCATTCCTCAAAGACTACAGAATATGGAGTCAGTTTCCATGTATACACACTGGTGTCATTCCTCAAAGACTACAGAATATGGAGTCAGTTTCCATGTATTCACACTGGTGTCATTCCTCAAAGACTACAGAATATGGAGTCAGTTTCCATGTATATATTAAATGGTCATTTTATAACTCTGTGTTTCCTGTCTGCGCGTGTCATTCCTCAAAGACTACAGAATATTGAGTGCCGTTTCAACGTGATGTATTTGCTCCATTGTTTCCATAGCTGGTCCTCTGATGATATGTATCTAACATCTCTAACAGAGTGCCTTTACTAGTCTGGTCACATCTAACAGAGTGCCTTTACTAGTCTGGTCACATCTATAACAGAGGGGCTTTAATAGTCTGGTCACATCTAACAGAGTGGCTTTACTAGTCTGGTCACATCTAACAGAGTGACTTTAATAGTCTGGTCACATCTAACAGAGGGGCTTTACTAGTCTGGTCACATCTAACAGAGTGACTTTACTAGTCTGGTCACATCTAACAGAGTGGCTTTACTAGTCTGGTCACATCTAACAGAGTGGCTTTACTAGTCTGGTCACATCTAACAGAGTGGCTTTACTAGTCTGGTCACATCTAACAGAGTGACTTTAATAGTCTGGTCACATCTAACAGAGTGACTTTTCACATTAATTAAGCCACACAAAAAAACGCAGAGAACTCAGAATTCTCTGCAATGTCGGTAAACTAAAGACAACACCATATATATTGCTCCATTACATTGACACTAACATCTCCCAAAGCCTCAAACCGAAGAGAAAATAAAAGTTGATCAACTCAAACAAGCCGGCCATAATGTCACCCTGTGCTTGAGAGGAAGCCACGGCTGCCAAGTGGCATAACGCCAACGTTTCTGCATTAGGAAGGCTCTTTCTCATAGTAAAGTGCAACTGGATGGGCCTCCTGAGTGGCACAGCGGTCTCAGGCACTGATCAGTGCTAGAGGCATTACTACAGATCCGGGTTTGATCCCGGGGCTGTGTCGCAGCCGGCCGAGACCGGGAGACCCATGAGGTGGTGCACAATTGGCCCAGTATCGATCGGGTTAGGGGAAGATTTGGCCGGCTGGGATGTCCTTGTCCCATCACGCTCTAGCGACTCCTTGTGGCCGGCCGGGCGTATGCACGCTGGCTTCGGTTGCCAGCTGTACTGCCTTTCCTCCGACACATTGGTGCGGTTGGCTTCCAAGTTAAATGAGCAGTGTGTCAAGAAGCAGTGCGGCTTGGCGGGTCGTGTTTTGGAGGACGCATGGCTTTCGACCTTCGCCTCTCTCTCTGCACAGGAGTTGCAGTGATGGGACAAGACTGTAACTACCAATTCGAAATAAAAGAGAAAAAGAGATAATAAAAAAAAAACTGGACCTGAATTATTTGGTAATAACGACATTGTCACGCCCTGACCTTAGTTATCTGACCTTTATTCTTTTGGTTAGGTCAGGGTGTGACTAGGGTGGGTATGTTTGTTTTGTCTTCTCTAGGGGTTTTGAATTTCTAGAGATTTTGTATGTCTAGGTTTATTGTATGTCTATGGTGGCCTGAATTGGTTCCCAATCAGAGGCAGCTGTTTATCGTTGTTTCTGATTGGGGACCATATTTAGGTAGCCATTTTGCCTAGGGTTTTTGTGGGTTCTTGGTCTATGTTTAGTTACCTGTCTGCACTACGCATATTAGCTTCACGGTTCATTTGGTTGTTTTGATAGTTTGTTCAGTGTTTTTTTTATAAGAAGAATGTACGCTTACCACGCTGCCTTGGTCTCCTCCTTACGACGGCCGTTACAGAAGAACCCACCATAGAAGGACCAAGCAGCGTATTCAGGAGGAGCAGTCAGTATGGGCATGGGAGGAAATACTGGATGGAACAGGACCCTGGACGCAGCCAGGGGAGTATCGCCTTTCTAAGGAGGAGATAGAGGCAGCGAAAGCGGAACGGCGATACTACGAGGAGAAATACAGGAGAATGGAGGAAAGGCGACGATATGAGGGTACACGGCTAGCACTGAAGCCCGAGAGGCAGCCCCAATATTTTTTTGGGGGGCTGCACACGAGGAGATTGCATGAATCAGGTTGGAGACCTGAGCCAACTCCTCGTGCTTACTGTGGGGAGCGTGTTACTGGTCAGGCACCGTGTTATGCGGTGGAGCGCAAGGTGTCTCCAGTGCGCTATTCTAGCCCGGTGCGCTCTATTCCAGCTCTTCGCATTTGCCGGGCAAGAATGGGCATCCAGCCAGGACAGAATTGAGTCAGCTATACGTTCCAGACCTCCAGTACGCCTCCAGGGTCTAGTACGCCCTGTTCCTCCTCCCCGCACTCCCCCTGAGGTGTGTGTCCCCAGCCCGGTACCACCAGTGCTGGCACCACGCACCAGGCCTCCAGTGCGCCTCCACAGTCCAGTACGTCCTGTTCCTCCTCCCCGCACTCCCCCTGAGGTGCGTGTCACCAGCCCAGTACCACCAGTGCCAGCACCACGCACCAGGCCTCCAGTGCGCCTCCAGGGTCTAGTACGCCCTGTTCCTCCTCCCCGCACTCCCCCTGAGGTGTGTGTCCCCAGCCCGGTACCACCAGTGCCGGTACCACGCACCAGGCCTACTGTGCACCTCGGCAGTCCAGAGCGTCAGTATATTTTCAGCCCCTCGGCAGTCCAGAGCGTCAGTATATTTTCAGCCCCTCGGCAGTCCAGAGCGTCAGTATATTTTCAGCCCGTCGGCAGTCCAGAGCGTCAGTATATTTTCAGCCCCTCGGCAGTCCAGAGCGTCAGTATATTTTCAGCCCCTCGGCAGTCCAGAGCGTCAGTATATTTTCAGCCCGTCGGCAGTCCAGAGCGTCAGTATATTTTCAGCCCGTCGGCAGTCCAGAGCGTCAGTATATTTTCAGCCCCTCGGCAGTCCAGAGCGTCAGTATATTTTCAGCCCCTCGGCAGTCCAGAGCGTCAGTATATTTTCAGCCCCTCGGCAGTCCAGAGCGTCAGTATATTTTCAGCCCCTCGGCAGTCCAGAGCGTCAGTATATTTTCAGCCCCTCGGCAGTCCAGAGCGTCAGTATATTTTCAGCCCGTCGGCAGTCCAGAGCGTCAGTATATTTTCAGCCCCTCGGCAGTCCAGAGCGTCAGTATATTTTCAGCCCCTCGGCAGTCCAGAGCGTCAGTATATTTTCAGCCCGTCGGCAGTCCAGAGCGTCAGTATATTTTCAGCCCGTCGGCAGTCCAGAACGTCAGTATATTTTCAGCCCCTCGGCAGTCCAGAGCGTCAGTATATTTTCAGCCCCTCGGCAGTCCAGAGCGTCAGTATATTTTCAGCCCCTCGGCAGTCCAGAGCGTCAGTATATTTTCAGCCCCTCGGCAGTCCAGAGCGTCAGTATATTTTCAGCCCGTCGGCAGTCCAGAGCGTCAGTATATTTGCAGCCCGTCGGCAGTCCAGAGCGTCAGTATATTTTCAGCCCCTCAGCAGTCCAGAGCGTCAGTATATTTTCAGCCCGTCGGCAGTCCAGAGCGTCAGTATATTTTCAGCCCCTCGGCAGTCCAGAGCGTCAGTATATTTTCAGCCCGTCGGCAGTCCAGAGCGTCAGTATATTTTCAGCCCGTCGGCAGTCCAGAGCGTCAGTATATTTTCAGCCCGTCGGCAGTCCAGAGCGTCAGTATATTTGCAGCCCGTCGGCAGTCCAGAGCGTCAGTATATTTTCAGCCCCTCAGCAGTCCAGAGCGTCAGTATATTTTCAGCCCGTCGGCAGTCCAGAGCGTCAGTATATTTTCAGCCCCTCGGCAGTCCAGAGCGTCAGTATATTTTCAGCCCGTCGGCAGTCCAGAGCGTCAGTATATTTTCAGCCCGTCGGCAGTCCAGAGCGTCAGTATATTTTCAGCCCGTCGGCAGTCCAGAGCGTCAGTATATTTTCAGCCCCTCGGCAGTCCAGAGCGTCAGTATATTTTCAGCCCCTCGGCAGTCCAGAGCGTCAGTATATTTTCAGCCCGTCGGCAGTCCAGAGCGTCAGTATATTTTCAGCCCGTCGGCAGTCCAGAGCGTCAGTATATTTTCAGCCCCTCGGCATTGAGCTGATGTGGAAAACAGTAAGCTGTTTTTTAATATTCCAAAAGTCACAGGAGATGAGGTCTTATCTGCACTATCTGCTATAGAGTCTCAGAAATCATTAGCCGCTGACCATCTGGATCCATATTTACTCACGTGTGCGGCACCTATTATTTCTGGTGTAGTGACGCACATCTTTAATCAAACATTAGTCGTAGGAAAGATTCCTAAATCTTGGAAAACAGCTTTTGTTTAACCACTCCTCAAGGGAGGTGATGGTAGTGAGTTGGATAATTATCGGCCCATCTCTAAGCTCTCCTGTTTGGCTAAAATTCTACAGTCACTGGTGAATAGGCAACTATAATCTTTTTAAACTTTTAACAATACTCTTTCTAGTAATCAATCTGGCTTTAGACCTAAACACAGTACTATTACGGGCACTGTACGTATTGTAAATGATATTACTAATGCCCTAGATAATAGAAAGTACTGTGCCGCCTTGTTAATGGATTTATCTAAAGCTTTTGACACTGTAGACCATGCAATACTTTTGGGTAAGCTGTCGTCAATGGGACTGGATGCCTGTCGTTGGTTTCATGACTATCTAAAGGATAGAAGTCCGGCTGTTAGAGTCGACGGCATCCAGTCAAAGCCGTTGGAGTTGGTTAAAGGGGGTTCCACAAGGTTCTATACTCGGTCCATTACTGTTCACTCTCTACATAAACAATATCGGTGATGAGATAAAAAAGTGTCAAATTCATTTATATGCTGATGACACTGTCATGTACTCTATCGCTTCAACGGCTGACCAAGCATTATCACTATTGGAGACTGATTTTAAGATATTACAAGGGTATTTTATACAGCTAAAACTTGTTTTAAAGGCAAAGAAAACACATTTTATGATTTATGAAGTTTTTTGAAAATACACTTGCACTTACGAGCATAGATGGTTCTCGAATTAATCAAGTCTCTGCATATAAATACTTAGGGATATGGTTGGATGATAAACTATCAATTAAAATGCATATTGACCAACTTTGTAAACGGCTAAAAATCAAGCTAGTCTTCCTCTATAGAAAGAGGACATGTTTGTCCTCTACAAATAGAAGACACATTGTGCAAGCTACTTTTATGTCTGTTATAGATAATGGGGATATTATTTACATGCATTCTACGGCATCAACACTTAAATTGCTGGATGCTACTTATCATTGCGCACTTAGGTTTATTACGGTTGCAAGCTACAGAACTCACCACTGTGTTTTATATCATAATGTGGGTTGGACTTCGCTGTCCGTGAGACGAGAACAACATGCTCTCGTGTTTGTCTATAAAGCACTTCTGAATAAACTACCTTCTTAATTATCATCACTCATCAATATTAGAATTATAATTCCTAAAACCAGGTCTCAAGCACGGATTCCACTTGAGGCCCGTGCGATTTCCACAGAGTTGGTTATGGCTGCCTTTTCCTGTTACACTCCTTGCCTATGGAAGAGCCTGCAGACTAAACTTAGACTTGAGACTCTTGTCCCCCTGTTGCTCATTTTAAACATTTATTGGAGCATTTTATTGTTGTTTTGCTTGTAACTGTTTCGGGTAATGTTCTTGTGCTGTTAGGGGAATAACCTGTTAGGGGAATAACCTGTTAGGGGAATAACCTGTTAGTAGAATAACCTGTTAGTAGAATAACCTGTTAGTAGAATAACCTGTTAGGGGAATAACCTGTTAGTAGAATAACCTGTTAGGGGAATAACCTGTTAGTAAAATAACCTGTTAGGGGAATAACCTGTTAGTAGAATAACCTGTTAGGGGAATAACCTGTTAGTAGAATAACCTGTTAGGGGAATAACCTGTTAGTAGAATAACCTGTTAGGGGAATAACCTGTTAGTAGAATAACCTGTCAGGGGAATAACCTGTTAGGGGAATAACCTGTTAGTAGAATAACCTGTTAGGGGAATAACCTGTTAGGGGAATAACCTGTTAGGGGAATTAAACCGGTTGCTGTATTATTATTTTTTTGTGTTGTCTGTGATCGTTTTGTTTGTCTTGTGTAGTTTCTTTATCGTTGTACCTAAACTATATGTGTAAACATGTATAAGCAGGGCCCAGCTGTAAAAGAGACCTTGGTCTCAGGCTGTGTTCCTTGTTGAAATAAAGGTATAAAAATACAATACATTTTTAAAAACATTTTTTTATTGGAGTGGCGGCATACGCCACCGTACTTCTCTTTGTATGTCGCAATATAATATTGCTATTTCATAAAAATAAAAAAATCAACTGCGTTATCCACTCCAGTCAGCAGATGGCGATGTGTGTATTTCAGGTGAAACTACCATCGTGACGTATAATCTAGTGGACAGGACGCGTCTTCAACAACAACAACAGCTAGTCATCCACCTCCGTAGCTTGCTAGCTAACAGCTGAAACACTACATTTCTTGAGCCACTGTCGGTGTATATTAGCCACTGTGTTTGAAACACAAGTCTGTCGTATTGCCGAATTTAATTTCATTTTACGCTGCTAGTAGTCAGCTAGCTGACTGGTTAAATCAGAAGTAGCACCTGGCTAATCATTAATGCTAACCAGCTAACGTTAGCTAACTAACATCCCGACCATGAGTTCACTAAGCTACTCTCCTGATAAAGAAGAGGTGGTCTGCTGGACGGAGAAAGAAGCTCTCATGAAAGAGGAGGAGGCTGTCACAGTTAAACAAGAAGTAGAGGATGAGGCTGTTACAGTTAAAGAAGAAGAGAAAGACGTTACAGTGAAAGAAGAGGATGTTACTGTAAAAGAAGAAGAAGAAGCTTTCAGAGTGAAGGAGGAGCAGCAGGCTGCAGTGTTTGGAGTGAAAGAGGAGGAGGGAGAGTTGACGGTCACAGTGGAAGAAGTGTTTGGAGTTAAGGAAGAAGGGGAGATTACTGTCACATTGGATGAGGAAGAGGGAGAATTAGAGAAGACTGGAAATCTGATTAACACCAGTAAGTATCATCTTACAAATAGGGCCACACATTATGTAGTTGTTGAACTAATGTCTGTTTTTTTGAAGAGTATTCTACACTTGGCTATGTTGTTTTGTATTGTAGGAATTGTTAAAGGTACAACGAGTGGGGTCAACCCACCAAACGTTAATGGATTAAAAGTCTTCCCATTATATTACCTACACATACACAATTCATAAAATCGATATCAACAATCCGTCTCCCATTCCTGTAAAAAAAGCGGCTAGACAGGACAACCCCATAGTTCTAGTCAACTATATGGTTTCCAACAGAGGGCATTTGTATAAATCTTTCTACAGTGACTAATGAAAGTCTGCATTTTGCTGCCCTGAAGTCTGCATTTTGCTGCCCTACATTGACTAAATGTAACGGATGGGGAATGGCTAGCTAGTTAGTGGTGCGCGCTAAATAGCGTTTCAATCGGTGACGTCACTTGCTCTGAGACCTTGAAGTAGTAGTTCCCCTTTGCTCTGCAAGGGCCGTAGTTTTTGGGGAGCGATGGGTAACGCTGCTTCGTGGGTAACTGTTGTTGAAGTGTGCAGAGGGTCCCTGGTTCGCGCCCGGGTGGGGACGGACTAAAGTTATACTGTTACATAAACATGATTGACATGTTCCACTATTGTTGTCTTGCTAAGCACAAGAGGTGTTGTCATGACAGCCGGGTTGGTTAACACCTTGTTGCCCCGAACATTGCCCTAAGTCAAGCAGCCAAATTATGAAAACAACTAGTGATTTTAACTTTAGGATAGTATAAATTATACACGAATGATCATATACCAACTTTAGCTAGCCTTGGGGTCCTGTAGCAGCCAAACAAGTTGAACGATCATATACTCACATTAACCAGCCTTGGGGTCCTGTAGAAGCCAGACAAGTTGAACGATCATATAATAACGTTAACCAGCCTTGGGGTCCTGTAGAAGCCAGACAAGTTAAACAATCATATACTCACATTAACCAGCCTTGGGGTCCTGTAGAAGCCAGACAAGTTAAACAATCATATACTCACATTAACCAGCCTTGGGGTCCTGTAGAAGCCAGACAAGTTAAACAATCATATACTCACATTAACCAGCCTTGGGGTCCTGTAGAAGCCAGACAAGTTGAACGATGTTCTAAACAGATCTGATGGCCGTCAGACAGATGGTTTGAGAGGAACTGAATGGCAATGCAAAAAACAGGGCTGTTACTGTAAATATTGGTTACGTACATTTCTAGCGAAATCATTACATATGTCTATGATCATTCATTAACATGAATGGTTTTGAAGTTAATTCAATGTATTTAGTTAAACATTTTCGGTGTTACATTTGACCCCACAGCGACTGTTACAATTGGCCCGGGGGGGCAAATTAAAAGTGCAGACTTCTCGGACTGAAATCAATATTGTGATCTGACTGTTTTATGCACAAACCTATAAATGGTATGAATGTTTATGAGACAGATGTACGTTTGTTATATAAAACAATGACTTTGTTTCATAAATGCAATAAGGCACTCAAACCTGTGGATTATGGTGAATAACACACTAACAACAGCCCTTGTGTTAATCATGATAATTCACAAATTCACCTGCCTTATTGTGTAAATTAAATAACCTTATTTATTTATATATATATATATATATAAAACATTTAATCCAGATCAAAATGATCCTTCCTCATCTTGATTCTGTCCTCTTCATCATTTGAAAAGAAACTGAAAGGCAACATTCCAACCAAATGTCCTGAATCAGACAGTTGGTGGTAATAATAAAGGCTGTTTTTATTTATTTATGTAGAAATATATATATATTTAACCAGGTATATATAACACACAGAACACATATAACACACAGAACACATAGAACACACAGAACACATAGAACACACAGAACACATAGAACACACAGAACACATAGAACACACAGAACACATATAACACACAGAACACATAGAACACACAGAACACATAGAACACACAGAACACATATAACACACAGAACACATAGAACACACAGAACACATAGAACACACAGAACACATAGAACACACAGAACACATAGAACACACAGAACACATAGAACACACAGAACACATATAACACACAGAACACATAGAACACACAGAACACATAGAACACACAGAACACATATAACACACAGAACACATAGAACACACAGAACACATAGAACACATAGAACACACAGAACACATAGAACACACAGAACACATAGAACACACAGAACACACAGAACACACAGAACACATAGAACACACAGAACACATATAACACACAGAACACATAGAACACACAGAACACATAGAACACATATAACACACAGAACACATAGAACACACAGAACACATAGAACACACAGAACACATAGAACACACAGAACACATAGAACACACAGAACACATAGAACACACAGAACACATATAACACACAGAACACATAGAACACACAGAACACATACAACACACAGAACACATAGAACACACCGAACACACAGAACACATAGAACACACAGAACACATAGAACACACAGAACACATAGAACACACAGAACACATAGAACACACAGAACACACAGAACACATAGAACACACAGAACACATAGAACACACAGAACACATAGAACACACAGAACACACAGAACACATAGAACACACAGAACACATAGAACACACAGAACACATAGAACACACAACACAGAACACATACAACACACAGAACACATACAACACACAACACAGAACACACAGAACACATAGAACACACAGAACACATAGAACATACAACACAGAACACATACAACACACAGAACACAGAACACACAGAACACACAGAACACATAGAACACACAGAACACATAGAACACACAGAACACATAGAACATACAGAACACATAGAACATACAGAACACATAGAACATACAACACAGAACACATACAACACACAGAACACATACAACACACAGAACACACAGAACACATAGAACACACAGAACACATAGAACATACAACACAGAACACATACAACACACAGAACACACAGAACACATAGAACACTCAGAACACATAGAACACACAGAACACATAGAACATACAACACAGAACACATACAACACACAGAACACATACAACACACACAACACATACAACACACAGAACACATACAACACACAGAACACAGAACACACAGAACAGACAGAACACATAGAACTCACACAACACATAGAACACACACAACACATAGAACACACAGAACACATAGAACACACAGAACACATAGAACAAACTCAACACACAGAACACGTAGAACACATTTTTCCCATTTTTGGGGGGGTGACCAGTGAGATATACCTGCTGGAGCGCGTGCTGCTTTGGGGATGACCAGTGAGATATACCTGCTGGAGCGCGTGCTGCATTGGGGGTGACCAGTGAGATACACCTGCTAGAGCGTGTGTTGACCAGTGAGATATACCTGCTGGAGCGCGTGGTGACCAGTGAGATATACCTGCTGGAGCACGTGCTACGGATGGGTGTTGCTATGGTGACCAGTGAGATATACCTGCTGGAGCGCATGCTACGGGTGGGTGTTGCTATGGTGACCAGTGAGATATACCTGCTGGAGCGCGTGCTGCTTTGGGGGTGACCAGTGAGATATACCTGCTAGAGCGTGTGTTGACCAGTGAGATTTACCTGCTGGAGCGCGTGGTGACCAGTGAGATATACCTGCTGGAGCACGTGCTACGGGTGGGTGCTGCTTTGGTGACCAGTGAGATATACCTGCTGGAGCGCGTGCTACGGGTGGGTGCTGCTTTGGTGACCAGTGAAATCTACCTGCTGGAGCGCGTGCTACGGGTGGGTGCTGCTTTGGTGACCAGTGAAATCTACCTGCTGGAGCGCGTGCTATGGGTGGGTGCTGCTTTGGTGACCAGTGAAATCTACCTGCTGGAGCGCGTGCTATGGGTGGGTGCTGCTTTGGTGACCAGTGAGATATACCTGCTGGAGCGCGTGCTACGGGTGGGTGTTGCTTTGGTGACCAGTGAGATATACCTGCTGGAGCGCGTGCTACGGGTGGGTGTTGCTTTGGTGACCAGTGAGATATAGCTCACTGGTCAACGAGAGCGTACTTGTCGCAGTGGTGGGTAGTATATGGGGCTTTGGTGACAAAGTTGCTGAGTAGAGTGTTGGAGGGGTTGATGATTAGTTGACATGTAGAATCAGGTGTCCGGAGTCACATAAAATGTGCGCTGTTGGGCTGTACTGGAGGACTGGAGTTGGGAACCACTGTCAGAGAGGATGATGTCATCCTCCTGAGAAGGATGAGCTGTCCAATCAGCAGTCTACTTGCATGAATACTTTTTTATGACCTTTAAACGCCACGCAACGTTCTGTTGTTGTTGTTGTTGTTGTTGTTGTTGTTGTACGCCCACACACCATTCCAACACAGAAAAGCTGCTTTTTAACTTATTTACAATTTATTTTTATTTTTTTGGAAGGAAAACTATTTAACTCATATTGTACTTATTTATGGGTCATATTTTATAGAAATCTGGAAACAGTGGACAGTTAGTTTAAGTAAGCTCGGTAACTTTATTATCAGCAATGTTAGCTTATCTTATCAAGCTAACTAAAATCGTATTAGTTGAAGAATTGGTCTGACTTCATAAGCACTTGAACCACAATCATGTTGGACTTCCCAGTTTCCCACTTCCCAGGAGCACATGAATGCCCCATAGGTCCATCATGTTGGACTTCCCAGATTCCCACTTCCCAGGAGCACATGAATGCCCCATAGGTCCATCATGTTGGACTTCCCAGTTTCCCACTTCCCAGGAGCACATGAATGCCCCATAGGTCCATCATGTCATAGAAAACACAGGTGCTGATTGTAAAAATATTTGATTAATAAAATATATATATTCAAATGTGGAATGCCACTAGTGAATGTTAATTATATAGGAGCAGTATGTAGGAGCAGTATAGACCTAGTCTGTTCATTATATACATGATGTACTGTTACACCATGTAGGAGCAGTATAGACCTAGTCTGTTCATTATATACATCTACATGATGTATTGTTACACCATGTAGGAGCAGTATAGACCTAGTCTGTTCATTATATACATGATGTATTGTTACACCATGTAGGAGCAGTATAGACCTAGTCTGTTCATTATATACATGATGTATTGTTACACCATGTAGGAGCAGTATAGACCTAGTCTGTTCATTATCTACATGATGTATTGTTACACCATGTAGGAGCAGTATAGACCTAGTCTGTTCATTATATACATCTACATGATGTATTGTTACACCATGTAGGAGCAGTATAGACCTAGTCTGTTCATTATATACATCTACATGATGTATTGTTACACCATGTAGGAGCAGTATAGACCTAGTCTGTTCATTATATACATCTACATGATGTATTGTTACACCATGTAGGAGCAGTATAGACCTAGTCTGTTCATTATATACATGATGTATTGTTACACCATGTAGGAGCAGTATAGACCTAGTCTGTTCATTATATACATGATGTATTGTTACACCATGTAGGAGCAGTATAGACCTAGTCTGTTCATTATATACATCTACATGATGTATTGTTACACCATGTAGGAGCAGTATAGACCTAGTCTGTTCATTATATACATCTACATGATGTATTGTTACACCATGTAGGAGCAGTATAGACCTAGTCTGTTCATTATATACATCTACATGATGTATTGTTACACCATACAGGAGCAGTATAGACCTAGTCTGTTCATTATATACATCTACATTATGTACTGTTACACCATGTAGGAGCAGTATAGACCTAGTCTGTTCATTATATACATCTACATGATGTATTGTTACACCATGTAGGAGCAGTATAGACCTAGTCTGTTCATTATATACATCTACATGATGTATTGTTACACCATGTAGGAGCAGTATAGACCTAGTCTGTTCATTATATACATCTACATGATGTATTGTTACACCATACAGGAGCAGTATAGACCTAGTCTGTTCATTATATACATCTACATGATGTATTGTTACACCATGTAGGAGCAGTATAGACCTAGTCTGTTCATTATATACATCTACATGATGTATTGTTACACCATGTAGGAGCAGTATAGACCTAGTCTGTTCATTATATACATGATGTATTGTTACACCATGTAGGAGCAGTATAGACCTAGTCTGTTCATTATATACATCTACATGATGTATTGTTACACCATGTAGGAGCAGTATAGACCTAGTCTGTTCATTATATACATCTACATGATGTATTGTTACACCATACAGGAGCAGTATAGACCTAGTCTGTTCATTATATACATCTACATGATGTATTGTTACACCATGTAGGAGCAGTATAGACCTAGTCTGTTCATTATATACATGATGTATTGTTACACCATGTAGGAGCAGTATAGACCTAGTCTGTTCATTATCTACATGATGTATTGTTACACCATGTAGGAGCAGTATAGACCCAGTCTGTTCATTATATACATCTACATGATGTATTGTTACACCATACAGGAGCAGTATAGACCTAGTCTGTTCATTATATACATCTACATGATGTATTGTTACACCATGTAGGAGCAGTATAGACCTAGTCTGTTCATTATATACATGATATATTGTTACACTATGTAGGAGCAGTATAGACCTAGTCTGTTCATTATATACATCTACATGATGTATTGTTACACCATGTAGGAGCAGTATAGACCTAGTCTGTTCATTATATACATCTACATGATGTATTGTTACACCATGTAGGAGCAGTATAGACCTAGTCTGTTCATTATATACATGATATATTGTTACACTATGTAGGAGCAGTATAGACCTAGTCTGTTCATTATATACATCTACATGATGTATTGTTACACCATGTAGGAGCAGTATAGACCTAGTCTGTTCATTATATACATCTACATTATGTTTTATACACTGAACAAAAATATAAATGCAACATGTAAAATGTTGGTCCCAAGTTTCATGAGCTGAAATACAAGATCCCTGAAATTCCCCATACGCACAAAAAGCTTATTTCTCTCAAATGTCAAATATTTGGCATAGGTCCTCAGATCCTCAAAAGGTTTTACAGCTGCACCATCGAGAGCATCCTGACGGGTTTCATCACTGCCTGGTATGGCAACTTCTCGTCCTCCGACCGCAAGACACTGCAGAGGGTAATGCGCACGACCCAGTACATCACCGGGGCCAAGTTTCCTGCAATCCACGACCTCTATACCAGGCGGTGTCAGTGGAAGGCCCTAAAAACATCTAATCGAATGGCTACCCAGACTATTTGCATTGCCCCCACCCTCTTTTACACTGCTGCTACTCTCTGTTATCATCTATGCATAGTCACTTTGATAACTCTAACTACATGTACATATTACCTCAATTACCTCGACACCGGCACATTGACTCTGTACCGGTACCCCATGTATATAGCCTCCACATTGACTCTGTACTGGTACCCCATGTATATAGCCTCCACATTGACTCTGTACTGGTACCCCCTGTATATAGCCTCCACATTGACTCTGTACCGGTACCCCCTGTATATAGCCTCCACATTGACTCTGTACCGGTACCCCATGTATATAGCCTCCACATTGACTCTGTACTGGTACCCCATGTATATAGCCTCCACATTGACTCTGTACCGGTACCCCATGTATATAGCCTCCACATTGACTCTGTACCGGTACCCCATGTATATAACCTCCACATTGACTCTGTACCGGTACCCCATGTATATAGCCTCCACATTGACTCTGTACCGGTACCCCATGTATATAGCCTCCACATTGACTCTGTACCGGTACCCCATGTATATAGCCTCCACATTGACTCTGTACCGGTACCCCATGTATATAGCCTCCACATTGACTCTGTACCGGTACCCCATGTATATAGCCTCCACATTGACTCTGTACCGGTACCCCATGTATATAGCCTCCACATTGACTCTGTACCGGTACCCCATGTATATAGCCTCCACATTGACTCTGTACCGGTACCCCATGTATATAGTCTCCACATTGACTCTGTACCGGTACCCCATGTATATAGCCTCCACATTGACTCTGTACCGGTACCCCATGTATATAGTCTCCACATTGACTCTGTACCGGTACCCCATGTATATAGCCTCCACATTGACTCAGTACCGGTACCCCATGTATATAGCCTCCACATTGACTCTGTACCGGTACCCCATGTATATAGCCTCCACATTGACTCTGTACCGGTACCCCATGTATATAGTCTCCACATTGACTCTGTACCGGTACCCCATGTATATAGCCTCCACATTGACTCAGTACCGGTACCCCATGTATATAGCCTCCACATTGACTCTGTACCGGTACCCCATGTATATAGCCTCCACATTGACTCTGTACCGGTACCCCATGTATATAGCCTCCACATTGACTCAGTACCGGTACCCCATGTATATAGTCTCCACATTGACTCTGTACCGGTACCCCATGTATATAGCCTCCACATTGACTCAGTACCGGTACCCCATGTATATAGTCTCCACATTGACTCTGTACCGGTACCCCATGTATATAGCCTCCACATTGACTCAGTACCGGTACCCCATGTATATAGTCTCCACATTGACTCTGTACCGGTACCCCATGTATATAGCCTCCACATTGACTCAGTACCGGTACCCCATGTATATAGCCTCCACATTGACTCTGTACCGGTACCCCATGTATATAGCCTCCACATTGACTCTGTACCGGTACCCCATGTATATAGCCTCCACATTGACTCTGTACCGGTACCCCATGTATATAGCCTCCACATTGACTCTGTACCGGTACCCCATGTATATAGCCTCCACATTGACTCTGTACCGGTACCCCATGTATATAGCCTCCACATTGACTCTGTACCGGTACCCCATGTATATAGCCTCCACATTGACTCTGTACCGGTACCCCATGTATATAGCCTCCACATTGACTCTGTACCGGTACCCCATGTATATAGCCTCCACATTGACTCTGTACTGGTACCCCCTGTATATAGCCTCCACATTGACTCTGTACCGGTACCCCATGTATATAGTCTCCACATTGACTCTGTACCGGTACCCCATGTATATAGCCTCCACATTGACTCTGTACCGGTACCCCATGTATATAGTCTCCACATTGACTCTGTACCGGTACCCCCTGTATATAGCCTCCACATTGACTCTGTACTGGTACCCCATGTATATAGCCTCCACATTGACTCTGTACTGGTACCCCCTGTATATAGCCTCCACATTGACTCTGTACTGGTACCCCATGTATATAGTCTCCACATTGACTCTGTACCGGTACCCCATGTATATAGTCTCCACATTGACTCTGTACCGGTACCCCATGTATATAGTCTCCACATTGGCTCTGTACTGGTACCCCCTGTATATAGCCTCCACATTGACTCTGTACTGGTACCCCCTGTATATAGCCTCCACATTGACTCTGTACTGGTACCCCCTGTATATAGCCTCCACATTGACTCTGTACTGGTACCCCATGTATATAGCCTCCACATTGACTCTGTACTGGTACCCCCTGTATATAGCCTCCACATTGACTCTGTACTGGTACCCCCTGTATATAGCCTCCACATTGACTCTGTACTGGTACCCCATGTATATAGCCTCCACATTGACTCTGTACTGGTACCCCCTGTATATAGCCTCCACATTGACTGTACCGGTACCCCATGTATATAGCCTCCACATTGACTCTGTACTGGTACCCCATGTATATAGCCTCCACATTGACTCTGTACTGGTACCCCCTGTATATAGCCTCCACATTGACTCTGTACTGGTACCCCATGTATATAGCCTCCACATTGACTCTGTACTGGTACCCCCTGTATATAGCCTCCACATTGACTCTGTACTGGTACCCCCTGTATATAGCCTCCACATTGACTCTGTACTGGTACCCCATGTATATAGCCTCCACATTGACTCTGTACTGGTACCCCCTGTATATAGCCTCCACATTGACTGTACCGGTACCCCATGTATATAGCCTCCACATTGACTCTGTACCGGTACCCCATGTATATAGCCTCCACATTGACTGTACCGGTACCCCATGTATATAGCCTCCACATTGACTCTGTACTGGTACCCCCTGTATATAGCCTCCACATTGACTCTGTACCGGTACCCCATGTATATAGCCTCCACATTGACTGTACCGGTACCCCATGTATATAGCCTCCACATTGACTCTGTACCGGTACCCCATGTATATAGCCTCCACATTGACTCTGTACTGGTACCCCCTGTATATAGCCTCCACATTGACTCTGTACTGGTACCCCCTGTATATAGTCTCCACATTGACTCTGTACTGGTACCCCCTGTATATAGCCTCCACATTGACTCTGTACTGGTACCCCCTGTATATAGTCTCCACATTGACTCTGTACCGGTGCCCCCTGTATATAGCCTCCACATTGACTCTGTACTGGTACCCCCTGTATACAGCCTCCACATTGACTCTGTACTGGTACCCCCTGTATACAGCCTCCACATTGACTCTGTACTGGTACCCCCTGTATATAGCCTCCACATTGACTCTGTACTGGTACCCCCTGTATATAGCCTCCACATTGACTCTGTACTGGTACCCCCTGTATACAGCCTCCACATTGACTCTGTACTGGTACCCCCTGTATATAGCCTCCACATTGACTCTGTACTGGTACCCCCTGTATACAGCCTCCACATTGACTCTGTACTGGTACCCCCTGTATACAGCCTCCACATTGACTCTGTACTGGTACCCCCTGTATATAGCCTCCACATTGACTCTGTACTGGTACCCCCTGTATATAGCCTCCACATTGACTCTGTACTGGTACCCCATGTATATAGCCTCCACATTGACTCTGTACTGGTACCCCCTGTATATAGCCTCCACATTGACTCTGTACCGGTACCCCCTGTATATAGCCTCCACATTGACTCTGTACCGGTACCCCATGTATATAGCCTCCACATTGACTCTGTACTGGTACCCCATGTATATAGCCTCCACATTGACTCTGTACCGGTACCCCATGTATATAGCCTCCACATTGACTCTGTACCGGTACCCCATGTATATAACCTCCACATTGACTCTGTACCGGTACCCCATGTATATAGCCTCCACATTGACTCTGTACCGGTACCCCATGTATATAGCCTCCACATTGACTCTGTACCGGTACCCCATGTATATAGCCTCCACATTGACTCTGTACCGGTACCCCATGTATATAGCCTCCACATTGACTCTGTACCGGTACCCCATGTATATAGCCTCCACATTGACTCTGTACCGGTACCCCATGTATATAGCCTCCACATTGACTCTGTACCGGTACCCCATGTATATAGCCTCCACATTGACTCTGTACCGGTACCCCATGTATATAGTCTCCACATTGACTCTGTACCGGTACCCCATGTATATAGCCTCCACATTGACTCTGTACCGGTACCCCATGTATATAGTCTCCACATTGACTCTGTACCGGTACCCCATGTATATAGCCTCCACATTGACTCAGTACCGGTACCCCATGTATATAGCCTCCACATTGACTCTGTACCGGTACCCCATGTATATAGCCTCCACATTGACTCTGTACCGGTACCCCATGTATATAGTCTCCACATTGACTCTGTACCGGTACCCCATGTATATAGCCTCCACATTGACTCAGTACCGGTACCCCATGTATATAGCCTCCACATTGACTCTGTACCGGTACCCCATGTATATAGCCTCCACATTGACTCTGTACCGGTACCCCATGTATATAGCCTCCACATTGACTCAGTACCGGTACCCCATGTATATAGTCTCCACATTGACTCTGTACCGGTACCCCATGTATATAGCCTCCACATTGACTCAGTACCGGTACCCCATGTATATAGTCTCCACATTGACTCTGTACCGGTACCCCATGTATATAGCCTCCACATTGACTCAGTACCGGTACCCCATGTATATAGTCTCCACATTGACTCTGTACCGGTACCCCATGTATATAGCCTCCACATTGACTCAGTACCGGTACCCCATGTATATAGCCTCCACATTGACTCTGTACCGGTACCCCATGTATATAGCCTCCACATTGACTCTGTACCGGTACCCCATGTATATAGCCTCCACATTGACTCTGTACCGGTACCCCATGTATATAGCCTCCACATTGACTCTGTACCGGTACCCCATGTATATAGCCTCCACATTGACTCTGTACCGGTACCCCATGTATATAGCCTCCACATTGACTCTGTACCGGTACCCCATGTATATAGCCTCCACATTGACTCTGTACCGGTACCCCATGTATATAGCCTCCACATTGACTCTGTACCGGTACCCCATGTATATAGCCTCCACATTGACTCTGTACTGGTACCCCCTGTATATAGCCTCCACATTGACTCTGTACCGGTACCCCATGTATATAGTCTCCACATTGACTCTGTACCGGTACCCCATGTATATAGCCTCCACATTGACTCTGTACCGGTACCCCATGTATATAGTCTCCACATTGACTCTGTACCGGTACCCCCTGTATATAGCCTCCACATTGACTCTGTACTGGTACCCCATGTATATAGCCTCCACATTGACTCTGTACTGGTACCCCCTGTATATAGCCTCCACATTGACTCTGTACTGGTACCCCATGTATATAGTCTCCACATTGACTCTGTACCGGTACCCCATGTATATAGTCTCCACATTGACTCTGTACCGGTACCCCATGTATATAGTCTCCACATTGGCTCTGTACTGGTACCCCCTGTATATAGCCTCCACATTGACTCTGTACTGGTACCCCCTGTATATAGCCTCCACATTGACTCTGTACTGGTACCCCCTGTATATAGCCTCCACATTGACTCTGTACTGGTACCCCATGTATATAGCCTCCACATTGACTCTGTACTGGTACCCCCTGTATATAGCCTCCACATTGACTCTGTACTGGTACCCCCTGTATATAGCCTCCACATTGACTCTGTACTGGTACCCCATGTATATAGCCTCCACATTGACTCTGTACTGGTACCCCCTGTATATAGCCTCCACATTGACTGTACCGGTACCCCATGTATATAGCCTCCACATTGACTCTGTACTGGTACCCCATGTATATAGCCTCCACATTGACTCTGTACTGGTACCCCCTGTATATAGCCTCCACATTGACTCTGTACTGGTACCCCATGTATATAGCCTCCACATTGACTCTGTACTGGTACCCCCTGTATATAGCCTCCACATTGACTCTGTACTGGTACCCCCTGTATATAGCCTCCACATTGACTCTGTACTGGTACCCCATGTATATAGCCTCCACATTGACTCTGTACTGGTACCCCCTGTATATAGCCTCCACATTGACTGTACCGGTACCCCATGTATATAGCCTCCACATTGACTCTGTACCGGTACCCCATGTATATAGCCTCCACATTGACTGTACCGGTACCCCATGTATATAGCCTCCACATTGACTCTGTACTGGTACCCCCTGTATATAGCCTCCACATTGACTCTGTACCGGTACCCCATGTATATAGCCTCCACATTGACTGTACCGGTACCCCATGTATATAGCCTCCACATTGACTCTGTACCGGTACCCCATGTATATAGCCTCCACATTGACTCTGTACTGGTACCCCCTGTATATAGCCTCCACATTGACTCTGTACTGGTACCCCCTGTATATAGTCTCCACATTGACTCTGTACTGGTACCCCCTGTATATAGCCTCCACATTGACTCTGTACTGGTACCCCCTGTATATAGTCTCCACATTGACTCTGTACCGGTGCCCCCTGTATATAGCCTCCACATTGACTCTGTACTGGTACCCCCTGTATACAGCCTCCACATTGACTCTGTACTGGTACCCCCTGTATACAGCCTCCACATTGACTCTGTACTGGTACCCCCTGTATATAGCCTCCACATTGACTCTGTACTGGTACCCCCTGTATATAGCCTCCACATTGACTCTGTACTGGTACCCCCTGTATACAGCCTCCACATTGACTCTGTACTGGTACCCCCTGTATATAGCCTCCACATTGACTCTGTACTGGTACCCCCTGTATACAGCCTCCACATTGACTCTGTACTGGTACCCCCTGTATACAGCCTCCACATTGACTCTGTACTGGTACCCCCTGTATATAGCCTCCACATTGACTCTGTACTGGTACCCCCTGTATATAGCCTCCACATTGACTCTGTACTGGTACCCCATGTATATAGCCTCCACATTGACTCTGTACTGGTACCCCCTGTATATAGCCTCCACATTGACTGTACCGGTACCCCATGTATATAGCCTCCACATTGACTCTGTACCGGTACCCCATGTATATAGCCTCCACATTGACTGTACCGGTACCCCATGTATATAGTCTCCACATTGACTCTGTACTGGTACCCCCTGTATATAGCCTCCACATTGACTGTACCGGTACCCCCTGTATATAGCCTCCACATTGACTCTGTACTGGTACCCCCTGTATATAGCCTCCACATTGACTCTGTACTGGTACCCCCTGTATATAGCCTCCACATTGACTCTGTACTGGTACCCCCTGTATATAGCCTCCACATTGACTCTGTACTGGTACCCCCCTGTATATAGCCTCCACATTGACTCTGTACCGGTACCCCCTGTATATAGCCTCCACATTAACTCTGTACTGGTACCCCCTGTATATAGCCTCCACATTGACTCTGTACTGGTACCTCCTGTATATAGCCTCCACATTGACTCTGTACTGGTACCTCCTGTATATAGCCTCCACATTGACTCTGTACTGGTACCCCCTGTATATAGCCTCCACATTGACTCTGTACTGGTACCCCCTGTATATAGCCTCCACATTGACTCTGTACTGGTACCCCCTGTATATAGCCTCCACATTAACTCTGTACTGGTACCTCCTGTATATAGCCTCCACATTGAGTCTGTACTGGTACCCCCTGTATATAGCCTCCACATTAACTCTGTACTGGTACCTCCTGTATATAGCCTCCACATTGACTCTGTACTGGTACCCCCTGTATATAGCCTCCACATTGACTCTGTACTGGTACCCCCTGTATATAGCCTCCACATTGACTCTGTACCGGTACCCCCTGTATATAGCCTCCACATTGACTCTGTACTGGTACCCCCTGTATATAGCCTCCACATTGACTCTGTACTGGTACCCCCTGTATATAGCCTCCACATTGACTCTGTACTGGTACCCCCTGTATATAGCCTCCACATTGACTCTGTACTGGTACCTCCTGTATATAGCCTCCACATTGACTCTGTACTGGTACCTCCTGTATATAGCCTCCACATTGACTCTGTACTGGTGCCTCCTGTATATAGCCTCCACATTGACTCTGTACTGGTACCTCCTGTATATAGCCCCGCTATTATTAACTTACTGCTGCTCTTTAATAACTTGTTACTTCTATTTCTTATTCTTATTTCTTCTTATTTATTTTTTTACTGAATTGTTGGTTAGGGGCTTGTAAGTAAGCATTTCACTGTAAGGTCTACACCTGTTGCATTCAGTGCATGTGACAAATAACATTTGATTTGTTGTGCACAAATTTGTTTACAGGCCTATGGCCTGTGAAAGCCATAGATTAGGGCCTTTGCCCTGTGAAAGCCATAGATTAGGGCCTAATGAATTTATTTCAATTGACTGATTTCCTTATATGAACTGTTTTTGCATGTTGCGTTTAAATACAACATGCAAATATAAAAATACACGTTCTTCTCAACTGCGTTACCCACTCCAGTCAGCTGATGGCGATGTGTCTTTCAGGCGATGCTTTCAGTGTGACGCGTAATCTAGTGGACGGGACGCTTCCTCGATAACAACAGCTAGTTATCCACCTCGTTATCTTGCTAGCCAAAATACCCGAAACAGTCAAGCTCTTTAGACACTTTCGGTGCATCAACCAGTCTGCGTTGAATACACTTCTGTCGTATCTAGTTGCCAGATTTAATTTCATATTTACGTTGTTAGCTGGCTGGTTAAGTTAGGCTAATCGCTCATGCGAACTAGTTACGTTAGCCAGCTAACAACGAGCATGAGCTCCCTAAGCTACTCTCCTCCTGGAAAAGGAGAGGAGGTCTGCTGGACGGAGAAAGGCATGTGGCTGAACATTGTCGTGAAAGAGGAGAAGGAAGAGGAGGATGTCACCGTAAAAGTAGAGGATGAGGCTGTTACAGTGAAAGAAGAAGAGAAAGACGTTACCGTGAAAGAAGAGGAAGACTCGTTCAGAGTGAAAGAGGAGGAGGATGTTACAGTAAAAGAAGAGGAGGAAGATGCAGTTTTTGGAGGAATGAACGAGGGAGAGATAAATGGCACATCGAAAGAGGAAAAGGGGACGGGAGAGTTGATTAACGCCAGTGAGTAGTACTATCTTAGAAACGGGCAAAACTCTGCAGTTGTTGAACTAATGTGTGGTTTTCAAGGGGCGTTCGTTCTATTGACGTTTTATACTTGAACATGTTGTTCTTTACTGTAGGAATTGTTAATGCTACAATGTAAGGTGTGTATATATACCATTAAAGAGCGGGCCACCAACAAAACGTAAACAATGGATCAAATGCATTAAAAGAGCAGCAGTAAATAATAATAGCAGGACGAAATACAGGGGGTACCAGTACAGAGTCAATGTGGAGGCTATATACAGGGGGTACCGGTACAGAGTCAAGGTGGAGGCTATATACAGGGAGTACCGGGACAGAGTCATTGTGGAGGCTATATACAGGAGATACCAGTACAGAGTCAATGTGGAGGCTATATACAGGGGGTACCAGTACAGAGTCAATGTGGAGGCTATATACAGGGGGTACCAGTACAGAGTCAATGTGGAGGCTATATACAGGGGTACCACTACTGTAAGTAGCCATTTCACTGTAAGGTCTACACCTATTGTATTTAGCGCATGTGACAAATACAATTTTATTTGAGCAGCAGTAGCAGTAGTAGCAGTAGTAATAGTAGCAGTAGTGGTGGTAGTAGCAGTAGTAACAGTGGTAGTAGTAGTGGTAGCAGTAATAGTTGTGGTAGTAGTAGTAGTGGCTGCATTAGTAGCATTAGTGGTGGTAGTAATAGTTGTGGTAGCAGTAGTAGTATTGGTAGCGGCAGTAGTTGTGGTAGCAGTAGTAGTAGTGGCTGCAGTAGTAGTATTAGTGGTGGTAACGGTTGTAGTTGTGGTAGCAGTAGTAGTGGTGGCTGCAGTAGTGGCTGCAGTAGTAGCATTAGCGGTGGTAGCGGTTGTGGTAGCGGTAGTAGTAGTGGCTGCAGTATTAGTATTAGCGGTGGTAGCGGTTAGTTGTGGTAGCAGTAGTAGTAGTGGCTGCAGTAGTAGTATTAGCGGTGGTAGCGGTTGTAGTTGTGGTAGCAGTAGTAGTAGTGGCTGCAGTAGTGGCTGCAGTAGTAGCATTAGCGGTGGTAGCGGTTGTGGTAGCGGTAGTAGTAGTGGCTGCAGTAGTAGTATTAGCGGTTGTAGTTGTGGTAGCGGTAGTAGTAGTGGCTGCAGTAGTAGTATTAGCGGTGGTAGCGGTTGTAGTTGTGGTAGCGGTAGTAGTAGTGGCTGCAGTAGTAGTATTAGCGGTTGTAGTTGTGGTAACGGTAGTAGTAGTGGCTGCAGTAGTAGCATTAGCGGTGGTAGCGGTTGTAGTTGTGGTAGCAGTAGTAGTTGTGGCTGCAGTAGTAGCATTAGCGGTGGTAGCGGTTGTAGCCACTACTGTAAGTAGCCATTTCACTGTAAGGTCTACATCTATTGTATTTAGCGCATTTGACTATTAACATTTTATTTGAATAGAAGTAGATATAGTAGCTGTGGTGGTGGTGGTAGTAGTAGTATCAGTAGTAGTGGTTGTGGTAGCGGTAGTAGTTGTGGTAGGAGTTGTGGTAGCGGTAGCAGCAGTAGTGGTGGTAGTAGTTGCAGTAGTATCGGCAGTAGTAGTGGTTGTGGTAGTAGTAGTGGTAGCGGTAGTAGTAGTAGTAGTGGCTGCAGTAGTAGTGGTAGCAATAGTAGTAGTCGTAGTGGTAGCAGTAGTAGTGGTAATGGTAGTAGTAGTGGTAATGGTAGTAGTAGTAGCAGTGGTAGCGGTGGTAGTAGTAGTAGTAGCTACAGTAGTGGTGGTAGCTGTAGTAGTAGTAGCTGCAGTAGTGGTGGTAGTAATAGTAGCTGCAGTAGTAGTCGTAGTAGTAGCTGTGGTAGCTGTAGTAGTAGCAGTAGTAGTAGTGGCAGTCGTAGTAGCTGCAGTAGTAGTCGTAGTAGCTGCAGTAGTAGTAGTGGTAGTAGCTGTGGTAGCTGTAGTAGTAGCAGTAGTAGTAGTGGCAGTCGTAGTAGCTGCAGTAGTAGTCGTAGTAGCTGCAGTAGTAGTGGTAGTAGTCGTAGCTGCAGTAGTAGTGGTAGTAGTAGCTGTGGTAGCTGTAGTAGTAGTAGTGGTAGTCGTAGTTGCAGTAGTAGTGGTAGTAGTAGCTGTGGTAGCTGTAGTAGTAGTAGTGGTAGTAGTAGTAGTAGTAGTAGTGGTAGTAGTCGTAGCTGCAGTAGTAGTGGTAGTAGTAGCTGTGGTAGTAGTCGTAGCTGCAGTAGTAGTGGTAGTAGTAGTAGCTGCAGTAGTAGTAGGTCTGGTAGCGGAAGCAGTAGTTGTAGCTGTAGTAGTAGTAGGTCTGGTAGCGGAAGCAGTAGTTGTGGTAGCGGTGGTATTGTTAGCAGTAGTTGTGGTAGCGGTAGTAGTGTTAGCAGTAGTTGTGGTAGCGGTAGTAGTGTTAGCAGTAGTTGTGGTAGCGGTAGTAGTGTTAGCAGTAGTTGTGGTAGCGGTGGTAGTGTGGAAGCAGTAGTAGTGGTAGTAGCGGTGGTAGTGGTAGTAGTGGTGATAGTGGTAGAGGTAATAGTGATAGCAGTAGTAGTGGTGGAAGTAGTGGTAGCAGTAGTAGTAGCAGTAGTAGTAGTAGCAGTAGTAGTAGTAGCAGCAGTAATGTTAGTAGCAGCAGCAGTAATGTTTGTGGTAATAGCAGCAGTAATGTTAGTAGTAGTAGCAATAGAAGTGGCAGTAGTAGTATTAGTAGTAGTAGCAGTAATGGTAGTAGCAGTAGCAATAGAAGTGGCAGTAGTAGTATTAGTAGTAGTAGTAGCAGCAGTAATGGTAGTAGCAGTAGCGATAGTAGTAGTAGTAGTAGTAGCACTAGTGGTTGGGTAGTAGTAGTAGCAGCAGTAATGGTAGTAGCAGTAGCGATAGTAGTAGTAGTAGCACTAGTGGTTGGGTAGTAGTAGTAGCAGCAGTAATGGTAGTAGCAGTAGTAGCACTAGTAGTTGAGTAGTAGTAGTTGTAGTAGTAGCACTAGTAGTTGAGTAGTAGTAGTAGTTGTGGTGGTAGTAGTAGTAGCACTAGTAGTTGAGTAGTAGTAGTTGTAGTAGTAGCACTAGTAGTTGAGTAGTAGTAGTAGTTGTGGTGGTGGTAGTAGTAGTAGTAGTAATAGCACTAGTAGGTGAGTAGTAGTAGTAGCACTAGTAGTTGAGTAGTAGTAGTAGTGGTAGCAGTAATAGCAGCAATAATGGTAGTAGCGGTAGTAGCAATAGAAGTGGCAGTAGTAGCAGTAATGGTAGTAGCAGTAGTAGTAGTAGTGGTAGTATTAGCAGTGGTAGTGGTAGTAGTAGTAGCGGTGGTGGTAGCAGTAGTAATATGCATCTTTGTAAAACATTAAAAGTGTTTTCTATTAAACCCTAATAACTCCACTTCTCTTCTCTTAATCAACTTGAAACTTGATCCATTGAAGTGTTTTGAATTGTTAGGAGTCCACAAGGGAGGATGTTTAATGCTTCCATGCAACTGTCTCTTTCAGCCTGGACCTATAGTACTATAATATACTGTAATACTTTACTATAGTACTATAAGTATCCTGTTACATTGCTGCTTGCAGCAATATTTATTATGACAGAAATGGGAAATGTTCTGAAAATCTGATCTCAAATGTTCTGACCTTCAGGTTATTGAGGGATCTAGTCTGGATTAAACCTCAAAGGCAGTAGGATTATAAATATCTGGTCACTTTCCCCAATTTTCCAAGATGCCCAGAATCATTAGCGAATAAGCAGGAAATCCGGAATCCTCCAAACCAGGATTTCTGAAAAGCCTGGGAATTCTGGGAAATCAAACCTAATAGGAAGACAGTTTTGTCATGTGGAGGTATCATTCAGGTCTCTGTTTAACTACACGCTCTGTATTTTATTGAGGGATCTAGTCTGGATTTAACCTCATGGGAAGAGTTTTATAATGTGGAGGTTTCATTCAGGTCTATATTTAACAAAATACCTTGTCTTTGGCAGGAGAGAGACCAGACTCTCACTCTGACAGCGGGAAGAGTCCTTCAGGGGAACCAGACCCAGAGACGCCCAAACCAGCAAGACCGCATCACTGCTCCCACTGTGGAAAGAGTTTTACCTGGTTAGGGTACCTAAAACAGCATGAGAGAACACACACAGGAGAAAAGCCTTTCCAATGTTCCCAGTGTGAAAAGAGTTTTACCGTGTTAGTTAACCTGAAAAGGCATGAGAAACTACACTCTGGAGAAAAGCCATTCCAATGTTCCCAGTGTGGAAAAAGTTTTACCCGGTTAGGACACTTAAAAGAGCATGAGAGGACACACACAGGAGAAAAGCCTTACCACTGCCCCCAATGTGAAAAGAGATTTTCACGATCAGGGGATCTAAAAAGTCATGAGAGGACACACACAGGAGAAAAGCCTTACCAATGTTCTCAGTGTGAGAAGAGTTTCACCCAGGTAGGGAACCTGAAAATACATAACAGAATACACTCTGGAGAGAAGCCTTACCACTGCTCCCAATGTGGAAAGAGTTTTACCTGGTTAGGGAGTCTGAATTCGCACGAGTGGACACACAGAGGAGAGATGCCTTACCACTGCTCCCAATGTGAAAAGCGTTTTAGCCAGTTGGAGCACCTGAAATCACATGAAAGAACACATTCAGGAGAGAAGCCTTTCCACTGCTCTCATTGTGGAAAAACATTTTCCCAGTCAGAGGACCTGAAATCCCATGAGAGAATAGAGAGGCTGTGTTCTGACTTATGTTTTTGACTGGAAATGTGTGTGTTTTGAAATCATATTGTTTATATGAAACCAAAATAGGCCTACTCTTGTTTTTTTTTCATTCTGAGACATGATCGATAAAAAATATCTCTTAAGTCTGGGTAGGCTGGGTGGGAGGTAACCCAATGGGTATGTCTGGGTAGCCTTTTGACCTTTTATTAAAACAGGTTTGGCTTCATTGGTGGATAGATGATTGTAGATGCAAGGATGGTTTTCCTAGGTTATCGAAAGGAAACTAAAACGGTGTCAAACAAGGCATATCTACATGGGCATTACATGAAATGCACTTCAACAAAGTTCCAAATCTCATATATATACATACATACACACAATATGAATCAACACTTGGTAAAGTTTCTAGCAGTAAACGGGATTTGAATATTATGTAGAACTCTTAATCAGAGGTGCTAAAAACAAAACTAAAGAGTTACACTATATGACCAAAAGTATGTGGACACCTGTTGTCAAACATCTCATTCCAAAATCATGGGCTTTAATATGGAGTTGGACCCCCCCCCCCCCCCCCCCTTTACTGCTATAACAGCCTCCACTCTTCTGGGAAGGCTTTCCACTAGATGTTTGAACATTGCTGCAGGGACTTGCTTCCATTCAGCCACAAGAACATTAGTGAGGTCGGACACTGATGTTGGGTGATTAAGCCTGGCTCGCAGTCTGCGTTTTCAATTTATCCCAACGGTGTTCGATGGGGTTGAGGTCAGGGCTCTGTGCAGGCCAGTCAAGTTTTCCCACACCGATCTCGACGAACCATTTCTGTATGGGCCTCGCTTTGTGCATGGGAGCATTGTCATGCTGAATCAGGAAAGGGCCTTTTCCCATAACTGTTGCCACAACGATGGAAGCATAGAATCATCTAGAAAGTCATTGGCAGTGTAGCCTAGTGGTTAGAGTGTTGGACTAGTAACCGAAAGGTTGCAAGTTCAAATCCCTGAGCTGACAAGGTACAAATCTGTCGTTCTGCCCCTGAACAGGCAGTTCATTGAAAATAAGAATTTGTTCTTATCTGACTTGCCTAGTTAAATAAAGGTAAAATAAAATAAAAAGTATGCTGTAGCATTAAGATTTCCCTTTATTGGAACTAAGGGGCATAACCCGAACCATGAAAAACAATCCCACACCATTATTCCTCCTCCACCAAACTTTGGCTCCATGCATTGGGACAGGTAGCATTCTCCTGGCATCCACCAAACCCAGACTCATCCGTCGGACTGCCAGATGGTGAAGCGTGAATCATCACTCCAGAGAATGTGTTTCCACTGATCCAGAGTCTAATGGCGGTGAGCTTTACACCACTCCAGCCGACCATTGGCATTGCACATGGTGATTTTAGGTTTGTGTGCGACTACTCATCCATGGAAATCCATTTCATGAAGCTCCCGATGAACAGTTCTTGTTGACGTTGCTTCCCGGAGGCAGTTCGGAACTCGGTAGTGAGTGTTGCAAGCGAGGACAGAGGATTTTTACGTGCTTCAGTACTCCCCTACTACTACTGAGGCATTGTTGCTACAATAAGTTTCCACTTCACAATAACAGCACTTACGGTTGACCGGGGCAGAAATTTGATGAACTGACTTGATAGAAAGGTGGCATCCTATGACGGTGCCACATTGAAAGTCACTGAGCTCTTCAGTAAGGCCAATGTTTGTCTATGGAGATTGCAAGGCTGTGTGCTTGATTTTTATACACCTGTCAACAATGGGTGTGGCTGAAATAAACAAATCTACTAATTTGAAGATGTGTCCACATATATTAAATTCAAAAGGCACTCACACATCTGAGTAATCTAATTTGCAGGGCAACAGTTGAACACGAAGAAGGAAAAAGCGAACCGCACACTGCTCTTGATAGTATCACTGTTCTTGATAGTATCACTGCTCTTGATAGCATCACTGCTCTTGATAGTATCACTGCTCTTGATAGTGTCACTGCTCTGGATAGTATCACTGCTCTTGATAGTATCACTGCTCTTGATAGTATCACTGCTCTGGATAGTATCACTGCTCTTGATAGTATCACTGCTCCTGATAGTATCACTGCTCTGGATAGTATCACTGATCTTGATAGTATCACTGCTCTTGATAGTATCACTGCTCTTGATAGTATCACTGCTCTTGATAGTGTCACTGCTCTGGATAGTATCACTGCTCTTGATAGTATCACTGCTCTTGATAGTATCACTGCTCTGGATAGTATCACTGCTCTTGATAGTATCACTGCTCTTGATAATATCACTGCTCTTGATAGTATCACTGCTCCTGATAGTATCACTGCTCTTGATAGTATCACTGCTCTTGATAGTATCACTGCTCTTGATAGTATCACTGCTCTTGATAGTATCACTGCTCCTGATAGTATCACTGCTCTTGATAGTATCACTGCTCTTGATAGTATCACTTATATTTAATAAGCTTTTACGTATCGGCCTCACGGCCTTCGTCAGAGCTTTTGTGATTAAAAAAAAAAAATGTGCACCATTATGTAGACCTGGCCCCTCCCACATCCGTTCCACACATCGAAAGGGGTTGGAGGCAAAGGGAAAAACAAATAAGTGCTACCAAATATAACAATATACATCTCATAAATATTACCCAAGCGTATAAATAAGACGTATGAAACACGTCTGTAAAACCCCAATGAGGACATAGCAAGTATTCATTAGTCTTTGGGTTCATCGTATGAACCACGTCTGTAAAACCCCAATGTCATCAAAGCTGTCAAAGCTGTCATCAAGGCAAAGTGGGTGGCTACTTTGAAGAATCTCAAATATAAAATATATTTTGATTGGTTTAACACTTTTTTTTGGTTACTACATGTTTCCATATGTGTTATTTTATTGTTTTGATGTCTTCACTATTATACAATGTAGAAAAGAGTCGAAAGAAAGAAAAACCCTGGAATGAGCAGGTGTGTCAACTATTTGACTGGTAGTGTACATCTACATGATGTATTGTTACACCATGTAGGAGCAGCCTAGTCTGTTCATTATATACATCTACATCTACATGATGTATTGTTACACCATGTAGGAGCAGTATGGACATATTTGTTAATTATAATATATGTTTTGGCAAATTAATATGAAATTATCTTAAATGCAGATGTGCAGTAGTCTAGTATTTAAATTCTCACCCAATAAAAATCTGCACTAATGAATCAAAACATGCTTCTCTTTGTACGTTTCCATATAATATTGACTTCTATAATAAACTTTTTGTCTGAAAATAAAATAAGTTCCGTAACTGCGTTACCCACTCTAGTCAGCAGTTGACGATGTTCGCTTTTCTCGCGATACTACTAGCGTGACGTATAATCTAGTTGACGGGGACGGGACACTTCAACAACAGTTAGCCACCTCGCCGAAATATTCAAGGTCTTTATAATGTTTCGGTGTATATTAGCCATTATGTTATAAACACACGTCTACCAGTTACCCGATTTAAATTCATATTTACGTTGTTCGCTAGCTGGTTGGTTAAATTTGCCTATCACTAGTCTAATCGCTAATGCTAACTAGCTAGCTAACTTCCTCGACCATGAGCGCACTAAGATACTGCCCCCATACTAAAGAGGAGGTCGGATGGACGGAGAAAGAAACTCTGTTGAAAGAGGAGAAGGAAGAGGATGCTGTCGCAGTTAAAATAGAAGTAGAGGACGAGGCTGTTACTGTGAAAGAAGAAGAAACTGTTAAAATAGAAGTAGAGGATGAGGCTGTTACAGTGAAAGAAGAAGAGACTGTTAAAATAGAAGTAGAGGATGAGGCTGTTACTGTGAAAGAAGAAGAGATGGACGTTAGAGTGAACGAAGACAAAGGAGAGTTCGGAGTGAAAGAGGAGGGGGATGTTGCCAAAGATATTTATATCTGTGATGTAAAAAAAGAGGAGGAGGATGCCGTTTTTGGAGTGGAGGGAGAGATAACTGTCACAGTGAAAGAAGAAGAAGAGGAGACAGGAGATCTGATTAACACCAGTAAGTAATCGAAGTAAAGTTGGTTTTATTTCCAACATTAGAATATATTCACATATTAAATGCCTACTTTTACAACCTTTGATTTGCATCGATGTGTTGATTTGATAGAATCACATCAAGACATAAAAAATGCATTTAAATCTCTGATCTGCAATAACTTTTTTCATGGGTTGTCATAGAAACCTCAGAACCAGTGCTAAATATTCTAAACTGGTCTGGTCTACTTTCACAACCTTTGATTTGGGAAAAAAAAGTGAATCATTGATTTGATAGAAAGACATCAAATCATTAAAGGCATTTAAATCTATTTGATTAAAAAAGTTATTGTGGATAAGAGATGTAGCCCTTTCCATCACTCACAGCCCATATGTCATCCAGTTTATGGGTTGAAAATGGCAGGTTTGGTCACGCCATACATGACGTCAGAGCTCAGTGGCTGTACAGTAACACGCTATACATGACGTCAGAGCTCAGTGGATGTACAGTAACACGCTATACATGACGTCAGAGCTCAGTGGCTGTACAGTAACACGCTATACATGACGTCAGAGCCCAGTGTCTGTACAGTAACACGCTATACATGACGTCAGAGCTCAGTGGCTGTACAGTAACACGCCATACATGACGTCAGAGCCCAGTGTCTGTACAGTAACACGCTATACATGACGTCAGAGCTCAGTGGCTGTACAGTAACACGCCATACATGACGTCAGAGCCCAGTGTCTGTACAGTAACACGCTATACATGACGTCAGAGCTCAGTGTATGTACAGTAACACGCTATACATGACGTCAGAGCTCAGTGTCTGTACAGTAACACGCTATACATGACGTCAGAGCTCAGTGGCTGTACAGTGACACGCTATACATCATGTCAGAGCTCAGTGGCTGTACAGTAACACGCTATACATGACGTCAGAGCTCAGTGGCTGTACAGTAACACGCTATACATGACGTCAGAGCTCAGTGGCTGTACAGTAACACGCTATACATGACGTCAGAGCTCAGTGGATGTACAGTAACACGCTATACATGACGTCAGAGCTCAGTGGCTGTACAGTAACACGCTATACATGATGTCAGAGCTCAGTGGCTGTACAGTAACACACTGTACATGACGTCAGAGCTCAGTGGCTGTACAGTAACACACTACACATGACGTCAAAGCTCACTTTCTCTGCTGTGTGGGTTTCGACTGACAGCCGTTATAAACTGGAGTGTGGAGCGCAACAAGAAGATGCCCCCCTCCCTCCCTCCCGCTAATGGGGCTACTTCTGCACATTAGTGGTTGTCTGAGTGGAATGCTGTAAATCAAGAGGAGTTGATGTTGTCTTGAGTGGAATGCTGTAAATCAAGAGGAGTTGATGTTGTCTTGAGTGGAATGCTGTAAATCAAGAGGAGTTGATGTTGTCTGAGTGGAATGCTGTAAATCAAGAGGAGTTGATGTTGTCTGAGTGGAATGCTGTAAATCAAGAGGAGTTGATATTGTCTTGAGTGGAATGCTGTAAATCAAGAGGAGTTGATGTTGTCTTGAGTGGAATGCTGTAAATCAAGAGGAGTTGATGTTGTCTGAGTGGAATGCTGTACATCAAGAGGAGTTGATGTTGTCTTGAGTGGAATGCTGTAAATCAAGAGGCGTTGATGTTGTCTTTAGTGGAATGCTGTAAATCAAGAGGAGTTGATGTTGTCTTGAGTGGAATGCTGTAAATCAAGAGGCGTTGATGTTGTCTTTAGTGGAATGCTGTAAATCAAGAGGAGTTGATGTTGTCTGAGTGGAATGCTGTAAATCAAGAGGAGTTGATGTTGTCTTGAGTGGAATGCTGTAAATCAAGAGGAGTTGATGTTGTCTTTAGTGGAATGCTGTAAATCAAGAGGAGTTGATGTTGTCTTGAGTGGAATGCTGTAAATCAAGAGGAGTTGATGTTGTCTTGAGTGGAATGCTGTAAATCAAGAGGAGTTGATGTTGTCTGAGTGGAATGCTGTAAATCAAGAGGAGTTGATGTTGTCTGAGTGGAATGCTGTAAATCAAGAGGAGTTGATGTTGTCTGAAAGATGAAATGTTGAGGATTTTAAGAAATACCGCGTCAATGTCATAGAAGCAAACGACACAGCAGTGAGTCCTAATTGTTCACTTCACATCATTTACAATATCAAGGTTTATGAGCCGTATGTTTGATCCACAGTTACAAGGATGGCATTATAATCCAATCAAATTGTATTGGTCACATACACATGGTTAGCAGATGTTATTGGTCACATACCCATGGTTAGCAGATGTTATTGGTCACATACACATGGTTAGCAGATGTTATTGGTCACATACACATGGTTAGCAGATGTTATTGGTCACATACACATGATTAGCAGATGTTATTGGTCACATACACATGGTTAGCAAATGTTATTGGTCACATACCCATGGTTAGCAGATGTTATTGATCACATACACATGGTTAGCAGTAAACATTCTTAAAGTGGCATTATTAAAGTGACTAGTGTTCCATTTATTAAAGTGGCCAATGATATCAAGTTTGTATATAGGGCAGCCGCCTCTCTGTGCTAGTTTAAAGTGGCTAGTGATACATGTATTACATAAAGATGCAGTAGATGATATAGAGTACAGTATATACGTATACATATGAGATAAATAATGTAGGGTATGTAAACATTATATTAAGTAGCATTGTTTAAAGTGGCTAGTGATATATTTTACATCAATTCCCATCAATTCCCATTATTAAAGTGGCTGGAGTTGAGTCAGTGTGTTGGCAGCAGCCACTCAATGGTAGTGATGGCTGTTTAACAGTCTGATGGCCTTGTGATAGAAGCTGTTTTTCAGTCTCTCTGCCCCAGCTTTGATGCACCTGTCCTGATCTCGCCTTCTGGATGATAGAGGGGTGAACAGGCAGTGGCTCGGGTGGTTGTTGTCCTTGATTATCTTTTTTTGCCTTCCTGTGACATCGGTTGTTGAAGGTGTCCTGGAGGGCAGGTAGTTTGCCCCCAGTGATGCGTTGTGTAGACCGCACCACCCTCTGGAGAGCCCTGTAGTTGTGGACGGTGCAGTTGAACCAGGAACACATCGACAACAGCCACACTCGAAGCGGCATTACCCATCGCTCCACAAAAGCCGCGGCCCTTGCAGAGCAAGGGGAACGACTACTCCAAGTCTCAGAGCGAGTGACATAGCTAGCCATTTCACATCGGTTACACCAGCCTAATCTCGGGAGTTGATAGGCTTGAAGTCATAAACAGCTCAATGCTTGAAGCATTGCGAAGAGCTGCTGGAAAAACGCACGAAAGCGCTGTTTGATTGAATGCTTACGAGCCTGCTGGTGCCTACCATCTCTCAGGCAGACTGCTCTATCAAATCATAGACTTAGTCATAACATGATAACACACAGAAATACCAGCCTTAGATCATTAATATGGTCAAAACGTTTATTCTTTCAGTTAAATATGGAACCGTTCCGTATTATCTGACGGGGGGCATCCCTCAGTCTAATTATTCCTGTTACATTGTAACAACCTTCAATGTTATGTCATAGTTACGTAAAATTCTGACAAATTAGTTCGCCACGAGCCAGGCGGGCCAAACTGTTGCATCTACCCTGACTCTGCGTGCAATGAACGCAAGAGAAGTGACACAATTTCACCTGGTTAATATTGACTTGCGCTTTTGTTAAATTATCCCCGGTTTGGCGAAGTTGGCTGTCTTTGTTAGGAAGAAATAGTCTTCACACAGTTCGCAACGAGCCAGGCAGCCCAAACTATTGCATATACCCTGACCCTTGATGTTTATGGTTAGGTACACGTTGGAGCAAAGACAGTACTTTTTTGCGAATGCGCACTGCATCGATTATATCAGGTCACGCTAGATAAACTAGTAATATCATCAACCATGTGTAGTTAACTAGTGATTATGATTGATTGATTGATTGTTTTTTATAAGATAAGTTTAATGCTAGCTAGCAGCTTACCTTGGCTTCTTACTGCATTCACGTAACAGACAGGCTCTTCGTGGAGTGCAATGTGAGGCAGGTGGTTAGAGCATTGGACTAGTTAACCGTAAGGTTGCAAGATTGAATCCCCGAGCTGACAAGGGAAGCATCTGTCGTTCTGCCCCTGAACAAGGCAGTTAACCCACCGTTCCTAGGCCGTCATTGAAAATAAGAATGTGTTCTTAACTGACTTGCCTAGTTAAATAAAGGTGTAAAAAAAAAACAGCCAAATCGGTCTCCAAAAATACCGATTTCTGATTGTTATGAAAACTTGAAATCGGCCCTAATTAATCGGCCATTACGATTAATCGGTCAACCTCTACTGTAGGCAGTCTCGTCATTGTTGGTCATCAAGCCTACCACTGTTGTGTCGTCTGCAAACTTGATGATTGAGTTGGAGGCGTGCATGGCCACTCAGTCGTGGGTGAACAAGGGAGTACATGAGGGGGCTGGGAACGCACCCAGTGTTGATGATCAGCGGAGTGGAGATGTTGTTTCCTACCTTCACCACCTGGGGGTGGCCCGTCAGGAAGTCCAGGACCCAGTTGCAGAGGACGGGGTCAAGACCCAGGGACTCGAGCTTAATGATGAGTTTGGAGGGTACTATGGTGTTGAATGCTGAGCTGTAGTCAATGAACAGCATTCGTACATAGGTATTCCTCTGGTCTAGATGGGATAGGGCAGTGTGATGGCGATTGCATCGTCTATGGACTCTATGGTCTAGGGTGTCAGGTAGAGTGTCAGGTAGGGTGTCAGGTAGGGTGTCAGGTAAGGTGGAGGTGATATGCTCCTTGACTAGTCTCTCAAAGCACTTCATGATGACAGAAGTGAGTGCTACGGGGCGATTGTCATTTAGTTCAGTTACCTTGGCTTTCTTGGGTACAGGAACAATGGTGGCCATCTTGAAGCATGTGAGGACAACAGACTGGAAGAGGGAATAATGGCCTTACTGAAGAGTTCAGGACTTGACTTTCAACGTGGCTCAGCCATTGGAAGCCACCTTTCCAACAAGTCAGTTTGTCAAATTTCTGCCCTGCTAGAGCTGCCCCGGTCAACTGTAAGTTTTGTTATTGTGAAGTGGAAACGTGTAGGATCAACAACGGCTTAGCCGCAAAGTGGTAGGTTATGCAAGCACACAGAACGGGACCGCCAAGTGCTGAAGTGCTTAGCGTGTTAAAATCGTCTGTCCTTGGTTGCAACACTCACTACCGAGTTCCAAACTGCCTCTGGAAGCTTCATGAAATGGGTTTCCATGGCTGAGAAGCCACACACAAGCCTAAGATCACCATGCTTAATGCCAAGCGTCGGCTGGAGTGGTGTAAAGCTCGTCGCCATTGGACTCTGGGGCAGTGGAAACGCCTTCTCTGGAGTGATGAATCACGCTACACCATCTGGAAGTCCGACGGAAGATTCTGGGTTTGGCGGATTCCAGGAGAACGTTACCTGCCCCAATGCATAGTGCCAACTGTAAAGTTTGGTGGAGGAGGAATAATGGTCTCGGGCTGTTTTTCATGGTTCGGTCTAGGCCCCTTATCTTATCTAGGAGATTCTGTGCTTTCATCTTTGTGGCAACAGTTATGGGAAGGCCCTTTCCTGTTTCATCATGAACATGCCCCCCAGTGCACAAATCCAGGTCCATACAGAAATGGTTTGTCGAGATCGGTGTGATAATATGAAAATGAATCCAACTAAACGAATCCAACAAAACGAATCCAACTAAACGAATCCAACTCAACGAATCCAACTAAACGAATCCAACTAAATGATTCACTCGATTCCAGATGATGTTCAGGAGGTGTCTGATTAAGTTCGGATGCTGCAGGGTTTACAGGCCCTGTGTGTTGTAGTATATCTCAGCTTAGCTCTCTGGCTGAGCTCCTGGGATTCTCTCAGCTGACTGTTCTGGATCTCTGGATGTCGTTCTGTTGGATGGGACCTGTGTTGTATATCTCAGCTTAGCTCTCTGGCTGAGCTCCTGGGATTCTCTCAGCTGACTGTTCTGGATCTCTGGATGGAGATCTATGGAGTATTTCTATATGGAATATGGAGTATTTCTATATGGAGTATTTCTATATGGAATATTCTATATGGGGCATTTCTATATGGAGTATTTCTATATGGAGTATTTCTATATGGAATATGGAGTTTCTATATGGAGTATTTCTATATGGAGTATTTCTATATGGAATATGGAGTATTTCTATATGGAGTATTTCTATATGGAATATTCTATATGGGGCATTTCTATATGGAATATTTCTATATGGGGCATTTCTATATGGAGTATTTCTATATGGAGTATGTAGTTTCTATATGGAGTATTTCTATATGGAGTATGTAGTTTCTATATGGAGTATTTCTATATGGAGTATTTCTATATGGAGTATTTCTATATGGAATATGGAGTATTTCTATATGGAGTATTTCTATATGGAGTATTCTATATGGGGCATTTCTATATGAAGTATTTCTATATGGAATATTCTATATGGGGCATTTCTATATGGGGCATTTCTATATGGAGTATTTCTATATGGAATATGGAGTATTTCTATATGGAGTATTTCTATATGGATAATTTATATATAGAGTATGGAGTATTTCTATATGGAGTATTTCTATATGGATAATTTATATATAGAGTATGGAGTATTTCTATATGGAGTATTTCTATATGGATAATTTATATATAGAGTATGGAGTATTTCTATATGGAGTATTTCTATATGGAGTATTTCTATATTCCCAAAATACACCTTTAATTCTCATAAATGTATAGATTAGATTAATTTAAAGACTAAATATTAAGATAAAATAAGATTATAAATAAAAACGTATTATTATAAATATATATTTCTAAAGTACCCTTCATTGTAATGAATTAAGTTTACATGTGAGAATTGCCAATCTGAGATACCAAAACAATTTTTTCACTTTTACGATGGTGTGGAATCGCCTATGTATTAAAGTGATGAGGTGTGATGGTTCCATACAACTGCCTCCTCATAAGTGTTTTTGAAAATTATGGGCATTTTCTGAAACCTGACCTCAGGTTATTGGGGGGGGGGGGGGATCTAGTCTGGATTAAACCTCATAGGAAGACAGTTTTATCATGTGGAGGTTTCATTCAGGTCTCTGTTTAGTATTTAACTAAATAATCTGTTGTCTTTGACAGGAGAAAGACCACACTCTCACAACAGGAAGAGTCCCTCAGGGGAACCAGACCCAGAGACGCCAAATCCAGCCAGACGACACCACTGCTCCCAGTGTGGAAAGCATTTTACCAAGTTACAGAACCTAAAACAGCATGAGAGGACACACAAAGGAGAAAAGCCTTTTCAATGCTTTCAGTGTGAAAAAATATTTTCATGTTCACAGGATTTAAAAAAGCATGAGAGGACACACACAGGAGAAATGCCCTTCCAATGCTCCCAG
Organism: Oncorhynchus mykiss; assembly: GCF_013265735.2. Lineage (NCBI taxonomy): Eukaryota > Metazoa > Chordata > Actinopteri > Salmoniformes > Salmonidae > Oncorhynchus > Oncorhynchus mykiss. The sequence goes on along the minus strand of NC_048581.1, from coordinate 5,160,108 downwards.
TGTGGAAAGGGTTTTAACCGGTTAGGGAACCTGAAAGAACATACAATAATACACACAGGAAAGAAGCCTCACCACTGCTCCCAGTGTGGAAAGAGTTTTAACCGGTTAGGGAATCTGAAAAAGCATGAGAGAATACACTCTGGAGTGAAGCCTTACCAGTGTTCCTATTGTGGAAAGAATTTTACTCAGTTAGAGAACCTGAAGGAACATGAAAGGACACACACAGGGGAGAAACCACACCATTGCTCTCAGTGTGGAAAGGCTTTTACCACGTCACGAAACCTTAAAGAGCATAAGACGAAACACACCGGAGAAAAGCCTTTCCACTGCTCCCTGTGTGGAAAGAATTTTACCCATTTAGGGAACCTGAAGAAACATGAGAGAATACATTCTGGAGATAAGCCGTACCCCTGTTCCCACTGTGGAAGGAGTTTTAGGTGGTTAGGAACCTTAAAGCAACATGAGAGAATACACACAGGAGAGAAGCCTTTCCAATGTTCCCAGTGTGGAAAGGGTTTTACCCAGTTAGGTAACCTAAAAGCTCATGAGAGGACACACTCAGGAGAAAAGCCTTTCCAATGTTCCCAGTGTGGAAAGAGTTTTACTGTGTTTGTGAGCCTAAAAGAGCATAAGAGAATACACACAGGAGAGAAGCCCTACCAATGCTCCCACTGTGGCAAGAGTTTTAGGGGGTTAGGGAACCAGAAAAAACATGAGAGGACACACACAGGACAAAAGCCTTACTAATTTTCTCAATGTGGAAAGAGTTATAACCAGTTAAGCACCAGAAATCACATGAAATAAAACATTTAGGTGTGAAGCCTTTCCACTGCTCCCATTTTAGTTCCAGGGCTATGATTTCCGCATATTTACAATTTCGGACATTTGGCCCATAGACGGGCCTGTAACTTGGAGAGGGTGGAGCTTTTGGTTCCGGTTCCGATCCCAGTTCTATCTGGTCTCTTAACACGTATGGATCCAGAACTCCATCAAGTGTTACCAACCCAGGAACTAACCCACGGATGTTGTTACACTCGCTTTGTCTAAGGGGTGCTAAGCCTAGTTACATGGTCTGTAACCTGAATGAATGAATGTATGCATTTATGTGAGAAATCAGTTCATGGACCTAGGTGTTGAATTCCCAGGGAGACGGCAACCTTACCTCGGTCCAGGGCCTTGACCTCTTGACCTCTTGGTCGGCCAGTCCAAGACGACTATTATTTGTTTAGATGGTGACGAAACGTAAACATAACCAAAATCATCATCCGCAAAGTCTCCGCCAACCTCACAATCATCATCCCCATGACAACCAAGGACAATGATAGCAGTTCCAGATCAGACTAGCCTACGTCCTCCTCTTCCCGGTGTTCAAAGGGCCGTACGGTTAAAGAAGTGTTTGTACCAGTTGGTCATGACAGTGGGAAGTCCATCCTGTCTGACTGTGCCCACCCTTTTTTACACCAGGGGTTCTTAAACCCTTTTTCAACCTGGGACCCAAATTTAAAAAAAAATCTGTGTTTTCCTGGGACCCAAGTTGATTAAAATATGCAACTATGTGTAAAATATTGGTTGATTTCATTGCCCTTATGCCTAAAACAAATGTAATATAAACAAAAACATATAACAATGAAATGAAATACCCATAAAAAGACTAATCATGTTTATTCTTTAAAAACCTCTTACATATCTGTCTAGGTTGGACCTGTTGCTGTACAAATACAATAAATCATTTCCATTCTGAACTGGAATAAACTGATTGATCACATCACACAGATGTAGAACAGAACACACACACACACACACACACACGGGCTTAGTTTTTGATAGTGCAACCCTAAGTAACAGTAACAGATGAAAAATGATCAGGCCGACCGTACATCTTACTGTGGAAAGTATTGTTGGAAAAAAAAAAGTCTATGTAGGAACTGTTTCTGTTAAAATACAATAACTATTCGTATTATTCTGAACTGGAATAAACTGATCAAACCACACACAGGTTGAAGTTTTCAACAAGCTTGTCTATTCCGGACTCCGGTTATGACAGAGCAACACGGAGGTCATGCTCAGCATTGAGTCACAGGAGAGGCCTTTGAACAATTTTTTTTTTTGGGGGGGGGGACATGTGTACGTTCATGTGCCTTAATAACAAACTGGTATGCCATCTGTAAATACCAATACAATTGTTAAACTACGAGCCTAGTTGTTTTAGCCAACGGAAAAAGACATGAACCTTCCCTCCTCTAGCCACGATTGGCTGAGATAATTGATGGGCTGGACATGCCGAGAAATGAGTTCGGATTGGTCTGCCATGTAGCTTCTGTCTATGAGCTGCTCAGTATCTTTCTAATGTTTCTTATTTTCTCTCATGTTTTTCCACCGAGGCCGATACGTAAAAAGCTTAATAAAGAGCAGTGTGGGAGTTTATTATTATTTTCTCCGTTGAAACAAAAGATCAGCTCAGATGTGCAAGTGCCTTTTGAAGTTGTGATAGAGGCAAAATATGTATTTTGGATGTAGCGGTTGTTAGCTTGAATGCTATAACGCTCATTGACTCAGGCTGGTAGCAAAGCTAGCCAAAGAGCAAGTGCTTTTTAATTATAAAGCAATTGATTTGCGACGATGACACAAACATTACACTAAGCAGGACTTTCAAATTAACCTTACAATTGTAATTCAAAAGTAGTGTGAAATGGACTCATATTCAACCTGTAAATGGAGGCTATTTTTTTGCTGGCAGCCTATGAGAACTCCCCTGAGATTTCCCCCTATGGTGAATTAGTGAATTGCAACGCAGATCTTAATGCTGCAATTTTTGTAATCACAAGAAAGGGGCCTATGTTGGAGGGGCCTATGTTGGAGGGGCCTATATTGGAGGGGCCTATATTGGAGGGGCCTATGTTGGAGGGGCCTATATTGGAGGGGCCTATGTTGGAGGGGCCTATGTTGGAGGGGCCTATATTGGAGGGGTCTATATTGGAGGGGCCTATATTAGAGGGGCCTATATTGGAGGGGCCTATGTTGGAGGGGCCTATATTGGAGGGGCCTATATTGGAGGGGCCTATGTTGGAGGGGCCTATATTGGAGGGGCCTATGTTGGAGGGGCCTATATTGGAGGGGCCTATATTGGAGGGGCCTATATTGGAGGGGCCTATATTGGAGGGGCCTATATTGGAGGGGCCTATGTTGGAGGGGCCTATGTTGGAGGGGCCTATATTGGAGGGGCCTATATTGGAGGGGCCTATATTGGAGGGGCCTATATTGGAGGGGCCTATTGTGGAGGGGCCTATGTTGGAGGGGCCTATGTTGGAGGGGCCTATGTTGGAGGGGCCTATATTGGAGGGGCCTATTGTGGAGGGGCCTATGTTGGAGGGGCCTATGTTGGAGGGGCCTATGTTGGAGGGGCCTATATTGGAGGGGCCTATATTGGAGGGGCCTATATTGGAGGGGCCTATATTGGTGACCAAGAGTCATCTGGCACACATCCACTTTACTACTAATATTTAAAAAACAAGACAGACTATGGCTGTTGTTGCTCACTTGATCATATTATTTTATTATTCTATTTTCAAATAAGTTTATAAACGCATTGAAACATTCATTGGAGTTGTAAGTTGTTGTTCAACATCCTGGGCATCACCTTTTAGCTCAAATAAACTGTAGATTTCTACTGTTGTGGGTCTTTAACCATCTGTCTGACTTTGTTGTTCACACAGGAGAGAGACGTGACTATCGTGGATCCTCTGGGGAGCCTCAACAACATCATGAAGCTGACGAGGCAGAGAAGAGTCTGTCCTCATCAGAACGGCTCAAACACCAGCAGAGACCCAGAGGGAAGAAACCTCACCACTGCTCTAACTGTGGAAAGAGTTACTCAAGATTAGATTCACTAAAAGTACACCAGAGAATTCACACTGGAGAGAAAACGAATAGCTGTTATCAATGTGGGAAGAGTTTTACTACATCTAGCCAGCTGACTATACACCAGAGAACACACACAGGAGAGAAGTGTCATAGCTGTGATCAATGTGACAAGAGATACTCTGGTAAAAGATCTCTGATTAAACATCAGAAAATTCATACATGAAGTAGTTTTTTTAAATGAAATAATGTCACAATGTAGAATGTGATATTATTAATTAATGATGTCACAATGTAGAATGTTTAACATTGTAGTAGGAGTATTTTAATTAATGATGTCACAATGTAGAATGTTTAACATTGTAGTAGGAGTATTTTAATTAATGATGTCACAATGTAGAATGTTTAACATTGTAGTAGGAGTATTTTAATTAATGATGTCACAATGTAGAATGTTTAACATTGTAGTAGGATCATTTTTATTAATGATGTCACAATGTAGAACCCTAAACGTTTGCCCCCCTTTTCTATTGATTTCAGCGTGATATGGATATTAGCCTCATCAGGGGAAAACTCCAGGCTCTGAATTGAAAGAGTCCTATTTAATGTCATTAACAAAGAGTGATTGTCAAATAAAGCGTGACACTTACATTGGCAACCCACTTAAATCAAAATGCACCACTTCAAACTGTAGCGAGCTGTTTTCTACTAATTGTCCAGTGATGTACACTTCATTCCCAGATTCCATGTGTTTTTTAAACTGTTCTAAACGTACGGGCAACCTCATCTCCCCCCTCTCGCGCCATTGATCTCCCATCTCCCATTGGAAAAATACAGCCCACCTAAAGAGAGGTGGAGTTTCTACTGATGTGAGTTCATTTGTGTGTGGGAGCTATAAAAAGATTGTGTTCTCACTTTGAAGACAGAGCGCTCTCTGAATAAAGGACCGAGCTATTGCAGAATCTGAGACTTTGTCTACTTCTTTATTAACTGAAGCCTTACAACCTTCGGGAAAAAGACAAAGCTTTGAGTAGTAGTTGAATTGCAACATTGACATCATCTAGTGACATCACTCCAATATTTCTTTAAAACATTCTAGTTGTCTTTATTCCACTACTGAAGAAGTATGACTCAAATCACCTACTCATATTTTATTAATATAATATATAATATAAATATTATTCATATTTCAAACTTTCATCCTGAAAAAATATAAATGTTTAATAAGTCCATTCCTCCCCATTAATTAAGTTAATTATTACCAATACATGTTAACATTCTGTTTTTATATTTCATCATATTTACATTTCATGTAACATTTAGTAATCTTAATTATTTATGCAACCAACTGACCATTTTTGGGGGTTCAAATTATATTGTTTACAAAGAATGGAATAAAACAAGCTTTTCCTTAGAATGCTCATTAGTCTTTCAGTTTAATTGTTATTCTTTAGTTTTTTTATCCTTTGATTTCAATACAGTTTAATTTTTCCATAACTAGAATCTGTAACAAACAGAGTGGACTACGTTGTAGACTTTACCATTTGCCAAAGTTTGTTTACAAGGAGAGCAAGTTGAGTATTGAGTTGTTGCACACGCTCATTTAACACAGTAGGCGTTACCTAACAAAAATATGCAAATAAATTCTAGAACGCACCTATAGGAACGCTCTTGCTCCTGCTTGGCTCTGCCCACTTCCTCGCTTGTTCTGCCCACTATGATTAATTTGCTTCCATTGGAAACGATAGAACAGAGCCTATCATTGGGTTAGTTATAAAAAAGATTTGGCCACACAGTCTGTGAAGAGCCTGGGGTGTGGCGGACATTAGCCAGCTTGAATAAAGAATATACAAAGGGTATTTGGGCTGGGGGCGGGGATAGGGGCGGGGCTGGGCTGGGGGCGGGGATAGAGCTATCATATCACATTACCGAAGGATTAAGGGGCATACACACAGTTATCATTCTAACAGCTTTTTTTATAATGAAATCTGGCCAAAATAAAATAGTTTTTACTTATTTATATCGTAAGTAAAGAATTCAAGCAGTACATCTCTCCATAATAGTGTAACATCTTCATAAATGTGTTCAATTATAAACCTACTGATGTCTTGCCACAGTTTTCTTACATGAATACAATGCCAAAAAAGATGCAACACTGTTTCTGGGTGGTCATTACAAAAGGTACATTTGGAGTTGATGTTTTCCTTAAACTTCTTCATATAGTGGTTGGCAGGATAATATTTATGAATAATTTTAAAAGAAACTTCCTTAATTTTGTTAATAAGTAGTTATGTGTGTAGCAACATCCAAACTTTTTCCCAACAGATGTGATCAATGAAACCCATTCTAATAAGGCATGACAAGGTATAGACACAACATCCTGTTGAAAGAAGGCTCGTATAGCTCTATTGTTGTTGATGGGACTGAAATAAAAACAAATCTTTCCTACCGATGAGTCAACAGGGTTAATCGTAGGTAATATTCTAAAAACAAATCTTTCCTACTGATGAGTCAACAAGATTAATCGTAGGTAATATTCTAAAAACAAAGAAGTATTTTTATACAATATGTCCCGATTCCATATGTAATATCCGTGTGGAGAAAAAATATGCTTATAAATGAAGGTCCATAACAAGAAAAGCTGCCGATATAAAGCAGAGAGTTTCACTGGAACTTTCTCAATATTATAATTGCAAACCAACATGAAGCATACAAACTTGGTAGTACAGAGTAAATCAATATGACGTTGCGAAATATTGCATTTTACCCACACTGTTGTTACATTGGTGGGTAAAAACGAATGATTGCTAACCGTTAACTTGTTGTCTGAAAATAAAATATACGTTTATCTCAACTGCGTTACCCCCTCCAGTCAGCAGATGGCGGTCTGAGACTTTACGGCGATGCTGCTGGTGTGACGTATAATCTAGTGGACGGAACGATTCTTTCAACAGCAGCAACACCTCGGTAGCTTGATAGACAAAATAGACGAACCAATAAAGCTCTTTAGACACTTTCATATAGCCACGGTGTTTTAAACCCACTTCTGTCGTCTAGTCCGTTATCCCATTTATTTTAAATTTGTACGTTGTTATTAGTCAACTAGCGGGCTGGTTAAGTTAGCATTAGCCTAGCTAACATCCCCGACCATGAGTTCACTAAACTACTCTCGTCTTGCTAAAGACTGGACGGAGGAAGAAGCTTCCCCTCCAGCTATAGAAGAGGAGGTCTGCTGGACGGAGGAAGAAGCTTCCCCTCCAGCTATAGAAGAGGAGGTCTGCTGGACGGAGGAAGAAGCTCTCGTTAAAGAGGAGAAGGAAGAGAAGGTTGTTACAATACAAAAACAAGTAGATGATGAGGCTGTTACAGTGAAAGAAGAAGAGGATGTTACTGTAAAAGAAGAGGATGTTACTGTAAAAGAAGAGGAGGATGTTACTGTAAAAGAAGAAGAGGATGTTACTGTAAAAGAAGAGGAGGAAGACACGTTCAGAGTGAAAGAGGAAGACGATGTTACAGTAAAAGAAGAGGACGGGTCCGTTTTTGGAGTGAAATTGGAGGAGGAGGAGATGACTGTCACATCGAAAAAGGAGGAAGAGGAGGAAACTGGATTTCTGGGCCCGGTTCCCCAAAGCCATCTTAAGGCATCCAGTATTGATGATGAAGTTAGCCGTGAGATGCTTTTGAGAAACCGGGACCTGATTAACACTAGTAAGTACTGTCTTAAATACAGAGGCACAAACTCTGCAGTTGTTGAACTGATGTGTGGTGTTAAAGGGGAAATCTGCCGTTGCTACATCCATATTGTTACTTTTAAATTATTAATTTATAGCCATTGATTCTTGAAGAATATAACACATGCCTCATGAGCTTAGTACAACTGTTATACCCCATCAGAACCCCAAATAAACTTTTTTTACTCCAATGTTTAGAAACAATGTAAACCAGCACTGTATCGCCTCAACATGGTTAAAACTATAATGTTGATATCATGGATGGTCAGTCCTTGCATCCATAGGTCTGTCTATGAATTTGAGAGTAGTTACATTTCTCCAGCCCCATCCATCATCTAATTACCAAAACAGTGGTGGAATGATAGCTTTGTTATTGGTTGAACTGCAGATTAGTTGATTGATGTGTGGCTTTTTTTAAAGGAACAACCTAGGTTTTAAAAAGCAACAAAATGGCTGCTCAGAGACTTGGTTTGGTAAACGGCTTAGGGATGGAGAAATTTAACCACTCTCAAATTCATAGAGAAAGCTATTGTAGCAACCTTAACCCAAAACCTAGTGACCTCATCAAGAAGTTCAGACATCTTGGCATAACAGTTATAAGGTGTTGGCTTGACAGTTGCTGGACTCAGATTGGAATCCTGCTCAAGGCCTCCCCCTGAGTTGACTACACTATGAATATAAGGACTGGCCGTCCATAAGGTCAAAATGATAGTTTTAACCAGATTGAGGCTACACAGTGTTAATTTACCAACAATGGAGTTATACGAGCCTATGTTTTGGTTTCTGATGGGGGAAATACAGTTGAAACATTATTATCACAGATGATATTATCACTGTCTGTGTATTATCACAGATGACATCATCACTGTCTGTGTATTATCACAGATGACATCATCACTGCCTGTGAATTATTATCACAGATGACATCATCACTGACTGAATTATTATCACAGATGACATCTTCACTGCCTGTGAATTATTATCACAGATGACATCATCACTGCCTGTGAATTATTATCGCAGATGACATCATCACTGTCTGAATTATTATCACAGATGACATCATCACTGTCTGAATTATTATCACAGATGACATCATCACTGAATGTGAATTATTATCACAGATGACATCATCACTGCCTGTGAATTATTATTACAGATGACATCATCACTGCCTGTGAATTATTATCACAGATGACATCATCACTGTCTGTGAATTATTATTACAGATGACTGGGGAAACAGACTATCTAGAGCACGTGTCAAACACAAGGCCCGCAGGCCCAATCCGACCCGTGACACATTTCTATCCGACCTACACAGTTATTTGGGTTGTCAATTCAGTTTGGTTCAGCTTCCATACGGCCCGCGATGCGCTGCACTACAAGTCCCAGCAAGCACTGCCAACGTGCTGCACGCCAAACGTCAGTGGATTGCCACAGACACACCCCTCTTCCCAGTTCCACACACAAACCAACCAGTGTGCTGTAACATCTCACTAATGTCTACCAGACCGAAAGTTTAAACATGTTGTAGGCTTAACAATGAATAACCAAGAAACTGAAAACGAAACTATTTTATTTTACATATTAAACCTGTTTTTTAGGCACCAAACAACTTCTAAATACTGTAGACTTCCATTAATGTATTAGACTGGTACCAAACTACCTTCAGACCAGTCTTGTCTGGCTTCTGGGCCTCCTAGAGCAAAACAATGTAGGTGTTGATGAGAGACTCCTCCTCCTTTCAACAGAGGGGTCATATTAGTGTTGTAGTCACGACAGACTCCTCCTCCTTTCCACAGAGGGATCATATTAGTGTTGTAGTCACCAGAGACTCCCCCTCCTTTTAATGTTGTAGTCACCAGAGACTCCGCCTCCTTTTAATGTTGTAGTCACCAGAGACTCCCCCTCCTTTTAATGTTGTAGTCACCAGAGACTCCCCCTCCTTTCCACAGAGGGATCATATTAGTGTTGTAGTCACCAGAGACTCCTCCTCCTTTTAGTGTTGTAGTCACCAGAGACTCCCCCTCCTTTTAATGTTGTAGTCACCAGAGACTCCTCCTCCTTTTAGTGTTGTAGTCACCAGAGACTCCCCCTCCTTTTAATGTTGTAGTCACCAGAGACTCCCCCTCCTTTTAGTGTTGTAGTCACCAGAGACTCCTCCTCCTTTTAGTGTTGTAGTCACCAGAGACTCCCCCTCCTTTTAGTGTTGTAGTCACCAGAGACTCCTCCTCCTTTTAGTGTTGTAGTCACCTGCGACTCCTCCTCCTTTCAACAGAGGGGTCATATTAGTGTTGGAGCCCAAACTGTTTCTATCTGTATCTGTAGCTCTGACACCTTTCACCGCTGATGAGGAAGGCTGATATATGTAGCTCTGACACCTTTCACCGCTGATAAGGAAGGCTGATATCTGTAGCTCTGACACCTTTCACCGCTGATGAGGAAGGCTGATATCTGTAGCGCTGACACCTTTCACCACTGATGAGGAAGGCTGATATCTGTAGCTCTGACACCTTTCACCGCTGATGAGGAAGGCTGATATCTGTAGCTCTGTCACCTTTCACCGCTGATGAGGAAGGCTGATATCTGTAGCTCTGACACCTTTCACCTCTGATGAGGAAGGCTGATATCTGTAGCTCTGACACCTTTCACCGCTGATGAGGAAGGCTGATATCTGTAGCTCTGACACCTTTCACCGCTGATGAGGAAGGCTGATATCTGTAGCTCTGACACCTTTCACCGCTGATAAGGAAGGCTGATATCTGTAGCTTAGACAGACAGATTCTTATGGGGAATGTTGTGTTCTACTAATTACATTTAAGTGGGTGTGTAGACGACAACTCTAAGGGGTTTTAACTTGTCTCCTCCCCCCTCATCTACACTGATTTGGACTGGATTTAACGAGTGACATCGATAAGGATCATGTCTTTAACCTGGATTCATCTGGTCAGTCTGTCATGGAAAGAGAATGTGCTCATAATGTTTGTGACACTCAGTGTTATTACTTCTAAATAAACTGCTGTTCACCATCTGGGACCATTCAACAGTCTAGATTTACCAGGTTATTACTAAATAAACTGTTCACCATCTGGGACCATTCAACAGTCTAGATTTACCAGGTTATTACTAAAAAAACTGTTCACCATCTGGGACCATTCAACAGTCTAGATTTACCAGGTTATTACTAAATAAACTGTTCACCATCTGGGACCATTCAACAGTCTAGATTTACCAGGTTATTACTAAATAAACTGTTCACCATCTGGGACCATTCAACAGTCTAGATTTACCAGGTTATTACTTCTAAATAAACTGTTCACCATCTGGGACCATTCAACAGTCTAGATTTACCAGGTTATTACTTCTAAATAAACTGTTCACCATCTGGGACCATTCAACAGTCTAGATTTACCAGGTTATTACTAAATAAACTGTTCACCATCTGAGACCATTCAACAGTCTAGATTTACCAGGTTATTACTAAATAAACTGTTCACCATCTGGGACCATTCAACAGTCTAGATTTACCAGGTTATTACTAAATAAACTGTTCACCATCTGGGACCATTCAACAGTCTAGATTTACCAGGTTATTACTTCTAAATAAACTGTTCACCATCTGAGACCATTCAATAGTCTAGATTTACCAGGTTATTACTTCTAAATAAACTGTTCACCATCTGGGACCATTCAGCAGTCTAGATTTACCAGGTTATTACTTCTAAATAAACTGTTCACCATCTGGGACCATTCAACCGTCTAGATTTACCAGGTTATTACTTCTAAATAAACTGTTCACCATCTGGGAGCATTCAACAGTCTAGATTTACCAGGTTATTACTAAATAAACTGTTCACCATCTGGGACCATTCAACAGTCTAGATTTACCAGGTTAGTACTAAATAAACTGTTCACCATCTGGGACCATTCAACAGTCTAGATTTACCAGGTTATTACTTCTAAATAAACTGTTCACCATCTGAGACCATTCAATAGTCTAGATTTACCAGGTTATTACTTCTAAATAAACTGTTCACCATCTGGGACCATTCAGCAGTCTAGATTTACCAGGTTATTACTTCTAAATAAACTGTTCACCATCTGGGACCATTCAACCATCTAGATTTACCAGGTTATTACTTCTAAATAAACTGTTCACCATCTGGGAGCATTCAACAGTCTAGATTTACCAGGTTATTACTAAATAAACTGTTCACCATCTGGGACCATTCAACAGTCTAGATTTACCAGGTTATTACTAAATAAACTGTTCACCATCTGGGACCATTCAACAGTCTAGATTTACCAGGTTATTACTAAATAAACTGTTCACCATCTGGGACCATTCAACAGTCTAGATTTATCAGGTTATTACTAAATAAACTGTTCACCATCTGGGACCATTCAACAGTCTAGATTTACCAGGTTATTACTAAATAAACTGTTCACCATCTGGGACCATTCAACAGTCTAGATTTACCAGGTTATTACTTCTAAATAAACTGTTCACCATCTGAGACCATTCAATAGTCTAGATTTACCAGGTTATTACTTCTAAATAAACTGTTCACCATCTGGGACCATTCAGCAGTCTAGATTTACCAGGTTATTACTTCTAAATAAACTGTTCACCATCTGGGACCATTCAACCATCTAGATTTACCAGGTTATTACTTCTAAATAAACTGTTCACCATCTGGGACCATTCAACAGTCTAGATTTACCAGGTTATTACTAAATAAACTGTTCACCATCTGGGACCATTCAACAGTCTAGATTTACCAGGTTATTACTAAATAAACTGTTCACCATCTGGGACCATTCAACCGTCTAGATTTACCAGGTTATTACTAAATAAACTGTTCACCATCTGGGACCATTTAACAGTCTAGATTTACCAGGTTATTACTTCTAAATAAACTGTTCACCATCTGGGACCATTCAACAGTCTAGATTTACCAGGTTATTACTTCTAAATAAACTGTTCACCATCTGGGACCATTCAGCAGTCTAGATTTACCAGGTTATTACTAAATAAACTCTTCACCATCTGGGACCATTCAACAGTCTAGATTTACCAGGTTATTACTAAATAAACTGTTCACCATCTGGGACCATTCAACAGTCTAGATTTACCAGGTTATTACTTCTAAATAAACTTTTCACCATCTGGGACCATTCAACAGCCTAGATTTACCAGGTTATTACTAAATAAACTGTTCACCATCTGGGACCATTCAACAGTCTAGATTTACCAGGTTATTACTAAATAAACTGTTCACCATCTGGGACCATTCAACAGTCTAGATTTACCAGGTTATTACTTCTAAATAAACTGTTCACCATCTGGGACCATTCAACAGCCTAGATTTACCAGGTTATTACTAAATAAACTGTTCACCATCTGGGACCATTCAACAGTCTAGATTTACCAGGTTATTACTTCTAAATAAACTGTTCACCATCTGGGACCATTCAACAGTCTAGATTGACCAGGTTATTACTAAATAAACTGTTCACCATCTGGGACCATTCAACAGTCTAGATTTACCAGGTTATTACTTCTAAATAAACTGTTCACCATCTGGGACCATTCAACAGTCTAGATTTACCAGGTTATTACTAAATAAACTGTTCACCATCTGGGACCATTCAACAGTCTAGATTTACCAGGTTATTACTTCTAAATAAACTGTTCACCATCTGGGACCATTCAACAGTCTAGATTTACCAGGTTATTACTTCTAAATAAACTGTTCACCATCTGGGACCATTCAACAGTCTAGATTTACCAGGTTATTACTAAATAAACTGTTCACCATCTGGGACCATTCAACAGTCTAGATTTACCAGGTTATTACTAAATAAACTGTTCACCATCTGGGACCATTCAACAGTCTAGATTTACCAGGTTATTACTTTTAAATAAACTGTTCACCATCTGGGACCATTCAACAGCCTAGATTTACCAGGTTATTACTAAATAAACTGTTCACCATCTGGGACCATTCAACAGTCTAGATTTACCAGGTTATTACTAAATAAACTGTTCACCATCTGGGACCATTCAACAGTCTAGATTTACCAGGTTATTACTAAATAAACTGTTCACCATCTGGGACCATTCAACAGTCTAGATTTACCAGGTTATTACTTCTAAATAAACTGTTCACCATCTGGGACCATTCAACAGTCTAGATTTACCAGGTTATTACTTCTAAATAAACTGTTCACCATCTGGGACCATTCAACAGTCTAGATTTACCAGGTTATTACTTCTAAATAAACTGTTCACCATCTGGGACCATTCAACAGTCTAGATTTACCAGGTTATTACTAAATAAACTGTTCACCATCTGGGACCATTCAACAGTCTAGATTTACCAGGTTATTACTTCTAAATAAACTGTTCACCATCTGGGACCATTCAACAGCCTAGATTTACCAGGTTATTACTAAATAAACTGTTCACCATCTGGGACCATTCAACAGTCTAGATTTACCAGGTTATTACTAAATAAACTGTTCACCATCTGGGACCATTCAACAGTCTAGATTTACCAGGTTATTACTAAATAAACTGTTCACCATCTGGGACCATTCAACAGTCTAGATTTACCAGGTTATTACTTCTAAATAAACAGTTCACCATCTGGGACCATTCAACAGCCTAGATTTACCAGGTTATTACTAAATAAACTGTTCACCATCTGGGACCATTCAACAGTCTAGATTTACCAGGTTATTACTAAATAAACTGTTCACCATCTGGGACCATTCAACAGTCTAGATTTACCAGGTTATTACTAAATAAACTGTTCACCATCTGGGACCATTCAACAGTCTAGATTTACCAGGTTATTACTAAATAAACTGTTCACCATCTGGGACCATTCAACAGTCTAGATTTACCAGGTTATTACTTTTTGGAGTTGATGATTTCTTGAGCCGCTAAGATATTTGGTTTTGATAGTTGCAAAATACCTATTTTGAATGCAGCAGTTGTTAGCTTGCATGCTAATGCTCATTGACATGCTGGTAGCAAAGCTAACCAAAGAGCATTTTACTGATTGAAGTTGAAGTGTTTTTTAAGTAGAAAGCAGCTGATTTGCGACGATGGCACAGACATTATATTAAGCAGGAGATTCAAACGAGCCTTACAATTATAATCCAAGGTAGTGTGAAATGCACTCATAAGGAACCTGGAAATGGAGGATATTTTTGCTGTCAGCCTATGAGGGCTCCATTGAGTCCCCCCCCCCCCCCATGAGGGTGAATTAGCGACAGAGTTTAATGTGAGTTTCCTTGAGCAGCACTCCCAATATTGCTCAGAAAATGTGTGGTAATATACAGAATACATTGTGGAAAAACTAAAATCTTCGCTCACCATTTTAGCTCCATGCAGATATACTATATCCATAACTAGCGGGTTCTGTATTAGCAGGGAGGAGTTTCTGCAATCAAGTTGAGTGTGCATCGCCCTCGTGCGGCCATTTTGGCACAGAAAGGGGACTATATTCTAGCCTAGAGGGTTTTTTTCCGATTTACTACTAAAGTGAAAAAAATAACACAAAATATGACTTTTGTTGATCACTGACTGTCATATTAAGATAATTGTCAATTAAGTTTATCAAAGCGTTTAAATATTCATTATAGATGTAAATTGTTGTACAACATCCTGGGCATCACCTTTTAGCTTAAAGATACAGTGGATTTCTGCTGTTGTGGGCCTTTAACCATCTGTCTGACTTTGTTGTTCACGCAGGAGAGAGACCTGACTATTGTGGATCCTCTGGGGAGCCTCAACAACATCATGAAGCTGACGAGGCAGAGAAGAGTCTCTCCACATCAGAACATCTCAAGAAACACCAACGGAAACCCACAGGGAAGAAATCTCACCACTGCTCTGACTGCGGGAAGAGTTACTCAAGATTAGATTCACTAAAAGTACACCAGAGAATTCACACAGGCGATACAGCTCACTGCTCTGACTGTGGGAAGAGATTCACCTCTTCAGCTGACCTAAAAAGACATGAGAGAATCCATACAGGAGAAAAACCTTATAGCTGTGATCAATGTGGGAAGAGATTTACTCACTCAAGCTGCCTGAAGGTACACCAGAGAACACACACTGGAGAGAAACCTTATAGCTGTGATCAATGTGAGAAGAGATTTGTTACATCTAGCCGTCTGACTATACACCAGAGAACACACACAGGAGAGAAACCTTATAGCTGTGAGCAATGTGGGAAAAGTTTTAATGTTCGAAGCGGCCTGAAAACACACCAGACAACACACACAGGGGAGAAATCTTTTAGTTGCTCTGACTGCGGGAAGACCTTTTCAAAATTATATACATTACAGTTACACCGGACAATTCACACTGGGGAGAAACTTTATAGCTGTAATCAATGTAGGAAGAGTTTTAATCACTCAAGCTTGCTGAAGGTACATCAGAGAACACACACAGGAGAGACATCTTTTATAGCTGTGATCAATGTGGGAAGAGATGTGTTACATCTAGCAGTCTGACTATACACCAGAGAACACACACAGGAGGCATATCGTACAGCTGTGATCAATGTGGGAAAATACTTACATCTAGCCATCGGACTGTTCACCAGCGGACACACGAGAGAACCCTTGTAGCTGTAATCAATGTGGGAAGAGTTTTACTCGGCCAAACATCCTGATATCACACCAGAGAACACAGGAGAGACACCTCGTAGCTGTGATCGATGTGGGAAGAGAGACGCTGGTAAAGTATCTCTGATTAAACATCAGAGAAAATGCATATATGAAGGAGTTGTTTCATGACATCAATACGATGATGTCACAATGTAGAATGTTTTAACATTGTAGTAGGAGTATTTTAATGATGTCACAATGTAGAATGTTTTAACATTGTAGTAGGATTAATTTAATGATGTCATAATGTAGAATGTTTTAACATTGTAGTAGGATTAATTTAATGATGTCACAATGTAGAATGTTTTAACATTGTATTAGGAGTATTTTGATGATGTCATCATGTAGAATGTTTTAACATTGTAGTAGGATTAATTTAATGATGTCACAATGTAGAACCCTAAACGTTTGTCTCCTGTTCTATTGATTTCAACATGATATCGAAATGAGTGATGACAAAAAATGTGTTGCGTTTCTCTTCGTTTTGGGGACCCCTACATTTAAATGCATCACTCCAAAATGTAGCTGATTGTCTTCTGCAGGTTGTCCTCTAACCAGTGAGGTAAAATATATCTCCCATTTCTATGTTTTAAATTTTTTTTTATAGTTGTGTTAGTTTTAACAGCACATACAACCTGATTTCCCCCCTAATCGATATCAGTGATTTATTGTTGTTGTTTTTGGTGTAATCGTGTAACATTTAGTAATCATAATTATTTATGTAACCAACTGACATTTTTTTTGTTTACTAATAATGTAGTAAAACAAGTTTATATTTCTGGTTGGATGTTACATCCTATTCTTACTATTTTAATGTATTTTCCTCAGAGTGATCATTAGTCTTTCAGTTTTTATTGTTATTCCTAATGTTTGTTGTGGTGTAAATATTTAGTGTAGTTTTTATTTTCATCGTTTTTATTTGTTTGTTTTTTCCTGTGAAGCGCATTAAGTTGCATCCATGTCTGAAATGTGCTGTATAAATAAAGCTTGATTTCAACATATTGTAAAACAAATTAACCCAACCACCGACCAATTAACAGACTCTATGTAAACCAATGATGAAATATGTGCAAAAGCAACACAAATCTTGGTCCATCTCAGTATGAAAAACTGTATCAATTCAGTATATCTTCCACTATGTCTAAATAATACACGGTATGCCAGTTTAGTATCTCTTTTCAACTAATCCAGTACATTCTTGTTGAACATTTAGAAATTGTAGTGTAATATAGAAATACTCATCAACTGGATGAGTCACCATTTAGTTTGGAAATGATACAACCATTATGTAACGTAAACTCACTCACTTTTGTACATCCTCTTGGTCCGCACAATTGACCTTATTTTAGCACCAAAAAAACGTAATACTTCCAGATCAACTGTAATATGAATACTACTGTAAAGCGGAACTTCTTCCCTTTACAACAAAATCAAAGAGGAGATCTCGACGCTGCCTGTTTTTGCATGATTTACGTAAGTGATGGAGCTTCGCCGGGCCTTTTTTTTAAATGGCAGGTTGGGAGCGAAGGCTACGAAGTGATCGTGAAAGGGGGAAATATGTTGTGTGAGGAAACAGGTTTTTTCACTCGATATGTCGAACTAATCAACTTTAAAATGTAAATAAAACAAGAAAGAGTTTATATAATGTCTCATCATATCCTTCTTTCTCCCAGCCGGGAGAACATGGTTGAGGTGGTGTTGCTGCCATCACACACCGCCCATGTTGATGCATCCAGCCGGGAGAACATGGTGGAGGTGGTGTTGCTGCCATCACACACCGCCCATGTTGATGCATCCAGCCGGGAGAACATGGTGGAGGTGGTGTTGCTGCCATCACACACCACCCATGTTGATGCGTCCAGCCGGGAGAACATGGTGGAGGTGGTGTTGCTGCCATCACACACCACCCATGTTGATGCGTCCAGCCGGGAGAACATGGTGGAGGTGGTGTTGCTGCCATCACACACCACCCATGTTGATGCATCCAGCCGGGAGAACATGGTGGAGGTGGTGTTGCTGCCATCACACACCACCCATGTTGATGATCCAGCCTGGAGAACATGGTGGAGGTGGTGTTGCTGCCATCACACACCACCCATGTGATGCAGCAGCCACTGAACATCAGTGTCTTTGGCCCCCTGAAGTCGGTTTTCACCACCAACGCGGCACGCCTGGGCCTGGAGAGTAGGGGATGTTGTCGTCGGCAAGAAACACTTCTCTGCCATGCTGCACCATGCCTACCCCAAGGCGGTGAGCAGTGAAAACATCAAGGTTGGGTTCAGGAAGGCAGGGATTTTCCCCCTTGAACCGGAAGGCCTATGTCCACACCCAGATGGTGAGGATCGCAGAGGCACCCACAGCAGCGACAACCGCGACCCCCACAGCAGCGACAACCGCGACCCCCACCGCAGCGAAACCCGCGACCCCCACAGCAGGGACAACCGCGACCCCCACAGCAGCGACAACCGCGACCCCCACCGCAGTGACAACCGCGACCCCCACCGCAGCGACAACCGCAACCCCCACCGCAGCAACAACTGCGACCCCCTGGTGGCTCCTACAGCAGTGAACACCGCAGTTCCAGCAGCATCAACCCCATCCCCTGTGTGCTGTCCCACCTGCTAGCAGGTCTCCCCAACCCCGTCCCCTGTGTGCTGTCCCATCTGCTAGCAGGTCTCTCCAACCCCGTCCCCTGTGTGCTGTCCCACCTGCTAGCAGGTCTCCCCAACCCCGTCCCCTGTGTGTGCTGTCCCACCTGCTAGCAGGTCTCCCCAACCATTGCAGCCATTGTCTCAGCGAGGCTGGCAAACGTACTGATGCCTCCCATCTTGGTGTGACCGTGAGGCGCAGACTTCCCCTGCCAGCTCATATATCTTTATGTACATATTCTTTATCCTTTTACACTTGTGTGTATAAGGTAGTAGTTGTGGGATTGTTATGTTAGTTTATTACCGCATTGTCGGAACTAGAAGCACAAGCATTTCGCTACACTCGTGTTAACATCTGCTAACCGTGTGTGTGTGACCAATAACATGTGATTTGGAGAAACAGATGCCCCAAAAGTCCTCAACTGGCAGCTTCATTAAATAGTACCCGCAAAACACCAGTCTCAACGTCAACAGTGAAGAGGCGACTCCGGGATGCTGACCTTCTAGGCAGAGTTGCAAAGAAAAAAACATTTCTCAGACTGGCCAATAAAAAGAAAAGATTAAGACGTGCAAAAGAACACAGACACTGGACAGAGGAAGATTGGAAAAAAGTGTTATGGACAGACAAATCTAAGTTTGAGGTGTTCGGATCACAAAGAAGAACATTTGTGAGACTCAGAAAAAATGAAAAGATGCTGGAGGAGTGCTTGACGCCATCTGTCAAGCATGGTGGACACAATGTGATGGTCTGGGGGTGCTTTGGTGGTGGCAAAGTGGGAGATTTGTACAGGGTAAAAGGGATATTGAAAAAGGATGCTATCACTCCAGTTTGTAACGCTTAATTGGAGCCAATTTCCTCCTACTGCAGGACAATGACCCAAAGCACAGCTACAAACTATGAAATAACATTTTAGGGAAGAAGCAGTCAGCTGGATTTCTGTCTATAATGGAGTGGCCAGCACAGTCACCAGATCTCAACTCCTATTGAGCTGTTGTGGGAGCAGCTTGATCGTAAGAAGTGCCCATCAAGCCAATCCAACTTGTGGGAGGTGCTTCAGGAAGCATGGTGTAAGGGTCTGTGTAGCTGGTGCAGAGGAGTCAGGCACAGGACAGCAGAGATGAGGGAATAAAAGTAACTTTACTGAAAATCATCAAAATACAAGATAAATCCAAGCCCACAATACGGACCACAATACAACAAACAATCACTCACAACCAAACATGGGGAACAGAGGGTTAAATAATAAACAGGTAATTGGGTGGGTGAAACCAGGTGTGTAAGACAAAGACAAAACAAATGGAAAATGAAAAGTGGATCGGCTAAAAGGCCGGTGACGTCCACCGCCGAACAAGGAGAGGGACCGACTTCGGCCGAAGTCGTGACACATGGGGTGAAAACTCTTCAGATTACCTCAACAAGTTGACAACTAGAAAGGTCTGTAAAGGCTGTAATTGCTGCAAATTGAGGATTTTTTTTGACAAAAGCTAAGTTTGAAGGACACAATTATTATTTAAATTAAAAATCTTTATTTATAAACTTGTCCATGGCTTGACTATATTTCCTATTCATTTTGCAACTCATTTCATGTATGTTTTCATGGAAAACAAGGACATTTCTAAGTGACCCCAAACTTTTGAACGGTAGTGTACATGCTATTTTAGGTTATAATCATGTTATAATGCTCATGTACAAAACATTAGGAACACCTGCTCTTTCCATGACATAGACTGACTGGTGAATCCAGTTGAAAGCTATTGATGTCACTTGTTAGGGGGGAGACAGGTTAAAGAAGGATTTTTAAGTCTTGAGGCAATTGAGGCATTGTAGAGGCAATTGAGGCATTGTAGTGGCAATTGAGGCATTGTAGAGGCAATTGAGGCATTGTAGTGGCAATTGAGGCATTGTAGAGGCAATTGAGACATTGTAGAGGCAATTGAGGCATTGTAGAGGCAATTGAGGCATTGCATATGTGTGCCATTCAGAGGGTGAATGGGCAAGACAAAATATTTAAGTGCCTTTGAATGGGATATGGTAGTAGGTGCCTCGCTCACCGGTTTGAGTGTGTCAAGAACCAACCAAAGGATATCCAGCCAACCTCAGACGAGCAAAAACTTGAGACTTCCTTAGATATTGTGCACTAACTGTTGTTTACAAATATACACAAGCCCCCGCCCCGTGTCTTACCAGAGGCTGCTGTTCCATCCTGCCGATAGAGTGTATAACCCGCCAGCTGTATGTTATCAATGTCGTCGTTCAGCCACGAGTCGGTGAAACAATAGGATATTACAGTTTTTAATGTCCCGTTGGAAAGATATACAGGGGACGGGGTTTCCGTTTGTCCCATTTATTTTCCAGCGATTGAACGTTAACTAGCAGTACGGAGGGCAAAGGCAGATTAGCCACTCGTTGCCTGATCCTCACAAGGCACACCGATCTCTCTTCCCGCAAAATCTCAGTTTCCTTCTCAAGCGAATGATGAGGACGAGGGCCTGTTTGGGTGTTTGGAGTATATCCTTCCCGTCCGACTCATTTAAAGAAAAACTCTTCGTCCAATTTGAGGTGAGTAATCGCTGTTCTGATGTCCAGAAGCTCTTTTCGGTCATAAGAGACGGTAGCAGCAACATTATGTACAGAACAAATTACGAACAACGTGATAAAACAAACCAAAATAGAACGGTCGGTTAAGAGACAGTAAAACAGCAGCCATCTCCCAATTTACAGCAGGTTATATCAACTGTACTGCAGGGATGGACACGTAAGAAAATTGAGGTTGTGGTGGCAGCTGCAGAGAGGTATTTGCGAGTGCGAGACTTGACGTCAGAAGAGTGTGTGTTAAGTGGTGGTGTCCCATCCTTTCAGGCTGTTGGCCTGAGGTAGGGCTAAATATATTTAAATAGTGGAGTAGGGTGGTGGGTTGTTTGTGATTGTAGGGTATTTGATTTATTAATTTTAAAAACATCTAATAAAGCAAAGTATAAGGGAGTTATACTCCAGTCTAGTGGGTGGCGGTAATGCAACATTTATTGGATGCCAACTGCCGTTAAACCACATCGAAGAAGAAGAAGAATCTAGTGGATCACGTGACACGGGACGCTTCTTCAACAACAACACGGCCACTGATTCATTCAGTCGCCACTCGGTAGTTAGCCAACGTAAAATCGGAACATTGAAGCTCTTTAGACCATTTGTGTGTGTATTGATCTCGGTGTCGTTTGCTTGTTAAAATTGACACATGTGTTAAGGTTGATTATACTGAGCCTAAGCGCTAGGCTAATGCTAATTTTAGGTAGCCCAACCATGAACTCACAAATATACTCCCATCCTGCTAAAGAAGAGGGGGTCTCCTGGACGGGGAAAGAAGCTCTGGGTCTGAACATTGTCGTAAAAGAAGAGGAAGAGGAGAATATTACAGTGGAAGAAGCTTTCAGAATAAAACAGGAGGAAGAGGAGGCTATCACGTATAACGATGTTATAGTGAAAGAAGAGGAAGAAGCTTTCCGAATAAAAAAGGAGGAAGATGAGAATGTTACAGTGAAAGAAGAGAAAGAACATTTTGGAGTGAAAGAGGAAGATGAGGCTATCTCAATAAAAGAGGAGGAAGAGGAAGATGTTCTGGGAGTGAAAAGGGATGAGGAGGAAGGAGAGGAAGTGGAGACTGGAGATCTGATTGACACTAGTGAGTATTGTCTTAAACACGGACACAAAACTCCGTTGTTGAATTAATGTATGGTTTTAAAGCCAAGGGGGCTTTCCACCATAGTTTTACAATTAAATATGTTGTTCAGTACTGTAGGAAGTGTTAAATGGGAAATCTGCGACATGTTTGGACTTTTAAATGAATGATATATATTTGTATTTATTTTACCTTTGTTTAACTAGGCAAGTCAGTTAAAGAACAAATTCTTATTTTCAATGACGTCCTAGGAACAGTGGGTTAACTGCCTGTTCAGGGGCAGAACGAGAGATGTACCTTGTCAGCTCCGGGGTACTTGCAACCTTCCGGTTACTAGTCCAACACTCTAACCACTAGGCTACCCTGCCGCACCATATAGAGGCCTAGCCATTGATTCTTAGAGAATATAACTTAGAAATACACCAATGAGCTGATGTAACAGATGTGAAACGGCTAGAAGGTTAGCGGTGCGCGCTAAATAGCGTTTCAATCGGTGACGTCACCTGCTCTGAGACCTTGAAGTAGTGGTTCCCCAAGGGCCGCGGCTTTTGTGGAGCGATGGGTAACGATGCTTCGAGGGGTGACTGTTGTAGTTGTGTGCAGAGGGTCCGTCCCTGGTTCGCTCCCGGGTACGGGGGAGGGGACGGTCTAAAGTTATACTGTTACACTTGTTCTACCTCACCAGAACCCAAACTTGGTGTACTCCATTGTGTGTAAACAATGTAATTGTAAACTAACACCGTATAGCCTCAACACGTGGTTGAAATTGTCATTTTGATCTCAGGCGTGGTCAGTCCTTGCATCCATGGCTCTGTCTATGAATTTGCGAGTGGTTACCTGTCTATCTGCAAACTCATCCGTCAGTGACAGCGGTGGGGGAGAAAGTACCCAATTGTCATACTTGAGTAAAAGAAAAGATAACTTAATAGAAAATGACTCAAGTAAAAGTGAAATACGACTTGAATAAAAGTCTTAAATTATTTGTTTTTTATAAAAATACTTTAAGTGCCAAAAGTAAATGTAATTGACAAAAAATATCCGTAAGTATAAAAAGTAAAAATTTAAATCATTTCACATTCCTAATATTAAGCAAACCACACGGTACAATTGTCAATTTAATGAATACATTTTTATGATAACCAGGGGCCACACTCCAACACTCGGACATAATTTACAAACGGAGCGTTTGCGTTTTAGTGAGTCCGTCCAGATCAGAAGCAGCGTGATAAGTGCGTGAATTGTACCAGTTTTCCTGTCCTGCTAAGCATTCGAAATGTAACATGTTCATTTAAGCGTCAGGAGTAAAAAAAGTACATTATTTTCTTTAGGAATGTAGTGGAGTAAAAGTAGTAAAGTACAGATAGCCCAAAAAACGACTTAAGTAGTACTTTGAAGTATTTTTTTTACTTAAGTAGTACTTTAAAGTATTTTTTACTTAAGTAGTACTTTAAAGTATTTTTTACTTAAGTAGTACTTTAAAGTTTTTTTTTTACTTAAGTAGTACTTTAAAGTATTTTTTACTTGCATACATTTCACTACTGCTCAGTGACGCTTAAACGTTTAATTTAGCCTCTATACTGATATCAACACTTATATTTAGTTGTGTATATATTTTTTCTGCCACTTTGAAATGGAACTGTTTGTGTTTTTTAAAACTATTTTGCAGATATGAAGCAAACAGTCAATCATAATATCACTCAAATTCCCAGTTTATGCTACAAAATCAACTCTATATGAGTTAAAAAAAAAAAAAAAGGTTATATTTGTCTCAATGTTCCGTGATGTACACTAGGCTTTGTTGGCAGAATAGATGGATGCAGTTCAATGCATTATTAATATAATTCACCAATACATTTCTTGGTAGTCCAAAACATATTGCTATCAGGTTGTAAATCACAGCTGGTCTGGTACATTTGTAATGCACGTGATTGAGGACCCAAAAGCGGTTTAACAAAAACAGAGTTCTTTAATGTCGAAACACAGGTAAGACATAGATCCTCTTCAAATGGATATGATGGCAAAATAAACAACCCGCAGAGAGGGCGACAAATGAAACAAAGTCCTTCTGAATATCACAGAAGAGTTCCCCTTCTAGCAGCAGAGGAGAATAGCTGGGTTAGAGTCCTCTTCTAGCAGCAGAGGGGATTAGCTGGGTTGTAGAGGACAGAGGTACCTGATCACACGTAGCCTCAGATGAACAGGCAGATTCCGACAGGACAGGACAAGGTTGAAGCAAACAAGACGATAGTTTGGTTCTGGCATGAGAAACTCAAACGAGAATCTGACAAAGACAGAAGCAGGAACAGAGAGAGAAATAGAGACCCAATCAGAGGGAAAAAGGGAACAGGTGGGAAAAGGGTGAACGAGGTAGTTAGAGAAGACAAGGAACAGCTGGGGGAAGGAGGGGAAGAGAAGGCAACCCAATACGACCAGCAGAGGGAGACAGGGTGAAGAGAAAGAACAGGAACAAGACACAACATGACAATACATGACAGTACCCCCCCACTCACCGAGCGCCTCCTGGCGCACTCGAGGAGGAAACCTGGCGGCAACGGAGGAAATCATCGATCAGCGAACGGTCCAGCACGTCCCGAGAGGGAACCCAACTCCTTTCCTCAGGACCGTACCCCTCCCAATCCACTAGGTACTGATGACCACGGCCCCGAGGACGCATGTCCAAAATCTTACGGACCCTGTAGATAGGTGCGCCCTCGACAAGGATGGGGGGGGGGGGAAGACGAGCGGGGGCGCGAAGAACGGGCTTAACACAGGAGACATGGAAGACCGGGTGGACGCGACGAAGATATCGCGGAAGAAGAAGTCGCACTGCGACAGGATTAATGATCTGAGAAATACGGAACGGACCAATGAACCGCGGGGTCAACTTGCGAGAAGCTGTCTTAAGGGGAAGGTTCTGAGTGGAGAGCCAAACTCTCTGACCGCGACAATATCTAGGACTCTTAGTTCTACGCTTATTAGCGGCTCTCACAGTCTACGCCCTATAACGGCAAAGTGCAGACCTGACCCTCTTCCAGGTGCGCTCGCAACGTTGGACAAAAGCCTGAGTGGAGGGGAAGCTGGACTCGGCGAACTGAGACGAGAACAGCGGAGGCTGGTACCCGAGGCTACTCTGAAAAGGAGATAGCCCGGTCGCAGACGAAGGAAGCGAGTTGTGGGCGTATTCTGCCCAGGGGAGTTGTTCTGACCAAGACGCAGGGTTACGAAAAGAAAGACTGCGTAAGATGCGACCAATAGTCTGATTGGCCCGTTCTGCTTGACCGTTAGACTGGGGGTGAAAGCCGGAAGAGAGACTGACGGAAGCCCCAATCAAACGGCAAAACTCCCTCCAAAATTGAGACGTGAATTGCGGACCCCTGTCCGAAACGACGTCTGACGGAAGGCCATGAATTCTGAAAACATTCTTGATGATGATTTGTGCCGTTTCTTTAGCAGAAGGGAGCTTAGCAAGGGGAATAATATGAGCCGCCTTAGAGAACCTATCGACAACCGTAAGAATAACAGTCTTCCCCGCTGACGAAGGCAGTCCGGTGATAAAATCTAAGGCGATGTGAGACCACGGTCGAGAGGGAATGGGAAGCGGCCTGAGACGGCCGGCAGGAGGGGAGTTACCGGACTTAGTCTGCGCGCAGACCGAACAAGCAGCCACGAAACGACGCGTGTCATGCTCCCGGGTGGGCCACCAAAAACGCTGGCGAATGGAAGCAAGCGTACCCCGAACGCCAGGGTGGCCGACTAACTTGGCAGAGTGAGCCCACTGAAGAACGGCCAGACGAGTAGGAACGGGAACGAAAAGAAGGTTCCTAGGACAAGCGCGCGGCGACGGAGTGTGAGTGAGTGCTTGCTTTACCTGCCTCTCAATTCCCCAGACAGTCAACCCGACAACACGCCCCTCAGGGAGAATCCCCTCGGGGTCAGTGGAGGCTACTGAAGAACTGAAGAGACGAGATAAAGCATCAGGCTTGGTGTTCTTAGAGCCCGGACGATAAGAAATAACGAACTCGAAACGAGCGAAAAACAGCGCCCAACGAGCCTGACGCGCATTAAGTCGTTTGGCAGAACGGATGTACTCAAGGTTCCTATGGTCAGTCCAAACGACAAAAGGAACGGTCGCCCCCTCCAACCACTGTCGCCATTCGCCTAGGGCTAAGCGGATGGCGAGCAGTTCGCGGTTTCCCACATCATAGTTACGTTCCGACGGCGACAGGCGATGAGAAAAATACGCGCAAGGGTGGACCTTGTCGTCAGAGAGGGAGCGCTGAGAAAGAATGGCTCCCACGCCCACCTCTGACGCGTCAACCTCGACAACGAACTGTCTAGAGACGTCAGGTGTAACAAGGATAGGTGCGGATGTAAAACGATTCTTGAGGAGATCAAAAGCTCCCTGGGCGGAAACGGACCACTTAAAGCACGTCTTGACAGAAGTAAGGGCTGTGAGAGGAGCTGCCACCTGACCGAAATTACGGATGAAACGACGATAGAAGTTCGCGAAGCCGAGAAAGCGCTGCAGCTCGACGCGTGACTTAGGGACGGGCCAATCAATGACAGCTTGGACCTTAGCGGGATCCATCTTAATGCCTTCAGCGGAAATAACAGAACCTAGAAATGTGACGGAGGAGGCATGAAAAGTGCACTTCTCAGCCTTCACAAAAATACAATTCTCTAAAAGGCGCTGGAGAACACGTCGAACGTGCTGAACATGAATCTGGAGTGACGGTGAAAAAATCAGGATATCGTCAAGGTAAACGAAAACAAAGATGTTCAGCATGTCTCTCAGGACGTCATTGACTAATGCCTGAAAGACAGCTGGAGCGTTAGCGAGGCCGAAAGGAAGAACCCGGTATTCAAAGTGCCCTAACGGAGTGTTAAACGCCGTCTTGCACTCGTCCCCTTCCATGATGCGCACGAGATGGTAAGCGTTACGAAGGTCCAACTTAGTGAAAAATCTGGCTCCCTGCAGGATCTCGAAGGCTGAAGACATAAGAGGAAGCGGATAACGATTCTTCACTGTTATGTCATTCAGCCCTCGATAATCTATGCAGGGGCGCAGAGACCCGTCCTTCTTTTTGACAAAAAAAAACCCCGCTCCGGCGGGAGAGGAGGAGGGGACTATGGTACCGGCGTCAAGAGCTACAGACAAATAATCTTCGAGAGCCTTACGTTCGGGAGCCGACAGAGAGTATAGTCTACCCCGGGGGGGAGTGGTTCCCGGAAGGAGATCAATACTACAATCATACGACCGGTGTGGAGGAAGAGAGGTGGCCCTGGACCGACTGAACACCGTGCGCAGATCGTGATATTCCTCCGGCACCCCTGTCAAATCACCAGGCTCCTCCTGTGAAGAAGAGACAGAGGAAACAGGAGGGATAGCAGACATTAAACATTTCACATGACAAGAGATGTTCCAGGAGAGGATAGAATTACTAGACCAATTAATAGAAGGATTATGACAAACTAGCCAGGGATGGCCCAAAACAACAGGTGTAAAAGGTGAACGAAAAATTAAAAAAGAAAGGGTTTCGCTATGATTTCCAGAGACAGTGAGGGTTAAAGGTAGCGTCTCACGCTGAATCCTGGGGAGAGGACTACCATCCAAAGCGAACAAGGCCGTGGGCTCCCTTAACTGTCTGAGAGGAATGTCATGTTCCCGAGCCCAGGTCTCGTCCATAAAACAGCCCTCCGCCCCAGAGTCTATCAAGGCACTGCAGGAAGCTGACGAACCGGTCCAGCGTAGATGGACCGACAAGGTAGTGCAGGATCTTGAAGGAGAGACAGGAGTAGTAGCGCTCACCAGTAGCCCTCCGCTTACTGATGAGCTCTGGCTTTTACTGGACATGAAGTGACAAAATGACCAGCAGAACCGCAATAGAGACAGAGGCGGTTGGTGATTCTCCGTTCCCTCTCCTTAGTCGAGATGCGGATACCTCCCAGCTGCATAGGCTCAGCACCCGAGCCGGCAGAGGAAGATGGTAGTGATGCGGAGAGGGGGGCAACGGAGAACGCGAGCTCCTTTCCACGAGCTCGGTGACGAAGATCAACCCGTCGCTCTATGCGAATAGCGAGTTCAATCAAGGAATCCACGCTGGAAGGAACCTCCCGGGAGAGAATCTCATCCTTTACCTCCGCGCGGAGACCCTCCAGAAAACGAGCGAGCAAAGCCGGCTCGTTCCAGTCACTGGAGGCAGCAAGAGTGCGAAACTCAATAGAGTAGTCTGTTATGGATCGATTACCTTGACATAGGGAAGACAGGGCCCTGGAAGCTTCCTCCCCAAAAACAGAACGATCAAAAACCCGTATCATCTCCTCCTTAAAGTCCTGATACTGGTTAGTACACTCAGCCCTTGCCTCCCAGATTGCCGTGCCCCACTCACGAGCCCGTCCAGTAAGGAGAGATATGACGTAGGCGATACGAGCTGTGCTCCTGGAGTAAGTGTTGGGCTGGAGAGAAAACACAATATCACACTGGGTGAGGAACGAGCGGCATTCAGTGGGCTCCCCAGAGTAACACGGCGGGTTATTGATTCTGGGCTCCGTAGATTCGAAAGCCCTGGAAGTGGCCGGTGGATCGAGGCAGAGATGGTGAATCTGTTCTGTGAGGTTGGAGACTTGGGCGGCCAGGGTCTCAACGGCATGTCGAGCAGCAGACAATTCCTGCTCGTGTCTGCCTAGCATCGCTCCCTGGATCTCGACGGCTGAGTGGAGAGGATCCGAAGTCGCTGGGTCCATTCTTGGTCAGATTCTTCTGTAATGCACGTGATTGAGGACCCAAAAGCGGTTTAACAAAAACAGAGTTCTTTAATGTCGAAACACAGGTAAGACATAGATCCTCTTCAAATGGATATGATGGCAAAATAAACAACCCGCAGAGAGGGCGACAAATGAAACATAAAGTCCTTCTGAATATCACAGAAGAGTTCCCCTTCTAGCAGCAGAGGAGAATAGCTGGGTTAGAGTCCTCTTCTAGCAGCAGACGGGATTAGCTGGGTTGTAGAGGACAGAGGTACCTGATCACACGTAGCCTCAGATGAACAGGCAGATTCCGACAGGACAGGACAAGGTTGAAGCAAACAAGACGATAGTTTGGTTCTGGCATGAGAAACTCAAACGAGAATCTGACAAAGACAGAAGCAGGAACAGAGAGAGAAATAGAGACCCAATCAGAGGGAAAAAGGGAACAGGTGGGAAAAGGGTGAACGAGGTAGTTAGAGAAGACAAGGAACAGCTGGGGGAAGGAGGGGAAGAGAAGGCAACCCAATACGACCAGCAGAGGGAGACAGGGTGAAGAGAAAGAACAGGGACAAGACACAACATGACAATACATGACAACATTGTTTGTTGCCTCCATTCGGGATGCACTCTTTCAGTTTCAATATTTTGGACCCCAAAAAAACAGATGAATGTAACTAAGGCTGGGAATGTCAATACAATCAGATTAGCAAGGGCAAATGATCACAAGTCAGTCATAACGTGGCTAATAGGCTAGCTTATCTATTTAGCTCTTTATTTAGCAAGCTAGCCAACTTTAGCCAGTTAGCTTATCTGTTTATGGAGCTCTTTATTTAGCATGCTAAAAACATGGAGCCTAACCTTAGCTAGCTAGCTAGCTAGCTAGCTGCTGGGAGGATGTGATGTCATTGGAGGAGTGTGTGAGTGACTGACTTTTCCCCTCATATTGTTATTTGGTGGCTACACAGCTAGAGATATCGGTGTCATTTGGTTAGCCAGAGTTAATTCCCGAAGTGATATGCTATCTACTCGGATTCCAGAGCACTCTCGTCTGAGTGCGCCAGAGCGCAGAATTACTGATAAATTTACGAACACGCAACACCCGTTGAATATGGCCTGTGTCAGTAAACATTAGCAAAAAAAAGGAAGTTAGTCTCAAACCGGCTAGATAACATGTAAACAGCTTAACCAGCTCTGCTAGAATGAGGAAAATGGTCCTAGAGAGGTGTTCTCTCATTTGTATCTGGAAGTAGCTAGCTAGCAAGCTAGCCAACTTTAGCCGGTTAGCTTGGGTGCTTGGTTGGGACAAGCATACATTGGCAGACAAGCTGCAGAAGGATGAACAGGCTGCTTACTATTGCATACCCATCGTTTATCAGTGCAATTTTAACGTTTGAGAGGGTTTTAACTAATGTTTCTTCGTTAGATTTTAGCTCATCCTTGGTCTGGCTAGAATTAGTTGTTGATCTTGTTGTTGTACATATAGGGAAATATAAGCCTACATTTTCATGGTTGTTTGATCAATAGGACTGTAAAGTTCCCCAAATGTAAAGAGGACTCCCGTGGTGTTTCCATAGTTATATATATATCGAAAGGGATGCTTTCAAAAATTATTTGGATTTACCCTACAACCACTTTGTCACGACAAGCTCTCTTTTATTGAGGGATCTAGTCTAGATTAAACCTCATAGGAAGACAGTTTTATCATGTGAAGGTTTCATTCAGGTCTCTGTTTAACAAGATACTCTGTCTGTTTTTGGCAGGAGAGAGACCAGACTCTCACTCTGACAGCGGGAAGAGTCCTTCAGGGGAACCAGACCCAGAGATGCCCAAACCAGCAGGAAAACACCACTGTTCTCACTGTGGAAAGAGTTTTACCTGGTTAGGGTACCTAAAACGTCATGAGAGAACACACACAGGAGAAAAGCCTTTCCAATGTTCCCAGTGTGGAAAGAGTTTTACCGTGTTAGTTAACCTGAAAAGACATGAGAGAATACACACGGGAGAAAAGCCTTATCACTGTTCCCACTGTGGAAAGAGTTTTACTCAGTTAGGGAACCTAAAACAGCATGAGTGGACACACACAGAAGAAAAGCCTTACCACTGCTTCCAATGTGAAAATAGATTTTCACGATCAGTGGACCTAAAAGCTCACGAGAGAATACACACAGGAGAAAAGCCTTTCCAATGTTCCCAGTGTGGAAAGAGTTTTACCGTGGTAGCTAACCTGAAAAGGCACGAGAGAATACACACAGGAGAAAAGCCTTACCAATGTTCCCACTGTGGAAAGAGTTTTACTCAGTTGGGGCACTTAAAAAAGCACGAGTGGACACATACAGAAGAAAAGCCTTATCACTGTTCCCACTGTGGAAAGAGATTTTCACGATCAGGGGACCTAAAAACTCACGAGACAACACACATAGGAGAAACACCTTTCCAATGTTCCCAATGTGGAAAGAGTTATGTTAAGTCACGGTACCTAAAAGAGCATAAGAGAACACACAGAGGGGAAAAGCTTACCCAATGTTCTTAGTGTGGTGACGGGATCTCTCAAATAGATGGTATGAAGATAGTTGAGAACAAAGCCTTTACAGTGGAGAGGGTTTTACCATGTTAGTTAACCTGAAAATACATGAAAGAATACGCTCTGGAGAAAAGCCTTTCCACTGCTCCTAATATATAAATACTTTTGCCAGGTTAGGGAGTCTGGAGTCACATGAGTGGAGCACTACCACTGGTCCCGCTGTGGAACATGTTTTAACCAGTTAGAGAAGAGGAGCACTACCACTGGTCCCGCTGTGGAACATGTTTTAACCAGTCAGAGAAGAGGAGCACTACCACTGGTCCTGCTGTGGAACATGTTTTAACCAGTTAGAGAAGAGGAGCACTACCACTGGTCCTGCTGTGGAACATGTTTTAACCAGTCAGAGAAGAGGAGCACTACCACTGGTCCCGCTGTGGAACATGTTTTAACCAGTCAGAGAAGAGGAGCACTACCACTGGTCCTGCTGTGGAACATGTTTTAACCAGTTAGAGAAGAGGAGCACTACCACTGGTCCCGCTGTGGAACATGTTTTAACCAGTTAGAGAAGAGGAGCACTACCACTGGTCCCGCTGTGGAACATGTTTTAACCAGTCAGAGAAGAGGAGCACTACCACTGGTCCCGCTGTGGAACATGTTTTAACCAGTTAGAGAAGAGGAGCACCACCACTGGTCCCGCTGTGGAACATGTTTTAACCAGTCAGAGAAGAGGAGCACTACCACTGGTCCCGCTGTGGAACATGTTTTAACCAGTCAGAGAAGAGGAGCACTACCACTGGTCCCGCTGTGGAACATGTTTTAACCAGTTAGAGAAGAGGAGCACTACCACTGGTCCTGCTGTGGAACATGTTTTAACCAGTTAGAGAAGAGGAGCACTACCACTGGTCTCGCTGTGGAACATGTTTTAACCAGTTAGAGAAGAGGAGCACTACCACTGGTCCTGCTGTGGAACATGTTTTAACCAGTCAGAGAAGAGGAGCACTACCACTGGTCCCGCTGTGGAACATGTTTTAACCAGTTAGAGAAGAGGAGCACTACCACTGGTCCCGCTGTGGAACATGTTTTAACCAGTTAGAGAAGAGGAGCACTACCACTGGTCTCGCTGTGGAACATGTTTTAACCAGTCAGAGAAGAGGAGCACTACCACTGGTCCTGCTGTGGAACATGTTTTAACCAGTTAGAGAAGAGGAGCACTACCACTGGTCCCGCTGTGGAACATGTTTTAACCAGTTAGAGAAGAGGAGCACTACCACTGGTCCCGCTGTGGAACATGTTTTAACCAGTCAGAGAAGAGGAGCACTACCACTGGTCCCACTGTGGAACATGTTTTAACCAGTTAGAGAAGAGGAGCACTACCACTGGTCCCGCTGTGGAACATGTTTTAAAACCAGTTAGAGAAGAGGAGCACTACCACTGGTCCCGCTGTGGAACATGTTTTAACCAGTTAGAGAAGAGGAGCACTACCACTGGTCCCGCTGTGGAACATGTTTTAACCAGTTAGAGAAGAGGAGCACTACCACTGGTCCCGCTGTGGAACATGTTTTAACCAGTCAGAGAAGAGGAGCACTACCACTGGTCCTGCTGTGGAACATGTTTTAACCAGTCAGAGAAGAGGAGCACTACCACTGGTCCCCCTGTGGAACATGTTTTAACCAGTTAGAGAAGAGGAGCACTACCACTGGTCCCGCTGTGGAACATGTTTTAAAACCAGTTAGAGAAGAGGAGCACTACCACTGGTCCCACTGTGGAACATGTTTTAACCAGTTAGAGAAGAGGAGCACTACCACTGGTCTCGCTGTGGAACATGTTTTAACCAGTTAGAGAAGATGAAATCACACGAGAGAATAGAGGCTGTGTTCTGTTTTTGACTGAGAATTTGGGTTTTTGTTTATGCCACCTGAAATCAAATAGTTTATATGAAATCTTCCTTAAAAAAAATAGGCCTACTTTAGTTTTTTTCATCTTAAAAAATAGCTCAAAGTCTGGCTAGGTCGGGTGGGAGGTAACCCAATGGGTATGTCTGGGTAGAATGGTGGGAGTTAACCCAATGGG
Source organism: Oncorhynchus mykiss (assembly GCF_013265735.2). Lineage (NCBI taxonomy): Eukaryota > Metazoa > Chordata > Actinopteri > Salmoniformes > Salmonidae > Oncorhynchus > Oncorhynchus mykiss. The sequence goes on along the minus strand of NC_048581.1, from coordinate 5,126,169 downwards.
TATGTCTGGGTAGAATGGTGGGAGTTAACCCAATGGGCATGTCTGGGTAGAATGGTGGGAGGTAACCCAATGGGTATGTCTGGGTAGAATGGTGGGAGGTAACCCAATGGGTATGTCTGGGTAGAATGGTGGGAGTTAACCCAATGGGCATGTCTGGCTAGGTCGGGTGGGAGGTAACCCAGTGGGCATGTCTGGGTAGAATGGTGGGAGGTAACCCAATGGGTATGTCTGGGTAGAATGGTGGGAGGTAACCCAATGGGTATGTCTGGGTAGAATGGTGGGAGGTAACCCAATGGGTATGTCTGGGTAGAATGGTGGGAGGTAACCCAATGGGTATGTCTGGGTAGAATGGTGGGAGGTAACCCAATGGGTATGTCTGGGTAGAATGTTGGGAGGTAACCCAATGGGTATGTCTGGGTAGAATGGTGGGAGGTAACCCAATGGGCATGTCTGGGTAGAATGGTGGGAGGTAACCCAATGGGTATGTCTGGGTAGAATGGTGGGAGGTAACCCAATGGGTATGTCTGGGTAAACAATATGACCTGGTGTATAGAACAGGATTACACAGTTCCCATTAGTTACTGGTGTCATGACGTTGGCCTGGGGGTAGGTTTATGACAGTCATAAATACCTCTTCCCCCCTTTTTTAGTCTCTCCTTAACCCCTTGGTTAACAAAGAGATTCTGGGAAAATCAGAAGGTGGTGGAAAATGAACTATATTCTGGTAATCCGACCAATTGAACATATGCGGTGGTACTTAATGAATATGATGTCAGTTCGGTTGTCATCTGAGACATTCTCATCAATGATAAGATGATAAGTGGAAAGTCTACACATTGTAGTTATCGGATTCACATGGAATTGTTGTTCAATTTAAATGTTTGAATATTAAAATTATTGGTGAAGAGATTAAATGTAATTTTAGCTACCAAATGAGAGATTTGGGTTTTCATAAGGTTAGGGCTCTGCTCAACCAGTGGCCCGCCGCCCCTGTGAAGGGACATTGGTTATAAACTATGAAACACGCCCTCCTCTCCCTTCCTATATAAAGCCTTCATAAGGTTAGGGCTCTGCTCAACCAGCGGCCTGCCGCCCCTGTGAAGGGACATGGGTATAAAACATTTCAAACACGCCCTCCTCTCCCTTCCTATATAAAGCCTTGATGACTAAATGTAACCTCCTGTTCCGAGGATGTGAGGACGACGGTCCGATGTCAGAATGGTTCAGATAACGAAGCCACAGAACGAAGCCAACATCAGCGTGAGCTTTGGTTGCGAATGGTATTGACTTGTTAATTGTTGACTCCATGTGTAACTCTGTGTTGTCTGTTCACACTGCTATGCTTTATCTTGGCCAGGTCGCAGTTGCAAATGAGAACTTGTTCTCAACTAGCCTACCTGGTTAAATAAAGGTGAAATAAAAAAAATGAACTTTGAACTCTTATTCACTACAGAAGTGATGCCTCCTAGCCATTGAGTTAGCAACAGCAGCTGCAAACGAGGGTTAGGAAGGAACAGACAGAGTATCCCATCTATCACACAACGACGTTACTACAACGTATCCAATTGACCACCAGAGACATTCTTCAAGGGACTCGGTTTGGCAACACGGCCTTCCATGTACCACAGACCTACCGAAACACAGCTCAGAGTAAATAATTATTGCATTTTCCTTTTCCAAATTGGCGGAAATTTAGAATGCATAAAATACTGTATTTACGATAGCACAGGTAAGGCGTTAAGGTGATGGACTACACTATTGAGTTGAAACCCCATCCGTGACACACAACATTGCTTCTTTTCTCCCTTGCATGGCCCTACATGAAAGTAAAAACGCTGAAATAAAGCAGAACAAACTTGCGCAAACAAACTCAATAAAGAAGGCAATGGTGGGATTTGAACCCACGCCTCCTTAGAGACTGGAGCCTAAACCCAGCGCCTTAGACCGCTCGGACACACTACCCAGCTCTGGCAAGATTTCCACACTTTCTCGTCAGTTACCTAGAGCGTCTGCACTCCCTTGTATTTTAGTCTTTTTCATTTTCTTCTTTAAAATCTTTATGTATCTCATGTTGCTCTTGCGTCCTTCATCTTTTTTTGATTCTCTTTTTAAAAATCTTAATTTATCTGATGTTGCTCTTTCTTCCATCGTATAAACTTAGAATTAGTTTCTGCTTTTATGTCTGAAGCAGATTGAATTAGAAAAACATGGCAGATAATTGCAATGACAGATGTGGGAATTAGGGTAAAGGCTGGATTCCCTTTATTTGTCCGGTGTCCTTGGTGGCCTAGTTTGAAATGACATTACAGTTTTCTGTTGAGAAAAAGTTGCAGCGGTGGACTTTGAACCGACACCTCCGAAAGACTGGGTCCTTAAATCCAGTTCTCTGGACAGCTCGGCCACAGTTCCCACTGTTAAAATGGACTGCTTGGTCGTCGCACAGACCATCACAACTTTCCTTTTTTCCAATCAAGGATTTGACGTGAACAACCAGCAGTAGGAGGTGCAACTGCCACCGCGGGGGCACAGGACTTGGTGGCTGGTTGGTTAAGGAGATGGACTACACTATTGAGTTGGAACCCCAACCGTGACACACAACATTGCTTCTTTTCTCCCTTGCATTGCCCTGCATGAAAGTAAAAACGCTGAAATAAAGCAGAACATGTGATAGTTTGCGCAAACAAACTCACTGTAGATGGCAGTGGTGGGACTTGAACCCACGCCTCCTTAGAGACTGGAGCCTTAATCCAGCGCCTTAGACCGCTCGGCCACACTACCCAGCTCTTGCAAAATATTCACACTTTCTCGTCAGTTCCCAGAGCGTCTGCACTCCCTTGTATTTTAGTCTTCTTTTTCATTTTCTTCTTTAAAATCTTTATGTATCTAATGTTGCTCTTGCGTCCTTCATCTTTTTTTAATTCTCTTTTTAAAAATCTTAAATTATCTGATGTTGCTCTTTCTTCCATCGTATAAACTTAGAATCAGTTTCTGCTTTTATGTCTGAAGCAGATTGAATTAGAAAAACATGGCAGATAATTGCAATGACAGATGTGGGAATTAGGGTAAAGGCTGGATTCCCTTTATTTGTCCGGTGTCCTTGGTGGCCTAGTTTGAAATGACATTACAGTTTTCTGTTGAGAAAAAGTTACAGCGGTGGACTTTGAACCGACACCTCCGAAAGACTGGGTCCTTAAATCCAGTTCTCTGGACAGCTCGGCCACAGTTCCCACTGTTAAAATGGACTGCTTGGTCGTCGCACAGACCATCACAACTTTCCTTTTTTCCAAACAAGGATTTGACGTGAAGAACCACAGGTAGGAGGTGCAACTGCCACCGTGAGAGCACAGGACTTGGTGGCTGGTTGGTTAAGGTGATGGACTACACTATTGAGTTGGAACCCCATCCGTGACACACAACATTGCTTCTTTTCTCCCTTGCATGGCCCTACATGAAAGTAAAAACGCTGAAATAAAGCAGAACATGTGATAGCTTGCGCAAACAAACTCAATAAAGATGGCAGTGGTGGGATTTGAACCCACGCCTCCTTAGAGACTGGAGCCTTAATCCAGCGCCTTAGACCGCTCGGCCACACTACCCAGCCCTGCCAAAACATTCACACTTTCTCGTCAGTTACCTAGAGCGTCTGCACTTCCTTGTATTTTAGTCTTCTTTTTCATTTTCTTCTTTAAAATCTTCATGCACTCATGTTGCTCTTGCGTCCTTCATCTTTTTTTGATTCTCTTTTTAAAAATCTTAATTTATCTGATGTTGCTCTTTCTTCCATCGTATAAACTTAGAAAAGGTTTCTGCTTTTATGTCTGAAACAAATTGAATTAGAAAAACACGGCAGATAATTGCAACAATAGACGTGGGAATTAGGGTAAAGGCTGGATTCCCTTTATTTTCCGGTGTCATTGTTGGCCTTGTTTGAAATTACATTATAGTTTTCCGTTGAAAAAAAGTTAAAGCGGTGGACTTTGAACCCACACCTCTGAAAGACTGGATCCTTAAATACAGTTCTCTGGACAGCTTGGCCACAGTACCCACTGTTAAAATGGACTGCTAGGTCGTCGCACAGCCCAGGCCAACTTTCCTTGTTTACAACCAAGTCTTTGACGTGAACAACCACCGGTAGGAGGTGCAACTGCCACCGCGGGGGCACAGGACTTGGTGGCTGGTTGGTTAAGGCAATGGACTACACTATTGAGTTGGAACCCCATCCGTGACACACAACATTTGTTTTTTTCTCCCTTGCATGGCCCTGCATGAAAGTAAAAACTCTGTATTAAAGCAGAACATGTGATAGCTTGCGCAAACAAACTCAATAAAGATGGCAGTGGTGGGATTTGAACCCACACCTCCTTAGAGACTGAAACCTTAATCCAGCGCCTTAGACCACTCGGCCACACTACCCACCTCTTGCAAAATATTCACACTTTCTCGTCAGTTACCAGAGCGTCTGCACTCCCTTGTATTTTAGTCTTCTTTTTCATTTTCTTCTTTAAAATCTTTATGTATCTAATGTTGCTCTTGCGTCCTTCATCTTTTTTTTATTCTCTTTTTAAAAATCTTAATTTATCTGATGTTGCTCTTTCTTCCATCGTATAAACTTAGAATTAGTTTCTGCTTTCATGTCTGAAGCAGATTGAATTAGAAAAACACGGCAGATAATTGCAATAACAGACGTGGGAATTAGGGTAAAGGCTGGATTCCCTTTATTTGTCCGGTGTCCTTGGTGGCTTTGTTTGAAATTACATTACAGTTTTCTGTTGAGAAAAATTTAAAGCGGTGGACTTTGAACCCAGACCTCTGAAAGACTGGATCCTTAAATCCAGTTCTCTGGACAGCTTGGCCACAGTACCCACTGTTAAAATGGACTGCTAGGTCTTCTGACAGCCCAGGCCAACTTTCCTTGTTTACAATCTAGGCTTTGACGTGAACAACCACCGGTAGGAGGTGCAAATGCCACCGCGGGGGCACAGGACTTGGTGGCTGGTTGGTTAAGGAGATGGACTACACTATTGAGTTGGAACCCCAACCGTGACACACAACATTGCTTCTTTTCTCCCTTGCATGGCCCTGCATGAAAGTAAAAACACTGAAATAAAGCAGAACATGTGATAGTTTGCGCAAACAAACTCACTGTAGATGGCAGTGGTGGGACTTGAACCCACGCCTCCTTAGAGACTGGAGCCTTAATCCAGCGCCTTAGACCGCTCGACCACACTACCCAGCTCTGGCAAACTAATCACACTTTCTCGTCAGTTACCTAGAGCGTCTGCACTCCCTTGTATTTTAGTCTTCTTTTTCATTTTCTTCTTTAAAATCTTTATGTATCTCATGTTGCTCTTGCGTCCTTTATCTTTTTTTGATTCTCTTTTTAAAAATCTTAATTTATCTGATGTTGCTCTTTCTTCCATCGTATAAACTTAGAATTAGTTTCTGCTTTCATGTCTGAAGCAGATTGAATTAGAAAAACACGGCAGATAATTGCAATAACAGACGTGGGAATTAGGGTAAAGGCTGGATTCCCTTTATTTGTCCGGTGTCCTTGGTGGCTTTGTTTGAAATTACATTACAGTTTTCTGTTGAGAAAAATTTAAAGCTGTGGACTTTGAACCCACACCTCTGAAAGACTGGATCCTTAAATCCAGTTCTCTGGACAGCTTGGCCACAGTACCCACTGTTAAAATGGACTGCTAGGTCTTCTGACAGCCCAGGCCAACTTTCCTTGTTTACAATCTAGGCTTTGACGTGAACAACCACCGGTAGGAGGTGCAACCGCCACCGCGGGGGCACAGGTCTTGGAGGCTGGTTGGTTAAGGCGATGGACTACACTATTGAGTTGGAACCCCATCCGTGACACACAACATTGCTTCTTTTCATCCTTGCATGGCCCTGCATGAAAGTAAAAACGCTGAAATAAAGCAGAACATGTGATAGCTTGCGCAAACAAACTCAATAAAGATGGCAGTGGTGGGATTTGAACCCACGCCTCCTTAGAGACTGGAGCCTAAATCCAGCGCCTTAGACCGCTCGGCCACACTACCCAGCTCTGGCAAAATATTCACACTTTCTCGTCAGTTACCTAGAGCGTCTGCACTCCCTTGTATTTTAGTCTTCTTTTTCATTTTCTTGTTTAAAATCTTTATGTATCTCATATTGCTCTTGCGTCCTTCATCTTTTTTTGATTCTCTTTTTAAAAATCTTAATTTATCTGATGTTGCTCTTTCTTCCATCGTATAAACTTAGAATTAGTTTCTGCTTTTATGTCTGAAGCAGATTGAATTAGAAAAACACGGCAGATAATTGCAATAACAGACGTGGGAATTAGGGTAAAGGCTGGATTCCCTTTATTTTCCGGTGTCCTTGGTGGCCTAGTTTGAAATGACATTACAGTTTTCTGTTGAGAAAAAGTTGCAGTGGTGGACTTTGAACCGACACCTCCGAAAGACTGGGTCCTTAAATCCAGTTCTCTGGACAGCTCGGCCACAGTTCCCACTGTTAAAATGGACTGCTTGATCGTCGCACAGACCATCACAACTTTCCTTTTTTCCAATCAAGGATTTGACGTGAACAACCACCGGTAGGAGGTGCAACAACCATCGCGGGGGCACAGGACTTGGTGGCTGGTTGGTTAAGGCGATGGACTACACTATTGAGTTGGAACCCCATCCGTGACACACAACATTGCTTCTTTTCTCCCTTGCATGGCCCTGCATGAAAGTAAAAACGCTGAAATAAAGCAGAACATGTGATAGCTTGCGCAAAAAAACTCAATAAAGATGGCAGTGGTGGGATTTGAACCCACGCCTCCTTAGAGACTGGAGCCTAAATCCAGCGCCTTAGACCGCTCGGCCACACTACCCAGCCCTGCCAAAACATTCACACTTCCTCGTCAGTTACCTAGAGCGTCTGCACTTCCTTGTATTTTAGTCTTCTTTTTCATTTTCTTCTTTAAAATCTTCATGCACTCATGTTGCTCTTGCGTCCTTCATCTTTTTTTGATTCTCTTTTTAAAAATCTTAATTTATCTGATGTTGCTCTTTCTTCCATCGTATAAACTTAGAAAAGGTTTCTGCTTTTATGTCTGAAACAAATTGAATTAGAAAAACACGGCAGATAATTGCAACAACAGACGTGGGAATTAGGGTAAAGGCTGGATTCCCTTTATTTTCCGGTGTCATTGTTGGCCTTGTTTGAAATTACATTACAGTTTTCCGTTGAAAAAAAGTTAAAGCGGTGGACTTTGAACCCACACCTCTGAAAGACTGGATCCTTAAATACAGTTCTCTGGACAGCTTGGCCACAGTACCCACTGTTAAAATGGACTGCTAGGTCGTCGCACAGCCCAGGCCAACTTTCCTTGTTTACAATCTAGGCTTTGACGTGAACAACCACCGGTAGGAGGTGCAAATGCCACCGCGGGGGCACAGGACTTGGTGGCTGGTTGGTTAAGGAGATGGACTACACTATTGAGTTGGAACCCCAACCGTGACACACAACATTGCTTCTTTTCTCCCTTGCATGGCCCTGCATGAAAGTAAAAACACTGAAATAAAGCAGAACATGTGATAGTTTGCGCAAACAAACTCACTGTAGATGGCAGTGGTGGGACTTGAACCCACGCCTCCTTAGAGACTGGAGCCTTAATCCAGCGCCTTAGACCGCTCAACCACACTACCCAGCTCTGGCAAACTAATCACACTTTCTCGTCAGTTACCTAGAGCGTCTGCACTCCCTTGTATTTTAGTCTTCTTTTTCATTTTCTTGTTTAAAATCTTTATGTATCTCATGTTGCTCTTGCGTCCTTCATCTTTTTTTGATTCTCTTTCTAAAAATCTTAATTTATCTGATGTTGCTGTTTCTTCCATCAAATAAACTTAGAATTAGTTTCTGCTTTTATGTCTGAAGCAGATTGAATTAGAAAAACACGGCAGATAATTGCAATAACAGACGTGGGAATTAGGGTAAAGGCTGGATTCCCTTTATTTGTCCGGTGTCCTTGGTGGCCTTGTTTGAAATTACATTACAGTTTTCTGTTGAGAAAAAGTTGCAGCGGTGGACTTTGAACCGACACCTCCGAAAGACTGGGTCCTTAAATCCAGTTCTCTGGACAGCTTGGCCACAGTTCCCACTGTTAAAATGGACTGCTTGATCGTCGCACAGACCATCACAACTTTCCTTTTTTCCAATCAAGGATTTGACGTGAACAACCACCGGTAGGAGGTGCAACTGCCACCGCGGGGGAACAAGACTTGGTGGCTGGTTGGTTAAGGCGATGGACTACACTATTGAGTTGGAACCCCATCCGTGACACACAGCATTGCTTCTTTTCTCCCTTGCATGGCCCTGCATGAAAGTAAAAACGCTGAAATAAAGCAGAACATGTGATAGCTTGCGCAAACAAACTCAATAAAGATGGCAGTGGTGGGATTTGAACCCACGCCTCCTTAGAGACTGGAGCCTTAATCCAGCGCCTTAGACCGCTCGGCCACACTACCCAGCTCTGGCAAAATATTCACACTTTCTCGTCAGTTACCTAGAGTGTCTGCACTTCCTTGTATTTTAGTCTTCTTTTTCATTTTCTTCTTTAAAATCTTTATGTATCTCATGTTGCTCTTGCGTCCTTCATCTTTTTTTGATTCTCTTTTTAAAAATCTTAATTTATCTGATGTTGCTCTTTCTTCTATCGTATAAACTTAGAATTTGTTTCTGCTTTTATGTCTGAAGCAGACTGAATTAGAAAAACACAGCAGATAATTGCAATAACAGACGTGTGAATTAGGGTAAAGGCTGGTTTCCCTTTATTTGTCCGGTGTCCTTGGTGGCCTTATTTGAAATTACATTACAGTTTTCTGTTGAGAAAAAGTTGAAGTGGTGGACTTTGAACACACACCTCCGAAAGACTGGGTCCTTAAATCCAGTTCTCTGGACAGCTCGGCCACTGTTAAAATGGACTGCTGGGTCATCGCACAGCCCAGCCCAAGTTTCCTTGTTTCCAATCAATGCTTTGACATGATAAACCACCGGTAGGAGGTGCAACTGCCACCGCGGGGGCACAGGACTTGGTGGCTGGTTGGTTAAGGCGATGGACTACACTATTGAGTTGGAACCCCATCCGTGACACACAACATTGCTTCTTTTCTCCCTTGCAAGGCCCTACATGAATGTAAAAACGCTGAAATAAAGCAGAACATGTGATAGCTTGCGCAAACAAACTCAATGAAGATGGCAGATGGATTTGAACCCACGCCTTCTTAGAGACAGGAGCCTAAATCCAGCGCCTTAGACCGCTCGGCCACACTACCCAGCTCTGGCAAGATTTCCACACTTTCTCGTCAGTTACCTAGAGCGTCTGCACTCCCTTGTATTTTAGTCTTATTTTTCATTTTCTTCTTTAAAATCTTTATGTATCTCATGTTGCTCTTGCGTCCTTCATCTTTTTTTGATTCTCTTTTTAAAAATCTTAATTTATCTGATGTTGCTCTTTCTTCCATCGTATAAACTTAGAATTAGTTTCTGCTTTTATGTCTGAAGCAGATTGAATTAGAAAAACACGGCAGATAATTGCAATAACAGACGTGGGAATTAGGGTAAAGGCTGGATTCCCTTTATTTGTCCGGTGTCCTTGGTGGCCTTGTTTGAAATTACATTACAGTTTTCTGTTGAGAAAAAGTTGCAGCGGTGGACTTTGAACCGACACCTCCGAAAGACTGGGTCCTTAAATCCAGTTCTCTGGACAGCTCGGCCACAGTACCCACTCTTAAAATGGACTGCTTGGTCATCGCACAGACCATTACAACTTTGCTTTTTTCCAATCAAGGATTTGACGTGAACAACCACCAGCAGGAGGTGCAACTGCCATCGCGGGGGCACAGGACTTGGTGGCTGGTTGGTTAAGGCGATGGACTACACTATTGAGTTGGAACCCTATCCGTGAAACACAACATTGCCTCTTTTCTCCCTTGCATGGCCCTGCATGAAAGTAAAAACGCTGAAATAGAGCAGAACATGTGATAGCTTGCGCAAACAAAGTCAATAAAGATGGCAGTGGTGGGATTTGAACCCACGCCTCCTTAGAGACTGGAGCCTAAATCCAGCGCCTTAGACCGCTCGGCCACACTACCCAGCTCTGGCAAGACTTCCACACTTTCTCGTCAGTTAACTAGAGCGTCTGCACTTCCTTGTATTTTTGTCTTCTTTTTCATTTTCTTCTTTAAAATCTTTATGTATCTCATGTTGCTCTTGCGTCCTTCATCTTTTTTTGATTCTCTTTTTAAAAATCTTAATTTATCTGATGTTGCTCTTTCTTCCATCGTATAAACTTAGAATTAGTTTCTGCTTTTATGTCTGAAGCAGATTGAATTAGAAAAACACGGCAGATAATTGCAATAACAGACGTGGGAATTAGGGTAAAGGCTGGATTCCCTTTATTTGTCCGGTGTCCTTGGTGGCCATGTTTGAAATTACATTACAGTTTTCTGTTGAGAAAAAGTTGCAGTGGTGGACTTTGAACCCACACCTCCGAAAGACTGGGTCCTTAAATCCAGTTCTCTGGACAGCTCGGCCACAGTACCCACTGTTAAAATGGACTGCTGGGTCATCGCACAGCCCAGCCCAAGTTTCCTTGTTTCCAATCAAGGATTTGACGTGATAAACCACCGGTAGGAGGTGCAACTGCCACCGCGGGGGCACAGGACTTGGTGGCTGGTTGGTTAAGGCGATGGACTACACTATTGAGTTGGAACCCTATCCGTGAAACACAATATGCCTCTTTTCTCCCTTGCATGGCCCTGCATGAAAGTAAAAACGCTGAAATAGAGCAGAACATGTGATAGCTTGCGCAAACAAACTCAATAAAGATGGCAGTGGTGGGATTTGAACCCACGCCTCCTTAGAGACTGGAGCCTAAATCCAGCGCCTTAGACCGCTCGGCCACACTACCCAGCTCTGGCAAGATTTCCACACTTTCTCGTCAGTTACCTAGAGCGTCTGCACTTCCTTGTATTTTTGTCTTCTTTTTCATTTTCTTCTTTAAAATCTTTATGTATCTCATGTTGCTCTTGCGTCCTTCATCTTTTTTTGATTCTCTTTTTAAAAATCTTAATTTATCTGATGTTGCTCTTTCTTCCATCGTATAAACTTAGAATTAGTTTCTGCTTTTATGTCTGAAGCAGATTGAATTAGAAAAACACGGCAGATAATTGCAATAACAGACGTGGGAATTAGGGTAAAGGCTGGATTCCCTTTATTTGTCCGGTGTCCTTGGTGGCCATGTTTGAAATTACATTACAGTTTTCTGTTGAGAAAAAATTGCAGTGGTGGACTTTGAACCGAAAGACTGGGTCCTTAAATGTCCAGTTCTCTGGACAGCTCGGCCACAGTACCCACTGTTAAAATGGACTGCTGGGTCATCGCACAGCCCAGCCCAAGTTTCCTTGTTTCCAATCAAGGATTTGACGTGATAAACCACCGGTAGGAGGTGCAACTGCCACCGCGGGGGCACAGGACTTGGTGGCTGGTTGGTTAAGGCGATGGACTACACTATTGAGTTGGAACCCTATCCGTGAAACACAATATGCCTCTTTTCTCCCTTGCATAGCCCTGCATGAAAGTAAAAACGCTGAAATAGAGCAGAACATGTGATAGCTTGCGCAAACAAACTCAATAAAGATGGCAGTGGTGGGATTTGAACCCACGCCTCCTTAGAGACTGGAGCCTAAATCCAGCGCCTTAGACCGCTCGGCCACACTACCCAGCTCTGGCAAGATTTCCACACTTTCTCGTCAGTTACCTAGAGCGTCTGCACTTCCTTGTATTTTTGTCCTCTTTTTCATTTTCTTCTTTAAAATCTTTATGTATCTCATGTTGCTCTTGCGTCCTTCATCTTTTTTTGATTCTCTTTTTAAAAATCTTAATTTATCTGATGTTGCTCTTTCTTCCATCGTATAAACTTAGAATTAGTTTCTGCTTTTATGTCTGAAGCAGATTGAATTAGAAAAACACGGCAGATAATTGCAATAACAGACGTGGGAATTAGGGTAAAGGCTGGATTCCCTTTATTTGTCCGGTGTCCTTGGTGGCCTTGTTTGAAATTACATTACAGTTTTCTGTTGAGAAAAAGTTGCAGCGGTGGACTTTGAACCGACACCTCCGAAAGACTGGGTCCTTAAATCCAGTTCTCTGGACAGCTCGGCCACAGTACCCACTCTTAAAATGGACTGCTTGGTCATCGCACAGACCATTACAACTTTGCTTTTTTCCAATCAAGGATTTGATGTGAACAACCACCAGCAGGAGGTGCAACTGCCATCGCGGGGGCACAGGACTTGGTGGCTGGTTGGTTAAGGCGATGGACTACACTATTGAGTTGGAACCCTATCCGTGAAACACAACATTGCCTCTTTTCTCCCTTGCATGGCCCTGCATGAAAGTAAAAACGCTGAAATAGAGCAGAACATGTGATAGCTTGCGCAAACAAAGTCAATAAAGATGGCAGTGGTGGGATTTGAACCCACGCCTCCTTAGAGACTGGAGCCTAAATCCAGCGCCTTAGACCGCTCGGCCACACTACCCAGCTCTGGCAAGATCTCCACACTTTCTCGTCAGTTAACTAGAGCGTCTGCACTTCCTTGTATTTTTGTCTTCTTTTTCATTTTCTTCTTTAAAATCTTTATGTATCTCATGTTGCTCTTGCGTCCTTCATCTTTTTTTGATTCTCTTTTTAAAAATCTTAATTTATCTGATGTTGCTCTTTCTTCCATCGTATAAACTTAGAATTAGTTTCTGCTTTTATGTCTGAAGCAGATTGAATTAGAAAAACACGGCAGATAATTGCAATAACAGACGTGGGAATTAGGGTAAAGGCTGGATTCCCTTTATTTGTCCGGTGTCCTTGGTGGCCATGTTTGAAATTACATTACAGTTTTCTGTTGAGAAAAAATTGCAGTGGTGGACTTTGAACCGAAAGACTGGGTCCTTAAATCCAGTTATCTGGACAGCTCGGCCATAGTACCCAATCTTAAAATGGACTGCTTGGTCGTCGCACAGACCATCACAACTTCCCTTTTTTCCAATAAAGGATTTGACGTGAACAACCACCGGTAGGAGGTGCAACTGCCATCGCGGGGGCACAGGACTTGGTGGCTGGTTGGTTAAGGCGATGGACTACACTATTGAGATGGAACCCCATCCGTGACACACAACATTGTTTCTTTTCTCCCTTGCATGGCCCTGCATGAAAGTAAAAAGGCTGAAATAAAGCAGAACATGTGATAGCTTGCGCAAACAAACTCAATAAAGATGGCAGTGGAGGGATTTGAACCCACGCCTCCTTAAAGACTGGAGCCTTAATCCAGCGCCTTAGACCACTCGGCCACACTACCCAGCTCAGGCAAGATCTCCACACTTTCTCGTCAGTTACCTAGAGCGTCTGCACTCCCTTGTATTTTAGTCTTCTTTTTCATTTTCTTGTTTAAAATCTTTATGTATCTCATGTTGCTCTTGCGTCCTTCATCTTTTTTTGATTCTCTTTTTAAAAATCTTAATTTATCTGATGTTGCTCTTTCTTCCATCTTATAAACTTAGAATTAGTTTCTGCTTTTATGTCTGAAGTAGACTGAATTAGAAAAACACAGCAGATAATTGCAATAACAGACGTGGGAATTAGGGTAAAGGCTGGATTCCCTTTATTTGTCCGGTGTCCTTGGTGGCCTTGTTTGAAATTACATTACAGTTTTCTGTTGAGAAAAACTTGCAGCGGTGGACTTTGAACCGACACCTCCGAAAGACTGTGTCCTTAAATCCAGTTCTCTGGACAGCTCGGCCACAGTTCCCACTGTTAAAATGGACTGCTTGGTCGTCGCACAGACCATCACAACTTCCCTTTTTTCCAATAAAGGATTTGACATGAACAACCACTGGTAGAAGGTGCAACTTCCACCGTGAGAGCACAGGACTTGGTGGCTGGTTGGTTAAGGCGATGGACTACACTATTGAGTTGGAACCCCATCCGTGACACACAACATTGCTTCTTTTCTCCCTTGCATGGCCCTGCATGAAAGTAAAAACGCTGAAATAAAGCAGAACATGTGATAGCTTGCGCAAACAAACTCAATAAAGATGGCAGTGGTGGGATTTGAACCCACGCCTCCTTAGAGACTGGAGCCTAAATCCAGCACCTTAGACCACTCGGCCACACTACCCAGCTCTGGTAAGAATTCCACACTTTCTTGTCAGTTACCTAGAGCGTCTGCACTCCCTTGTATTTTAGTCTTCTTTTTCATTTTCTTCTTTAAAATCTTTATGTATCTCATGTTGCTCTTGCGTCCTTCATCTTTTTTTGATTCTCTTTTTAAAAATCTTAATTTATCTGATGTTGCTCTTTCTTCCATCGTATAAACTTAGAATTAGTTTCTGCTTTTATGTCTGAAGCAGATTGAATTAGAAAAACACGGCAGATAATTGCAATAACAGACGTGGGAATTAGGGTAAAGGCTGGATTCCCTTCATTTGTCCGGTGTCCTTGGTGGCCTTGTTTGAAATTACATTAAAGTTTTCTGTTGAGAAAAAGTTGCAGGGGTGGACTTTGAACCTACACCTCCGAAAGACTGGGTCCTTAAATCCAGTTCTCTGGACAGCTCGGTCACAGTACCAACTGTTAAAATGGACTGCTGGGTCGTTGCACAGACCATCACAACTTTCCTTTTTTCCAATCAAGGATTTGACGTGAAGAACCACCGGTAGGAGGTGCAACTGCCACCGCGGGGGCACAGGACTTGGTGGCTGGTTGGTTAAGGCGATGGACTACACTATTGAGTTGGAACCCCATCCGTGACACACAACATTGCTTCTTTTCTCCCTTGCATGGCCCTGCATGAAAGTAAAAAAACACTCCCTTGTATTTTAGTCTTCTTTTTCATTTTCTTCTTTAAAATCTTTATGTATCTCATGTTGCTCTTGCGTCCTTCATCTTTTTTTGATTCTCTTTTTAAAAATCTTAATTTATCTGATGTTGCTCTTTCTTCCATCGTATACACTTAGAATTGGTTTCTGTTTTTATGTCTGAAGCAGATTGAATTAGAAAAACACGGCAGATAATTGCAATAACAGACGTGGGAATTAGGGTAAATGCTGGATTCCCTTTATTTGTCCGGTGTCCTTGGTGGCCTTGTTTGAAATTACATTACAGTTTTCTGTTGAGAAAAAGTTGCAGTGGTGGACTTTGAACCCACACCTCCGAAAGACTGGGTCCTTAAATCCAGTTCTCTGGACAGCTCGGCCACAGTACCCACTGTTAAAATGGACTGCTGGGTCATCGCACAGCCCTGCCCAAGTTTCCTTGATTCCAATCAAGGCTTTGACGTGATAAACCACCGGTAGGAGGTGCAACTGCCACCGCTGGAGCACAGGACTTGGTGGCTGGTTGGTTAAGGCGATGGACTACACTATTGAGTTGGTACCCTATCCGTGAAACACAACATTGCCTCTTTTCTCCCTTGCATGGACCTGCATGAAAGTAAAAACGCTGAAATAAAGCAGAACATGTGATAGCTTGCGCAAACAAACTCAATAAAGATGGCAGAGTTGGGATTTGAACCCACGCCTCCTTAGAGACTGGAGCCTTAATCCAGCACCTTAGACTGCTCAGCCACACTACCCAGCTCTGTCAAAATATTCACACTTTCTCGTCAGTTACCTAGAGCGTCTGCACTTCCTTGAATTTTAGTCTTCTTTTTCATTTTCTTCTTTAAAATCTTCATGTATCTCATGTTGCTCTTGCGTCCTTCATCTTTTTTTGATTATCTTTTTAAAAATCTTAATTTATCTGATGTTGCGCTTTCTTCCATCGTATGAACTTAGAATTCGTTTCTGCTTTTATGTCTGAAGCAGGCTGAATTAGAAAAACACGGCAGATAATTGCAATAACAGATGTGGGAATTAGGGGAAAGGCTGGATTCCCTTCATTTGTCCGGTGTCCTTGGTGGCCTTGTTTGAAATTACATTACAGTTTTCTGTTGAGAAAAAGTTGCAGCGGTGGACTTTGAACCGACACCTCCGAAAGACTGGGTCCTTAAATCCAGTTCTCTGGACAGCTCGGCCACAGTACCAACTGTTAAAATGGACTGCTTGGTCGTCGCACAGACCATCACAACTTTCCTTTTTTCCAATCAAGGATTTGACGTGAACAATCACCGGTAGGAGGTGCAACTGCCACCGTGGGGGAACAGGACTTGGTGGCTGGTTGGTTAAGGCGATGGACTACACTATTGAGTTGGAACCCCATCCGTGACACACAACATTGCTTCTTTTCTCCCTTGCATGGCCCTGCATGAAAGTAAAAACGCTGAAATAAAGCAGAACATGTGATAGCTTGCGCAAACAAACTCAATAAAGATGGCAGTGGTGGGATTTGAACCCACGCCTCCTTAGAGACTTGAGCCTAAATCCAGCACCTTAGACCGCTCGGCCACACTACCCAGCTCTGGCAAGATTTCCACACTTTCTCGTCAGTTACCTAGAGCGTCTGCACTCCCTTGTATTTTAGTCTTCTTTTTCATTTTCTTCTTTAAAATCTTTATGTATCTCATGTTGCTCTTGCGTCCTTCATCTTTTTTTGATCCTCTTTTTAAAAATCTTAATTTATCTGATGTTGCTCTTTCTTCCATCGTATAAACTTAGAATTAGTTTCTGCTTTTATGTCTGAAGCAGATTGAAGTAGAAAAACACGGCAGATAATTGAAATAACAGACATGGGAATTAGGGTAAAGGCTGGATTCCCTTTATTTGTCCGGTGTCCTTGGTGGCCTAGTTTGAAATGACATTACAGTTTTCTGTTGAGAAAAAGTTGCAGTGGTGGACTTTGAACCGACACCTCCGAATGACTGGGTCCTTAAATGCAGTTCTCTGGACAGCTCGGCCACAGTTCCCACTGTTAAAATGGACTGCTTGGTCGTCGCACAGACCATCACAACTTTCCTTTTTTCCAATCAAGGATTTGACGTGAAGAACCACCGGTAGGAGGTGCAACTGCCACCGCGGGGGCACAGGACTTGGTGGCTGGTTGGTTAAGGCGATGGACTACACTATTGAGTTGGAACCCCATCCGTGACACACAACATTGCTTCTTTTCTCCCTTGCATGGCCCTGCATGAAAGTAAAAACGCTGAAATAAAGCAGAACATGTGATAGCTTGCGCAAACAAACTCAATAAAGATGGCAGTGGTGGGATTTGAACCCACGCCTCCTTAGAGACTGGAGCCTTAATCCAGCGCCTTAGACCGCTCGGCCACACTACCCAGCTCTGGCAAGCTTCCACACTTTCTCGTCAGTTACCTAGAGCGTCTGCACTCCCTTGTATTTTAGTCTTCTTTTTCATTTTCTTCTTTAAAATCTTTATGTATCTCATGCTGCTCTTGCGTCCTTCATCTTTTTTTGATTCTCTTTTTAAAAATCTTAATTTATCTGATGTTGCTCTTTCTTCCATCGTATAAACTTAGAATTAGTTTCTGCTTTTATGTCTGAAGCAGATTGAATTAGAAAAACACGGCAGATAATTGCAATAACAGACGTGGGAATTAGGGTAAAGGCTGGATTCCCTTTATTTGTCCGGTGTCCTTGGTGGCCTTGTTTGAAATTACATTACAGTTTTCTGTTGAGAAAAAGTTGCAGCGGTGAACTTTGAACCGACACCTCCGAAAGACTGGGTCCTTAAATCCAGTTCTCTGGACAGATCGGCCACAGTACCCACTGTTAAAATGGACTGCTGGGTCATCGCACAGCCCTGCCCAAGTTTCCTTGATTCCAATCAAGGCTTTGACGTGATAAACCACCGGTAGGAGGTGCAACTGCCACCGCTGGAGCACAGGACTTGGTGGCTGGTTGGTTAAGGCGATGGACTACACTATTGAGTTGGTACCCTATCCGTGAAACACAACATTGCCTCTTTTCTCCCTTGCATGGACCTGCATGAAAGTAAAAACGCTGAAATAAAGCAGAACATGTGATAGCTTGCGCAAACAAACTCAATAAAGATGGCAGTGTTGGGATTTGAACCCACGCCTCCTTAGAGACTGGAGCCTTAATCCAGCACCTTAGACTGCTCAGCCACACTACCCAGCTCTGTCAAAATATTCACACTTTCTCGTCAGTTACCTAGAGCGTCTGCACTTCCTTGAATTTTTGTCTTCTTTTTCATTTTCTTCTTTAAAATCTTCATGTATCTCATGTTGCTCTTGCGTCCTTCATCTTTTTTTGATTATCTTTTTAAAAATCTTAATTTATCTGATGTTGCGCTTTCTTCCATCGTATAAACTTAGAATTCGTTTCTGCTTTTATGTCTGAAGCAGGCTGAATTAGAAAAACACGGCAGATAATTGCAATAACAGATGTGGGAATTAGGGGAAAGGCTGGATTCCCTTCATTTGTCCGGTGTCCTTGGTGGCCTTGTTTGAAATTACATTACAGTTTTCTGTTGAGAAAAAGTTGCAGCAGTGGACTTTGAACCGACACCTCCGAAAGACTGGGTCCTTAAATCCAGTTCTCTAGACAGCTCGGCCACAGTACCAACTGTTAAAATGGACTGCTTGGTCGTCGCACAGACCATCACAACTTTCCTTTTTTCCAATCAAGGATTTGACGTGAACAATCACCGGTAGGAGGTGCAACTGCCACCGTGGGGGAACAGGACTTGGTGGCTGGTTGGTTAAGGCGATGGACTACACTATTGAGTTGGAACCCCATCCGTGACACACAACATTGCTTCTTTTCTCCCTTGCATGGCCCTGCATGAAAGTAAAAACGCTGAAATAAAGCAGAACATGTGATAGCTTGCGCAAACAAACTCAATAAAGATGGCAGTGGTGGGATTTGAACCCACGCCTCCTTAGAGACTTGAGTCTAAATCCAGCACCTTAGACCGCTCGGCCACACTACCCAGCTCTGGCAAGATTTCCACACTTTCTCGTCAGTTACCTAGAGCGTCTGCACTCCCTTGTATTTTAGTCTTCTTTTTCATTTTCTTCTTTAAAATCTTCATGTATCTCATGTTGCTCTTGCGTCCTTCATCTTTTTTTGATTCTCTTTTTAAAAATCTTAATTTATCTGATGTTGCTCTTTCTTCCATCGTATAAACTTAGAATTAGTTTCTGCTTTTATGTCTGAAGCAGATTGAATTAGAAAAACACGGCAGATAATTGCAATAACAGACGTGGAAATTAGGGTAAAGGCTGGATTCCCTTTATTTGTCCGGTGTCCTTGGTGGCCTTGTTTGAAATTACATTACAGTTTTCTGTTGAGAAAAAGTTGCAGCGGTGGACTTTGAACCGACACCTCCGAAAGACTGGGTCCTTAAATCCAGTTCTCTGGACAGATCGGCCACAGTACCCACTGTTAAAATGGACTGCTGGGTCATCGCACAGCCCTGCCCAAGTTTCCTTGATTCCAATCAAGGCTTTGACGTGATAAACCACCGGTAGGAGGTGCAACTGCCACCGCTGGAGCACAGGACTTGGTGGCTGGTTGGTTAAGGCGATGGACTACACTATTGAGTTGGTACCCTATCCGTGAAACACAACATTGCCTCTTTTCTCCCTTGCATGGACCTGCATGAAAGTAAAAACGCTGAAATAAAGCAGAACATGTGATAGCTTGCGCAAACAAACTCAATAAAGATGGCAGAGTTGGGATTTGAACCCACGCCTCCTTAGAGACTGGAGCCTTAATCCAGCACCTTAGACTGCTCAGCCACACTACCCAGCTCTGTCAAAATATTCACACTTTCTCGTCAGTTACCTAGAGCGTCTGCACTTCCTTGAATTTTTGTCTTCTTTTTCATTTTCTTCTTTAAAATCTTCATGTATCTCATGTTGCTCTTGCGTCCTTCATCTTTTTTTGATTATCTTTTTAAAAATCTTAATTTATCTGATGTTGCGCTTTCTTCCATCGTATGAACTTAGAATTCGTTTCTGCTTTTATGTCTGAAGCAGGCTGAATTAGAAAAACACGGCAGATAATTGCAATAACAGATGTGGGAATTAGGGGAAAGGCTGGATTCCCTTCATTTGTCCGGTGTCCTTGGTGGCCTTGTTTGAAATTACATTACAGTTTTCTGTTGAGAAAAAGTTGCAGCGGTGGACTTTGAACCGACACCTCCGAAAGACTGGGTCCTTAAATCCAGTTCTCTGGACAGCTCGGCCACAGTACCAACTGTTAAAATGGACTGCTTGGTCGTCGCACAGACCATCACAACTTTCCTTTTTTCCAATCAAGGATTTGACGTGAACAATCACCGGTAGGAGGTGCAACTGCCACCGTGGGGGAACAGGACTTGGTGGCTGGTTGGTTAAGGCGATGGACTACACTATTGAGTTGGAACCCCATCCGTGACACACAACATTGCTTCTTTTCTCCCTTGCATGGCCCTGCATGAAAGTAAAAACGCTGAAATAAAGCAGAACATGTGATAGCTTGCGCAAACAAACTCAATAAAGATGGCAGTGGTGGGATTTGAACCCACGCCTCCTTAGAGACTTGAGCCTAAATCCAGCACCTTAGACCGCTCGGCCACACTACCCAGCTCTGGCAAGATTTCCACACTTTCTCGTCAGTTACCTAGAGCGTCTGCACTCCCTTGTATTTTAGTCTTCTTTTTCATTTTCTTCTTTAAAATCTTTATGTATCTCATGTTGCTCTTGCGTCCTTCATCTTTTTTTGATCCTCTTTTTAAAAATCTTAATTTATCTGATGTTGCTCTTTCTTCCATCGTATAAACTTAGAATTAGTTTCTGCTTTTATGTCTGAAGCAGATTGAAGTAGAAAAACACGGCAGATAATTGAAATAACAGACATGGGAATTAGGGTAAAGGCTGGATTCCCTTTATTTGTCCGGTGTCCTTGGTGGCCTAGTTTGAAATGACATTACAGTTTTCTGTTGAGAAAAAGTTGCAGTGGTGGACTTTGAACCGACACCTCCGAATGACTGGGTCCTTAAATGCAGTTCTCTGGACAGCTCGGCCACAGTTCCCACTGTTAAAATGGACTGCTTGGTCGTCGCACAGACCATCACAACTTTCCTTTTTTCCAATCAAGGATTTGACGTGAAGAACCACCGGTAGGAGGTGCAACTGCCACCGCGGGGGCACAGGACTTGGTGGCTGGTTGGTTAAGGCGATGGACTACACTATTGAGTTGGAACCCCATCCGTGACACACAACATTGCTTCTTTTCTCCCTTGCATGGCCCTGCATGAAAGTAAAAACGCTGAAATAAAGCAGAACATGTGATAGCTTGCGCAAACAAACTCAATAAAGATGGCAGTGGTGGGATTTGAACCCACGCCTCCTTAGAGACTTGAGCCTAAATCCAGCACCTTAGACCGCTCGGCCACACTACCCAGCTCTGGCAAGATTTCCACACTTTCTCGTCAGTTACCTAGAGCGTCTGCACTCCCTTGTATTTTAGTCTTCTTTTTCATTTTCTTCTTTAAAATCTTCATGTATCTCATGTTGCTCTTGCGTCCTTCATCTTTTTTTGATCCTCTTTTTAAAAATCTTAATTTATCTGATGTTGCTCTTTCTTCCATCGTATAAACTTAGAATTAGTTTCTGCTTTTATGTCTGAAGCAGATTGAAGTAGAAAAACACGGCAGATAATTGAAATAACAGACATGGGAATTAGGGTAAAGGCTGGATTCCCTTTATTTGTCCGGTGTCCTTGGTGGCCTAGTTTGAAATGACATTACAGTTTTCTGTTGAGAAAAAGTTGCAGTGGTGGACTTTGAACCGACACCTCCGAATGACTGGGTCCTTAAATGCAGTTCTCTGGACAGCTCGGCCACAGTTCCCACTGTTAAAATGGACTGCTTGGTCGTCGCACAGACCATCACAACTTTCCTTTTTTCCAATCAAGGATTTGACGTGAAGAACCACCGGTAGGAGGTGCAACTGCCACCGCGGGGGCACAGGACTTGGTGGCTGGTTGGTTAAGGCGATGGACTACACTATTGAGTTGGAACCCCATCCGTGACACACAACATTGCTTCTTTTCTCCCTTGCATGGCCCTGCATGAAAGTAAAAACGCTGAAATAAAGCAGAACATGTGATAGCTTGCGCAAACAAACTCAATAAAGATGACAGTGGTGGGATTTGAACCCACGCCTCCTTAGAGACTGGAGCCTTAATCCAGCGCCTTAGACCGCTCGGCCACACTACCCAGCTCTGGCAAAATATTCACACTTTCTCGTCAGTTACCTAGAGTGTCTGCACTTCCTTGTATTTTAGTCTTCTTTTTCATTTTCTTCTTTAAAATCTTTATGTATCTCATGTTGCTCTTGCGTCCTTCATCTTTTTTTGATTCTCTTTCTAAAAATCTTAATTTATCTGATGTTGCTCTTTCTTCCATCGTATAAACTTAGAATTTGTTTCTGCTTTTATGTCTGAAGAAGATTGAATTAGAAAAACACTGCAGATAATTGCAATAACAGACGTGGGAATTAGGGTAAAGGCTGGATTCCCTTTATTTGTCCGGTGTCCTTGGTGACCTAGTTTGAAATGACATTACAGTTTTCTGTTGAGAAAAAGTTGCAGTGGTGGACTTTGAACCGACACCTCCGAAAGACTGGGTCCTTAAATGCAGTTCTCTGGACAGCTCGGCCACAGTTCCCACTGTTAAAATGGGAATGCAAGGGATAGCCGCACAGACCATCACAACTTTCCTTTTTTCCAATCAAGGATTTGACGTGAACAACCACCGGTAGGAGGTGCAACTGCCACCGTGGGGGCACAGGACTTGGTGGCTGGTTGGCTACACTATTGAGTTGGAACCCCATCCGTGACACTTAACATTGCTTCTTTTCTCCCTTGCATGGCCCTACATGAAAGTAAAAACGCTGAAATAAAGCAGGACATGTGATAGCTTGCGCAAACAAACTCAACAAAGATGGCAGTGGTGGGATTTGAACCCACGCCTCCTTAGAGACTGGAGCCTAAATCCAGCGCCTTAGACCGCTCGGCCACACTACCCAGCGCTGGCAAAATATTTACACTTTCTCGTCAGTTACCTAGAGCGTCTGTACTTCCTTGTATTTTAGTCTTCTTTTTCATTTTCTTCTTTAAAATCTTTATGTATCTCATGTTGCTCTTGCGTCCTTCATCTTTTTTTGATTCTCTTTCTAAAAATCTTAATTTATCTGATGTTGCTCTTTCTTCCATCGTATAAACTTAGAATTAGTTTCTGCTTTCATGTCTGAAGCAGATTGAATTAGAAAAACACGGCAGATAATTGCAATAACAGACGTGGGAATTATTGTAAAGGCTGGATTCCCTTTATTTGTCCGGTGTCCTTGGTGGCCTTGTTTGAAATTACATTACAGTTTTCTGTTGAGAAAAAGTTGCAGAGGTGGACTTTGAACCTACACCTCCGAAAGACTGGGTCCTTAAATCCAGTTCTCTGGACAGCTCGGCCACAGTTCCCACTGTTAAAATGGACTGCTAAAATGGACTGCTTGGTCGTCGCACAGACCATCACAACTTTCCTTTTTTCCAATCAAGGATTTGACGTGAAGAACCACCGGTAGGAGGTGCAACTGCCACCGCGGGGGCACAGGACTTGGTGGCTGGTTGGTTAAGGCGATGGACTACACTATTGAGTTGGAACCCCATCCGTGACACACAACATTGCTTCTTTTCTCCCTTGCATGGCCCTGCATGAAAGTAAAAACGCTGAAATAAAGCAGAACATGTGATAGCTTGCGCAAACAAACTCAATAAAGATGGCAGTGGTGGGATTTGAACCCACGCCTCCTTAGAGACTGGAGCCTAAATCCAGCGCCTTAGACCACTCGGCCACACTACCCAGCTCTGGTAAGATTTCCAAACTTTCTCGTCAGTTACCTGGAGCGTCTGCACTCCCTTGTATTTTAGTCTTCTTTTTCATTTTCTTCTTTAAAATCTTTATGTATCTTATGTTGCTCTTGCGTCCTTCATCTTTTTTTGATTCTCTTTTTAAAAATCTTAATTTATCTGATGTTGCTCTTTCTTCCATCGTATAAACTTAGAATTAGTTTCTGCTTTCATGTCTGAAGCAGATTGAATTAGAAAAACACGGCAGATAATTGCAATAACAGACGTGGGAATTATTGTAAAGGCTGGATTCCCTTTATTTGTCCGGTGTCCTTGGTGGCCTTGTTTGAAATTACATTACAGTTTTCTGTTGAGAAAAAGTTGCAGAGGTGGACTTTGAACCTACACCTCCGAAAGACTGGGTCCTTAAATCCAGTTCTCTGGACAGCTCGGCCACAGTTCCCACTGTTAAAATGGACTGCTAAAATGGACTGCTTGGTCGTCGCACAGACCATCACAACTTTCCTTTTTTCCAATCAAGGATTTGACGTGAAGAACCACCGGTAGGAGGTGCAACTGCCACCGCGGGGGCACAGGACTTGGTGGCTGGTTGGTTAAGGCGATGGACTACACTATTGAGTTGGAACCCCATCCGTGACACACAACATTGCTTCTTTTCTCCCTTGCATGGCCCTGCATGAAAGTAAAAACGCTGAAATAAAGCAGAACATGTGATAGCTTGCGCAAACAAACTCAATAAAGATGGCAGTGGTGGGATTTGAACCCACGCCTCCTTAGAGACTGGAGCCTAAATCCAGCGCCTTAGACCACTCGGCCACACTACCCAGCTCTGGTAAGATTTCCAAACTTTCTCGTCAGTTACCTGGAGCGTCTGCACTCCCTTGTATTTTAGTCTTCTTTTTCATTTTCTTCTTTAAAATCTTTATGTATCTTATGTTGCTCTTGCGTCCTTCATCTTTTTTTGATTCTCTTTTTAAAAATCTTAATTTATCTGATGTTGCTCTTTCTTCCATCGTATAAACTTAGAATTAGTTTCTGCTTTCATGTCTGAAGCAGATTGAATTAGAAAAACACGGCAGATAATTGCAATAACAGACGTGGGAATTATTGTAAAGGCTGGATTCCCTTTATTTGTCCGGTGTCCTTGGTGGCCTTGTTTGAAATTACATTACAGTTTTCTGTTGAGAAAAAGTTGCAGAGGTGGACTTTGAACCTACACCTCCGAAAGACTGGGTCCTTAAATCCAGTTCTCTGGACAGCTCGGCCACAGTTCCCACTGTTAAAATTGACTGCTTGGTCGTCGCACAGACCATCACAACTTTCCTTTTTTCCAATCAAGGATTTGACGTGAACAACCACCGGTAGGAGGTGCAACTGCCACCGCGGGGGCACAGGACTTGGTGGCTGGTTGGTTAAGGCGATGGACTACACTATTGAGTCGGATCCCCATCCGTGACACACAACATTGCTTCTTTTCTCCCTTGCATGGCCCTGCATGAAAGTAAAAACGCTGAAATAAAGCAGAACATGTGATAGCTTGCGCAAACAAACTCAATAAAGATGGCAGTGGTGGGATTTGAACCCACGCCTCCTTAGAGACTGGAGCCTTAATCCAGCGCCTTAGACCGCTCGGCCACACTACCCAGCTCTGGCAAGCTTCCACACTTTATCGTCAGTTACCTAGAGCGTCTGCACTCCCTTGTATTTTAGTCTTCTTTTTCATTTTCTTCTTTAAAATCTTTATGTATCTCATGTTGCTCTTGCGTCCTTCATCTTTTTTTGATTGTCTTTGTAAAAATCTTAATTTATCTGATGTTGCTCTTTCTTCCATCGTATAAACTTAGAATTAGTTTCTGCTTTTATTTCTGAAGCAGATTGAATTAGAAATACACATCAGATAATTGCAATAACAGACGTGGGAATTAGGGTAAAGGCTGGATTCCCTTTATTTGTCTGGTGTCCTTGGTGGCCTTGTTTGAAATTACATTACAGTTTTCTGTTGAGAAAAACTTGCAGCGGTGGACTTTGAACCGACACCTCCGAAAGACTGGGTCCTTAAATCCAGTTCTCTGGACAGCTCGGCCACAGTTCCCACTGTTAAAATGGACTGCTGGGTCGTCCCACAGACCATCACAACTTTCCTTTTTTCCAATCAAGGATTTGACATGAACAACCACCGGTAGGAGGTGCAACTGCCACCGTGAGAGCACAGGACTTGGTGGCTGGTTGGTTAAGGCGACGGACTACACTATTGAGTTGGAACCCCATCCGTGACACACAACATTGCATCTTTTCTCCCTTGCATGGCCCTGCATGAAAGTAAAAAAAGCTTAAATAATGCAGAACATGTGATAGCTTGCGCAAACAAACTCAAAAAAGATGGCAGTGGTGGGATTTGAACGCACGCCTCCTCAGAGACTGGAGCCTAAATCTAGCGCCTTAGACCGCTCGGCCACACTACCCAACAGAAACTAAAACAAGAGGCTCCCATGCTGAGGTCTGTCCAACGCTGGTCCAACCAAGCTGACTCCACACTCCAAGACTGCTTCCATCACGTGGACTGGGAGATGTTTCGTATTGCGTCAGATAACAACATTGACGAATACGCTGATTCGGTGTGCGAGTTCATTAGAACGTGCGTTGAAGATGTCGGTCCCATAGCAACGATTAAAACATTCCCTAACCAGAAACCGTGGATTGATGGCAGCATTCGTGTGAAACTGAAAGCGCGAACCACTGCTGTTAATCAGGGCAAGGTGTCTGGTAACATGACCGAATACAAACAGTGCAGCTATTCCCTCCGCAAGGCTATCAAACAAGCTAAGCGCCAGTACAGAGACAAAGTAGAATCTCAATTCAACGGCTCAGACACAAGAGGCATGTGGCAGGGTCTACAGTCAATCACGGACTACAGGAAGAAATCCAGCCCAGTCACGGACCAGGATGTCTTGCTCCCAGGCAGACTAAATAACTTTTTTGCCCGCTTTGAGGACAATACAGTGCCACTGACACGGCCTGCAACGAAAACATGCGGTCTCTCCTTCACTGCAGCCGAGGTGAGTAAGACATTTAAACGTGTTAACCCTCGCAAGGCTGCAGGCCCAGACGGCATCCCCAGCCGCGCCCTCAGAGCATGCGCAGACCAGCTGGCCGGTGTGTTTACGGACATATTCAATCAATCCCTATACCAGTCTGCTGTTCCCACATGCTTCAAGAGGGCCACCATTGTTCCTGTTCCCAAGAAAGCTAAGGTAACTGAGCTAAACGACTACCGCCCCGTAGCACTCACATCCGTCATCATGAAGTGCTTTGAGAGACTAGTCAAGGACCATATCACCTCCACCCTACCTGACACCCTAGACCCACTCCAATTTGCTTACCGCCCAAATAGGTCCACAGACGATGCAATCTCAACCACACTGCACACTGCCCTAACCCATCTGGACAAGAGGAATACCTATGTGAGAATGCTGTTCATTGACTACAGCTCGGCATTCAACACCATAGTACCCTCCAAGCTCGTCATCAAGCTCGAGACCCTGGGTCTCGACCCCGCCCTGTGCAACTGGGTACTGGACTTCCTGACGGGCCGCCCCCAGGTGGTGAGGGTAGGCAACAACATCTCCTCCCCGCTGATCCTCAACACTGGGGCCCCACAAGGGTGCGTTCTGAGCCCTCTCCTGTACTCCCTGTTCACCCACGACTGCGTGGCCACGCACGCCTCCAACTCAATCATCAAGTTTGCGGACGACACAACAGTGGTAGGCTTGATTACCAACAACGACGAGACGGCCTACAGGGAGGAGGTGAGGGCCCTCGGAGTGTGGTGTCAGGAAAATAACCTCACACTCAACGTCAACAAAACTCAGGAGATGATTGTGGACTTCAGGAAACAGCAGAGGGAACACCCCCCTATCCACATTGATGGAACAGTAGTGGAGAGGGTAGCAAGTTTTAAGTTCCTCGGCATACACATCACAGACAAACTGAATTGGTCCACTCACACAGACAGCATCGTGAAGAAGGCGCAGCAGCGCCTCTTCAACCTCAGGAGGCTGAAGAAATTCGGCTTGTCACCAAAAGCACTCACAAACTTCTACTGATGCACAATCGAGAGCATCCTGGCGGGCTGTATCACCGCCTGGTATGGCAACTGCACCGCCCTCAACCGTAAGGCTCTCCAGAGGGTAGTGAGGTCTGCACAACGCATCACCGGGGGCAAACTACCTGCCCTCCAGGACACCTACACCACCCGATGTCACAGGAAGGCCATAAAGATCATCAAGGACATCAACCACCCGAGCCACTGCCTGTTCACCCCGCTATCATCCAGAAGGCGAGGTCAGTACAGGTGCATCAAAGCTAGGACCTAGAGACTGAAAAACAGCTTCTATCTCAAGGCCATCAGACTGTTAAACAGCCACCACTAACACTGAGTGGCTGCTGCCAACACACTGACACTGACTCAACTCCAGCCACTTTAATAATGGGAATTGATGGGAAATGATGTAAATATATCACTAGCCACTTTAAACAATGCTACCTTATATAAATGTTACTTACCCTACATTATTCATCTCATATGCATACGTATATACTGTACTCTATATCATCGACGGTATCCTTATGTAATACATGTATCACTAGCCACTTTATACTATGCCACTTTGTTTACATACTCATCTCATTTGTACATACTGTACTCGATACCATCTACTGTATCTTGCCTATGCTGCTCTGTACCATCACTCATTCATATATCCTTATGTACATATTCTTTATCCCCTTACACTGTGTACAAGACAGTAGTTTTGGAATTGTTAGTTAGATTACTTGTTATTACTGCATTGTCGGAACTAGAAGCACAAGCATTTCGCTACACTCGCATTAACATCTGCTAACCATGTGTATGTGACAAATAAAATTTGATTTGATTTGAACCGACACCTCCGAAAGACTGGGTCCTTAAATCCAGTTCTCTGGACAGCTTGGCCACAGTTCCCACTGTTAAAATAGAATGCTTGGTCGTCGCACAGACCATCACAACTTTCCTTTTTTCCAATCAAGGAATTGACATGAACAACCACCAGTAGGAGGTGCAATTGCCACAGCGGGGGCACAGGACTTGGTTGGTTAAGGCGATGGACTACACCATTGCTTCTTTTCTCCCTTGCATGGCCCTACATGAAAGTAAAAACGCTGAAATAAAGCAGAACATGTGATAGCTTGCGCAAACAAACTCAATAAAGACGGCAGTGGTGGGATTTGAACCCACGCCTCCTTAGAGACTGGAGCCTTAATCCAGCGCCTTAGACCGCTCGGCCACACTAACCAGCTCTGGCAAACTATTCACAATTTCTCGTCAGTTACCTAGAGCGTCTGCACTTCCTTGTATTTTAGTCTTCTTTTTCATTTTCTTCTTTAAAATCTTTATGTATCTCATGTTGCTCTTGCGTCCTTCATCTTTTTTTGATTCTCTTTTTAAAAATCTTAATTTATCTGATGTTGCTCTTTCTTCCATCGTATAAACTTAGAATTAGTTTCTGCTTTTATGTCTGAAGCAGATTGAATTAGAAAAACACAGCAGATAATTGAAATAACAGACATGGGAATTAGGGTAAAGGCTGGATTCCCTTTATTTGTCCGGTTTCCTTGGTGGCCTTGTTTGAAAATACATTACAGTTTTCTGTTGAGAAAAAGTTGCAGCGGTGGACTTTGAACCGACACCTCCGAAAAACTGGGTCCTTAAATCCAGTTCTCTGGACAGCTTGGCCACAGTACCAACTGTTAAAATGGACTGCTGGGTCGTCGCACAGACCATCACAACTTTCCTTTTTTCCAATCAAGGATTTGACGTGAACAACCACCGGTAGGAGGTGCAACTGCCACCGCGGGGGCACAGGACTTGGTGGCTGGTTGGTTAAGGCGATGGACTACACTATTGAGTTGGAACCCCATACGTGACACACAACATTGATTTTTTTCTCCCTTGCATGACCCTACATGAAAGTAAAAACACTGAAATAAAGCAGAACATGTGATAGCTTGCGCAAACAAACTCAGTAAAGATGGCAGTGGTGGGATTTGAACCCACGCCTCCTTAGAGACTGGAGCCTTAATCCAGCGCCTTAGACCGCTCGGCCACACTAACCAGCTCTGCAAGGTAACAACAATTTCTCGTCAGTTACCTAGAGCGTCTGCACCCCCTTGTATTTTAGACGGCAGTGATAGGATTTGAACCCACGCCTTTGATTTATCTGCACTCCCTTGTATTTTAGTCTTCTTTTTCATTTTCTTCTTAAAAATCTTTATGTATCTCATGTTGCTCTTGCGTCCTTCATCTTTTTTTGATTCTCTTTTTAAAAATCTTAATTTATCTGATGTTGCTCTTTCTTCCATTGTGTACACTGAAAATGTGTTTCTGCTTTTATGTCTGAAGCAGATTGAATCTGAAAAACACAGCAGAATTTTTTCAAAAACAGAGGTGGGAATTAGGGTAAAGGATGGATTCCCTTTATTTGTCCGGTGTCCTTGGTGGCCTTGTTTGAAATTACATTACAGTTTTTTGTTG
Organism: Oncorhynchus mykiss; assembly: GCF_013265735.2. Lineage (NCBI taxonomy): Eukaryota > Metazoa > Chordata > Actinopteri > Salmoniformes > Salmonidae > Oncorhynchus > Oncorhynchus mykiss. Next base: position 5,095,736 of record NC_048581.1, on the reverse strand, counting down.
AGAAAAAGTTAAAGCGGTGGACTTTGAACCCACACCTCTGAAAGACTGGATCCTTAAATACAGTTCTCTGGACAGCTTGGCCACAGTACCCACTGTTAAAATGGACTGCTAGGTCGTCGCACAGCCCAGCCCAACTTTCCTTGTTTACAATCTAGGCTTTGACGTGAACAACCACCGGTAGGAGGTGCAACTGCCACCGCGGGGGCACAGGACTTGGTGGCTGGTTGGTTAAGGCGATGGACTACACTATTGAGTTGGAACCCCATCCGTGACACACAACATTGCTTCTTTTCTCCCTTGCATGGCCCTGCATGAAAGTAAAAACGCTGAAATAAAGCAGAACATGTGATAGCTTACGCAAACAAACTCAATAAAGATGGCAGTGGTGGGATTTGAACCCACGCCTCCTTAGAGACTGGAGCCTTAATCCAGCGCCTTAGACCGCTCGGCCACAATACCCAACTCTGGCAAGCTTCCTCACTTTCTCGTCAGTTACGTAGAGCGTCTGCACTTCCCTGTATTTTAGTCTTCTTTTTCATTTTCTTCTTTAAAATCTTTATGTATCTCATGTTGCTCTTGCGTCCTTCATCTTTTTTTGATTCTCTTTCTAAAAATCTTAATTTATCTGATGTTGCTCTTTCTTTCATCGTATAAACTTAGAATTAGTTTCTGCTTTTATGTCTGAAGCAGATTGAATTAGAAAAACACGGCAGATAATAGCAATAATAGACGTGGGAATGAGGGTAAAGGCTGGATTCCCTTTATTTTCCGGTGTCCTTGGTGGCCTTGTTTGAAATTACATTACAGTTTTCTGTTGAGAAAAAGTTGCAGTGGTGGACTTTGAACCGACACCTCTGAAAGACTGGGTCCTTAAATCCAGTTCTCTGGACAGCTCGCCCACAGTACCAACTGTTAAAATGGACTGCTGGGTCGTCCCACAGACCATCACAACTTTCCTTTTTTCCAATCAAGGATTTGACGTGAACAACCACCGGTAGGAGGTGCAACTGCCACCGTGAGAGCACAGGACTTGGTGGATGGTTGGTTAAGGCGACGGACTACACTATTGAGTTGGAACCCCATCCGTGACACACAACATTGCTTCTTTTCTCCCTTGCATGGCCCTGCATGAAACTAAAAACGCTGAAATAAAGCAGAACATGTGATAGCTTGCGCAAAAAAACTCAACAAAGATGGCAGTGTTGGGATTTGAACCCACGCCTCCTTAGAGACTGGAGCCTAAATCCAACGCCTTAGACCGCTCGGCCACACTACCCAGCTCTGGGAAAATATTCACACTTTCTCGTCAGTTACCTAGAGCGTCTGCACTTCCTTGTATTTTAGTCTTCTTTTTCATTTTCTTCTTTAAAATCTTTATGTATCTCATGTTGCTCTTGCGTCCTTCATCTTTTTTTGATTCTCTTTTTAAAAATCGTAATTTATCTGATGTTGCTCTTTCTTCCATCGTATAAACTTAGAATTAGTTTCTGCTTTTATGTCTGAAGCAGATTGAATTAGAAAAACACGGCAGATAATTGCAATAACAGACATGGGAATTAGGGTAAAGGCTGGATTCCCTTTATTTTCCGGTGTCCTTGGTGGCCTTGTTTGAAATTACATTACAGTTTTCTGTTGAGAAAAAGTTGCGGTGGTGGACTTTGAACCGACACCTCCGAAAGACTGGGTCCTTAAATCCAGTTCTCTGGACAGCTCGGCCACAGTTCCCACTGTTAAAATTGACTGCTTGGTTGTCGCACAGACCATCACAACTTTCCTTTTATCCAATCAAGGATTTGACGTGAACAACCCACAGTAGGAGGTGCAACTGCCACAGCGAGAGCACAGGACTTGGTGGCTGATTGGTTAAGGTGATGGACTACACTATTGAGTTGGAACCCCATCCGTGACACACAACATTGCTTCTTTTCTCCCTTGCATGGGCGACATGAAAGTAAAAACCCGGAAACAAAGCAGAAAATGTGATAGCTTGCGCAAAAAAACTCAATAAAGATGGCAGTGGTGGGATTTGAACCCACGCCTCCTTAGAGACAGGAGCCTTAATCCAGCGCCTTAGACCGCTCGGCCACACTACCCAGCTCTGGCAAAATATTTACACTTTCTCGTCAGTTACCTAGAGCGTCTGTACTTCCTTGTATTTTAGTCTTTTTTTTCATTTTCTTCTTTAAAATCTTTATCTATCTCATGTTGCTCTTGCGTCCTTCATCTTTTTTTGATTCTCTTTTTAAAAATCTTAATTTATCTGATGTTGCTCTTTCTTCCATCGTATAAACCTAGAATTAGTTTCTGCTTTCATGTCTGAAGCAGATTGAATTAGAAAAACACGGCAGATAATTGCAATAACAGACGTGGGAATGAGGGTAAAGGCTGGATTCCCTTTATTTGTCCGGTGTCCTTGGTGGCCTTGTTTGAAATTACATTACAGTTTTCTGTTGAGAAAAACTTGCAGCGGTGGACTTTGAACCGACACCTCCGAAAGACTGGGTCCTTAAATCCAGTTCTCTGGACAGCTCGGCCACAGTTCCCACTGTTAAAATGGACTGCTTGGTCGTCGCACAGACCATCACAACTTTCCTTTTTTTCAATCAAGGAATTGACATGAACAACCACCAGTAGGAGGTGCAATTGCCAGCGCGCGGGCACAGAACTTGGTGGCTGGTTGGTTAAGGTGACGGACTACACTATTGAGTTGGAAACCCATCCGTGACACACAACATTGCTTCTTTTCTCCCTTGCATGGCCCTGCATGAAAGTAAAAACGCTGAAATAAAGCAGAACATGTGATAGCTTGCGCAAACAAACTCAATAAAGATGGCAGTGGTGGGATTTGAACCCACGCCTCCTTAGAGACTGGAGCCTAAATCCAGCGCCTTAGACCGCTCGGCCACACTACCCAGCTCTGGCAAAATATTCACACTTTCTAATCAGTTACCTAGAGCGTCTGCACTCCCTTGTATTTTAGTCTTCTTTTTCATTTTCTTCTTTAAAATCTTTATGTATCTCATGTTGCTCTTGCGTCCTTCATCTTTTTTTGATTCTCTTTTTAAAAATCTTAATTTATCTGATGTTGCTCTTTCTTCCATCGTATAAACTTAGAATTAGTTTCTGCTTTTATGTCTGAAGAAGATTGAATTAGAAAAACACGGCAGATAATTGCAATAACAGACGTGGGAATTAGGGTAAAGGCTGGATTCCCTTTATTTTCCGGTGTCCTTGGTGGCCTTGTTTGAAATTACATTACAGTTTTCTGTTGAGAAAAATTTGTAGTGGTGGACTTTGAACCGACACCTCTGAAAGACTGGGTCCTTAAATCCAGTTCTCTGGACAGCTTGGCCACAGTTCCCACTGTTAAAATAGACTGCTTGGTCATCGCACAGACCATCACAACTTTCCTTTTTTCCAATCAAGGATTTGACGTGAACAACTACCGGTAGGAGGTGCAACTGCCACCGTGGCGGCACAGAACTTGGTGGCTGGTTGGTTAAGGCGATGGACTACACTATTGAGTTGGAACCCCATCCGTGACACACAACATTGCTTCTTTTCTCCCTTGCATTGCCCTGCATGAAAGTAAAAACACTGAAATAATGCAGAACATGTGATAGCTTGCGCAAACAAACTCAATAAAGATGGCAGTGGTGGGATTTGAACCCACGCCTCCTTAGAGACTGGAGCCTTAATCCAGCGCCTTAGACCGCTCTGCCACACTACCCAGCTCTGGCAAGATTTCCACACTTTCTCGTCAGTTACCTAGAGCGTCTGCACTCCCTTGTATTTTAGTCTTCTTTTTCATTTTCTTCTTTAAAATCTTTATGTATCTCATGTTGCTCTTGCGTCCTTCATCTTTTTTTGATTCTCTTTCTAAAAATCTTAATTTATCTGATGTTGCTCTTTCTTTCATCGTATAAACTTAGAATTAGTTTCTGCTTTTATGTCTGAAGCAGACTGAATTAGAAAAACACGGCAGATAATAGCAATAATAGACGTGGGAATGAGGCTGGATTCCCTTTATTTTCCGGTGTCCTTGGTGGCCTTGTTTGAAATTACATTACAGTTTTCTGTTGAGAAAAAGTTGCAGTGGTGGACTTTGAACCGACACCTCTGAAAGACTGGGTCCTTAAATCCAGTTCTCTGGACAGCTTGGCCACAGTTCCCACTGTTAAAATAGACTGCTTGGTCATCGCACAGACCATCACAACTTTCCTTTTTTCCAATCAAGGATTTGACGTGAACAACTACCGGTAGGAGGTGCAACTGCCACCGTGGGGGCACAGAACTTGGTGGCTGGTTGGTTAAGGCGATGGACTACACTATTGAGTTGGAACCCCATCCGTGACACACAACATTGCTTCTTTTCTCCCTTGCATTGCCCTGCATGAAAGTAAAAACACTGAAATAAAGCAGAACATGTGATAGCTTGCGCAAACAAACTCAATAAAGATAGCAGTGGTGGGATTTGAATCCACGCCTCCTTAGAGACTGGAGCCTTAATCCAGCGCCTTAGACCGCTCTGCCACACTACCCAGCTCTGGCAAGATTTCCACACTTTCTCGTCAGTTACCTAGAGCGTCTGCACTCCCTTGTATTTTAGTCTTCTTTTTCATTTTCTTCTTTAAAATCTTTATGTATCTCATGTTGCTCTTGCGTCCTTCATCTTTTTTTGATTCTCTTTCTAAAAATCTTAATTTATCTGATGTTGCTCTTTCTTTCATCGTATAAACTTAGAATTGGTTTCTGTTTTTATGTCTGAAGCAGATTGAATTAGAAAAACACGGCAGATAATAGCAATAATAGACGTGGGAATGAGGGTAAAGGCTGGATTCCCTTTATTTGTCCGGTGTCCTTGGTGGCCTTGTTTGAAATTACATTACAGTTTTCTGTTGAGAAAAAGTTGTAGTGGTGGACTTTGAACCGACACCTCTGAAAGACTGGGTCCTTAAATCCAGTTCTCTGGACAGCTCGCCCACAGTACCAACTGTTAAAATGGACTGCTGGGTCGTCCCACAGACCATCACAACTTTCCTTTTTTCCAATCAAGGATTTGACGTGAACAACCACCGGTAGGAGGTGCAACTGCCACCGTGAGAGCACAGGACTTGGTGGCTGGTTGGTTAAGGCGATGGACTACACTATTGAGTTGGAACCCCATCCGTGACACACAACATTGCTTCTTTTCTCCCTTGCACGGCCCTGCATGAAAGTAAAAACGCTGAAATAAAGCAGAACATGTGATAGCTTGCGCATACAAACTCAATAAAGATGGCAGTGGTGGGATTTGAACCCACGCCTCCTTAGAGACTGGAGCCTAAATCCAGCGCCTTAGACCGCTCGGCCACACTACCCAGCTCTGGCAAAATATTCACACTTTCTAATCAGTTACCTAGAGCGTCTGCACTCCCTTGTATTTTAGTCTTCTTTTTCATTTTCTTCTTTAAAATCTTTATGTATCTCATGTTGCTCTTGCGTCCTTCATCTTTTTTTGATTCTCTTTTTAAAAATCTTAATTTATCTGATGTTGCTCTTTCTTCCATCGTATAAACTTAGAATTAGTTTCTGCTTTTATGTCTGAAGAAGATTGAATTAGAAAAACACGGCAGATAATTGCAATAACAGACGTGGGAATTAGGGTAAAGGCTGGATTCCCTTTATTTTCCGGTGTCCTTGGTGGCCTTGTTTGAAATTACATTACAGTTTTCTGTTGAGAAAAATTTGTAGTGGTGGACTTTGAACCGACACCTCTGAAAGACTGGGTCCTTAAATCCAGTTCTCTGGACAGCTTGGCCACAGTTCCCACTGTTAAAATAGACTGCTTGGTCATCGCACAGACCATCACAACTTTCCTTTTTTCCAATCAAGGATTTGACGTGAACAACTACCGGTAGGAGGTGCAACTGCCACCGTGGCGGCACAGAACTTGGTGGCTGGTTGGTTAAGGCGATGGACTACACTATTGAGTTGGAACCCCATCCGTGACACACAACATTGCTTCTTTTCTCCCTTGCATTGCCCTGCATGAAAGTATAAACACTGAAATAATGCAGAACATGTGATAGCTTGCGCAAACAAACTCAATAAAGATGGCAGTGGTGGGATTTGAACCCACGCCTCCTTAGAGACTGGAGCCTTAATCCAGCGCCTTAGACCGCTCTGCCACACTACCCAGCTCTGGCAAGATTTCCACACTTTCTCGTCAGTTACCTAGAGCGTCTGCACTCCCTTGTATTTTAGTCTTCTTTTTCATTTTCTTCTTTAAAATCTTTATGTATCTCATGTTGCTCTTGCGTCCTTCATCTTTTTTTGATTCTCTTTCTAAAAATCTTAATTTATCTGATGTTGCTCTTTCTTTCATCGTATAAACTTAGAATTAGTTTCTGCTTTTATGTCTGAAGCAGACTGAATTAGAAAAACACGGCAGATAATAGCAATAATAGACGTGGGAATGAGGCTGGATTCCCTTTATTTTCCGGTGTCCTTGGTGGCCTTGTTTGAAATTACATTACAGTTTTCTGTTGAGAAAAAGTTGCAGTGGTGGACTTTGAACCGACACCTCTGAAAGACTGGGTCCTTAAATCCAGTTCTCTGGACAGCTTGGCCACAGTTCCCACTGTTAAAATAGACTGCTTGGTCATCGCACAGACCATCACAACTTTCCTTTTTTCCAATCAAGGATTTGACGTGAACAACTACCGGTAGGAGGTGCAACTGCCACCGTGGGGGCACAGAACTTGGTGGCTGGTTGGTTAAGGCGATGGACTACACTATTGAGTTGGAACCCCATCCGTGACACACAACATTGCTTCTTTTCTCCCTTGCATTGCCCTGCATGAAAGTAAAAACACTGAAATAAAGCAGAACATGTGATAGCTTGCGCAAACAAACTCAATAAAGATGGCAGTGGTGGGATTTGAATCCACGCCTCCTTAGAGACTGGAGCCTTAATCCAGCGCCTTAGACCGCTCTGCCACACTACCCAGCTCTGGCAAGATTTCCACACTTTCTCGTCAGTTACCTAGAGCGTCTGCACTCCCTTGTATTTTAGTCTTCTTTTTCATTTTCTTCTTTAAAATCTTTATGTATCTCATGTTGCTCTTGCGTCCTTCATCTTTTTTTGATTCTCTTTCTAAAAATCTTAATTTATCTGATGTTGCTCTTTCTTTCATCGTATAAACTTAGAATTGGTTTCTGTTTTTATGTCTGAAGCAGATTGAATTAGAAAAACACGGCAGATAATAGCAATAATAGACGTGGGAATGAGGGTAAAGGCTGGATTCCCTTTATTTGTCCGGTGTCCTTGGTGGCCTTGTTTGAAATTACATTACAGTTTTCTGTTGAGAAAAAGTTGTAGTGGTGGACTTTGAACCGACACCTCTGAAAGACTGGGTCCTTAAATCCAGTTCTCTGGACAGCTCGCCCACAGTACCAACTGTTAAAATGGACTGCTGGGTCGTCCCACAGACCATCACAACTTTCCTTTTTTCCAATCAAGGATTTGACGTGAACAACCACCGGTAGGAGGTGCAACTGCCACCGTGAGAGAACAGGACTTGGTGGCTGGTTGGTTAAGGCGATGGACTACACTATTGAGTTGGAACCCCATCCGTGACACACAACATTGCTTCTTTTCTCCCTTGCACGGCCCTGCATGAAAGTAAAAACGCTGAAATAATGCAGAACATGTGATAGCTTGCGCAAACAAACTCAATGAAGATGGCAGTGGTGGGATTTGAACCCACGCCTCCTTAGAGACTGGAGCCTTAATCCAGCGCCTTAGACCGCTCGGCCACACTACCCAGCTCTGGCAAGATTTCCACACTTTCTCGTCAGTTACCTAGAGCGTCTGCACTCCCTTGTATTTTAGTCTTCTTTTTCATTTTCTTCTTTAAAATCTTTATGTATCTCATGTTGCTCTTGCGTCCTTCATCTTTTTTTGATTCTCTTTCTAAAAATCTTAATTTATCTGATGTTGCTCTTTCTTTCATCGTATAAACTTAGAATTGGTTTCTGTTTTTATGTCTGAAGCAGATTGAATTAGAAAAACACGGCAGATAATAGCAATAATAGACGTGGGAATTAGGGTAAAGGCTGGATTCCCTTTATTTGTCCGGTGTCCTTGGTGGCCTTGTTTGAAATTACATTACAGTTTTCTGTTGAGAAAAAGTTGTAGTGGTGGACTTTGAACCGACACCTCTGAAAGACTGGGTCCTTAAATCCAGTTCTCTGGACAGCTCGCCCACAGTACCAACTGTTAAAATGGACTGCTGGGTCGTCCCACAGACCATCACAACTTTCCTTTTTTCCAATCAAGGATTTGACGTGAACAACCACCGGTAGGAGGTGCAACTGCCACCGTGAGAGCACAGGACTTGGTGGCTGGTTGGTTAAGGCGATGGACTACACTATTGAGTTGGAACCCCATCCGTGACACACAACATTGCTTCTTTTCTCCCTTGCACGGCCCTGCATGAAAGTAAAAACGCTGAAATAAAGCAGAACATGTGATAGCTTGCGCATACAAACTCAATAAAGATGGCAGTGGTGGGATTTGAACCCACGCCTCCTTAGAGACTTGAGCCTAAATCCAGCGCCTTAGACCGCTCGGCCACACTACCCAGCTCTGGCAAAATATTCACACTTTCTAATCAGTTACCTAGAGCGTCTGCACTCCCTTGTATTTTAGTCTTCTTTTTCATTTTCTTCTTTAAAATCTTTATGTATCTCATGTTGCTCTTGCGTCCTTCATCTTTTTTTGATTCTCTTTTTAAAAATCTTAATTTATCTGATGTTGCTCTTTCTTCCATCGTATAAACTTAGAATTAGTTTCTGCTTTTATGTCTGAAGAAGATTGAATTAGAAAAACACGGCAGATAATTGCAATAACAGACGTGGGAATTAGGGTAAAGGCTGGATTCCCTTTATTTTCCGGTGTCCTTGGTGGCCTTGTTTGAAATTACATTACAGTTTTCTGTTGAGAAAAATTTGTAGTGGTGGACTTTGAACCGACACCTCTGAAAGACTGGGTCCTTAAATCCAGTTCTCTGGACAGCTTGGCCACAGTTCCCACTGTTAAAATAGACTGCTTGGTCATCGCACAGACCATCACAACTTTCCTTTTTTCCAATCAAGGATTTGACGTGAACAACTACCGGTAGGAGGTGCAACTGCCACCGTGGCGGCACAGAACTTGGTGGCTGGTTGGTTAAGGCGATGGACTACACTATTGAGTTGGAACCCCATCCGTGACACACAACATTGCTTCTTTTCTCCCTTGCATTGCCCTGCATGAAAGTAAAAACACTGAAATAATGCAGAACATGTGATAGCTTGCGCAAACAAACTCAATAAAGATGGCAGTGGTGGGATTTGAACCCACGCCTCCTTAGAGACTGGAGCCTTAATCCAGCGCCTTAGACCGCTCGGCCACACTACCCAGCTCTGGCAAGATTTCCACACTTTCTCGTCAGTTACCTAGAGCGTCTGCACTCCCTTGTATTTTAGTCTTCTTTTTCATTTTCTTCTTTAAAATCTTTATGTATCTCATGTTGCTCTTGCGTCCTTCATCTTTTTTTGATTCTCTTTCTAAAAATCTTAATTTATCTGATGTTGCTCTTTCTTTCATCGTATAAACTTAGAATTGGTTTCTGTTTTTATGTCTGAAGCAGATTGAATTAGAAAAACACGGCAGATAATAGCAATAATAGACGTGGGAATTAGGGTAAAGGCTGGATTCCCTTTATTTGTCCGGTGTCCTTGGTGGCCTTGTTTGAAATTACATTACAGTTTTCTGTTGAGAAAAAGTTGTAGTGGTGGACTTTGAACCGACACCTCTGAAAGACTGGGTCCTTAAATCCAGTTCTCTGGACAGCTTGGCCACAGTTCCCACTGTTAAAATAGACTGCTTGGTCATCGCACAGACCATCACAACTTTCCTTTTTTCCAATCAAGGATTTGACGTGAACAACTACCGGTAGGAGGTGCAACTGCCACCGTGGCGGCACAGAACTTGGTGGCTGGTTGGTTAAGGCGATGGACTACACTATTGAGTTGGAACCCCATCCGTGACACACAACATTGCTTCTTTTCTCCCTTGCATTGCCCTGCATGAAAGTAAAAACACTGAAATAATGCAGAACATGTGATAGCTTGCGCAAACAAACTCAATAAAGATGGCAGTGGTGGGATTTGAACCCACGCCTCCTTAGAGACTGGAGCCTTAATCCAGCGCCTTAGACCGCTCTGCCACACTACCCAGCTCTGGCAAGATTTCCACACTTTCTCGTCAGTTACCTAGAGCGTCTGCACTCCCTTGTATTTTAGTCTTCTTTTTCATTTTCTTCTTTAAAATCTTTATGTATCTCATGTTGCTCTTGCGTCCTTCATCTTTTTTTGATTCTCTTTCTAAAAATCTTAATTTATCTGATGTTGCTCTTTCTTTCATCGTATAAACTTAGAATTAGTTTCTGCTTTTATGTCTGAAGCAGACTGAATTAGAAAAACACGGCAGATAATAGCAATAATAGACGTGGGAATGAGGCTGGATTCCCTTTATTTTCCGGTGTCCTTGGTGGCCTTGTTTGAAATTACATTACAGTTTTCTGTTGAGAAAAAGTTGCAGTGGTGGACTTTGAACCGACACCTCTGAAAGACTGGGTCCTTAAATCCAGTTCTCTGGACAGCTTGGCCACAGTTCCCACTGTTAAAATAGACTGCTTGGTCATCGCACAGACCATCACAACTTTCCTTTTTTCCAATCAAGGATTTGACGTGAACAACTACCGGTAGGAGGTGCAACTGCCACCGTGGGGGCACAGAACTTGGTGGCTGGTTGGTTAAGGCGATGGACTACACTATTGAGTTGGAACCCCATCCGTGACACACAACATTGCTTCTTTTCTCCCTTGCATTGCCCTGCATGAAAGTAAAAACACTGAAATAATGCAGAACATGTGATAGCTTGCGCAAACAAACTCAATAAAGATGGCAGTGGTGGGATTTGAACCCACGCCTCCTTAGAGACTGGAGCCTTAATCCAGCGCCTTAGACCGCTCTGCCACACTACCCAGCTCTGGCAAGATTTCCACACTTTCTCGTCAGTTACCTAGAGCGTCTGCACTCCCTTGTATTTTAGTCTTCTTTTTCATTTTCTTCTTTAAAATCTTTATGTATCTCATGTTGCTCTTGCGTCCTTCATCTTTTTTTGATTCTCTTTCTAAAAATCTTAATTTATCTGATGTTGCTCTTTCTTTCATCGTATAAACTTAGAATTAGTTTCTGCTTTTATGTCTGAAGCAGACTGAATTAGAAAAACACGGCAGATAATAGCAATAATAGACGTGGGAATGAGGCTGGATTCCCTTTATTTTCCGGTGTCCTTGGTGGCCTTGTTTGAAATTACATTACAGTTTTCTGTTGAGAAAAAGTTGCAGTGGTGGACTTTGAACCGACACCTCTGAAAGACTGGGTCCTTAAATCCAGTTCTCTGGACAGCTTGGCCACAGTTCCCACTGTTAAAATAGACTGCTTGGTCATCGCACAGACCATCACAACTTTCCTTTTTTCCAATCAAGGATTTGACGTGAACAACTACCGGTAGGAGGTGCAACTGCCACCGTGGGGGCACAGAACTTGGTGGCTGGTTGGTTAAGGCGATGGACTACACTATTGAGTTGGAACCCCATCCGTGACACACAACATTGCTTCTTTTCTCCCTTGCATTGCCCTGCATGAAAGTAAAAACACTGAAATAATGCAGAACATGTGATAGCTTGCGCAAACAAACTCAATAAAGATGGCAGTGGTGGGATTTGAACCCACACCTCCTTAGAGACTGGAGCCTTAATCCAGCGCCTTAGACCGCTCTGCCACACTACCCAGCTCTGGCAAGATTTCCACACTTTCTCGTCAGTTACCTAGAGCGTCTGCACTCCCTTGTATTTTAGTCTTCTTTTTCATTTTCTTCTTTAAAATCTTTATGTATCTCATGTTGCTCTTGCGTCCTTCATCTTTTTTTGATTCTCTTTCTAAAAATCTTAATTTATCTGATGTTGCTCTTTCTTTCATCGTATAAACTTAGAATTAGTTTCTGCTTTTATGTCTGAAGCAGACTGAATTAGAAAAACACGGCAGATAATAGCAATAATAGACGTGGGAATGAGGCTGGATTCCCTTTATTTTCCGGTGTCCTTGGTGGCCTTGTTTGAAATTACATTACAGTTTTCTGTTGAGAAAAAGTTGCAGTGGTGGACTTTGAACCGACACCTCTGAAAGACTGGGTCCTTAAATCCAGTTCTCTGGACAGCTTGGCCACAGTTCCCACTGTTAAAATAGACTGCTTGGTCATCGCACAGACCATCACAACTTTCCTTTTTTCCAATCAAGGATTTGACGTGAACAACTACCGGTAGGAGGTGCAACTGCCACCGTGGGGGCACAGAACTTGGTGGCTGGTTGGTTAAGGCGATGGACTACACTATTGAGTTGGAACCCCATCCGTGACACACAACATTGCTTCTTTTCTCCCTTGCATTGCCCTGCATGAAAGTAAAAACACTGAAATAAAGCAGAACATGTGATAGCTTGCGCAAACAAACTCAATAAAGATGGCAGTGGTGGGATTTGAATCCACGCCTCCTTAGAGACTGGAGCCTTAATCCAGCGCCTTAGACCGCTCTGCCACACTACCCAGCTCTGGCAAGATTTCCACACTTTCTCGTCAGTTACCTAGAGCGTCTGCACTCCCTTGTATTTTAGTCTTCTTTTTCATTTTCTTCTTTAAAATCTTTATGTATCTCATGTTGCTCTTGCGTCCTTCATCTTTTTTTGATTCTCTTTCTAAAAATCTTAATTTATCTGATGTTGCTCTTTCTTTCATCGTATAAACTTAGAATTGGTTTCTGTTTTTATGTCTGAAGCAGATTGAATTAGAAAAACACGGCAGATAATAGCAATAATAGACGTGGGAATGAGGGTAAAGGCTGGATTCCCTTTATTTGTCCGGTGTCCTTGGTGGCCTTGTTTGAAATTACATTACAGTTTTCTGTTGAGAAAAAGTTGTAGTGGTGGACTTTGAACCGACACCTCTGAAAGACTGGGTCCTTAAATCCAGTTCTCTGGACAGCTCGCCCACAGTACCAACTGTTAAAATGGACTGCTGGGTCGTCCCACAGACCATCACAACTTTCCTTTTTTCCAATCAAGGATTTGACGTGAACAACCACCGGTAGGAGGTGCAACTGCCACCGTGAGAGAACAGGACTTGGTGGCTGGTTGGTTAAGGCGATGGACTACACTATTGAGTTGGAACCCCATCCGTGACACACAACATTGCTTCTTTTCTCCCTTGCACGGCCCTGCATGAAAGTAAAAACGCTGAAATAATGCAGAACATGTGATAGCTTGCGCAAACAAACTCAATGAAGATGGCAGTGGTGGGATTTGAACCCACGCCTCCTTAGAGACTGGAGCCTTAATCCAGCGCCTTAGACCGCTCGGCCACACTACCCAGCTCTGGCAAGATTTCCACACTTTCTCGTCAGTTACCTAGAGCGTCTGCACTCCCTTGTATTTTAGTCTTCTTTTTCATTTTCTTCTTTAAAATCTTTATGTATCTCATGTTGCTCTTGCGTCCTTCATCTTTTTTTGATTCTCTTTCTAAAAATCTTAATTTATCTGATGTTGCTCTTTCTTTCATCGTATAAACTTAGAATTGGTTTCTGTTTTTATGTCTGAAGCAGATTGAATTAGAAAAACACGGCAGATAATAGCAATAATAGACGTGGGAATTAGGGTAAAGGCTGGATTCCCTTTATTTGTCCGGTGTCCTTGGTGGCCTTGTTTGAAATTACATTACAGTTTTCTGTTGAGAAAAAGTTGTAGTGGTGGACTTTGAACCGACACCTCTGAAAGACTGGGTCCTTAAATCCAGTTCTCTGGACAGCTCGCCCACAGTACCAACTGTTAAAATGGACTGCTGGGTCGTCCCACAGACCATCACAACTTTCCTTTTTTCCAATCAAGGATTTGACGTGAACAACCACCGGTAGGAGGTGCAACTGCCACCGTGAGAGCACAGGACTTGGTGGCTGGTTGGTTAAGGCGATGGACTACACTATTGAGTTGGAACCCCATCCGTGACATACAACATTGCTTCTTTTCTCCCTTGCACGGCCCTGCATGAAAGTAAAAACGCTGAAATAAAGCAGAACATGTGATAGCTTGCGCATACAAACTCAATAAAGATGGCAGTGGTGGGATTTGAACCCACGCCTCCTTAGAGACTGGAGCCTAAATCCAGCGCCTTAGACCGCTCGGCCACACTACCCAGCTCTGGCAAAATATTCACACTTTCTAATCAGTTACCTAGAGCGTCTGCACTCCCTTGTATTTTAGTCTTTTTCATTTTCTTCTTTAAAATCTTTATGTATCTCATGTTGCTCTTGCGTCCTTCATCTTTTTTTGATTCTCTTTTTAAAAATCTTAATTTATCTGATGTTGCTCTTTCTTCCATCGTATAAACTTAGAATTAGTTTCTGCTTTTATGTCTGAAGAAGATTGAATTAGAAAAACACGGCAGATAATTGCAATAACAGACGTGGGAATTAGGGTAAAGGCTGGATTCCCTTTATTTTCCGGTGTCCTTGGTGGCCTTGTTTGAAATTACATTACAGTTTTCTGTTGAGAAAAATTTGTAGTGGTGGACTTTGAACCGACACCTCTGAAAGACTGGGTCCTTAAATCCAGTTCTCTGGACAGCTTGGCCACAGTTCCCACTGTTAAAATAGACTGCTTGGTCATCGCACAGACCATCACAACTTTCCTTTTTTCCAATCAAGGATTTGACGTGAACAACTACCGGTAGGAGGTGCAACTGCCACCGTGGCGGCACAGAACTTGGTGGCTGGTTGGTTTAGGCGATGGACTACACTATTGAGTTGGAACCCCATCCGTGACACACAACATTGCTTCTTTTCTCCCTTGCATTGCCCTGCATGAAAGTAAAAACACTGAAATAATGCAGAACATGTGATAGCTTGCGCAAACAAACTCAATAAAGATGGCAGTGGTGGGATTTGAACCCACGCCTCCTTAGAGACTGGAGCCTTAATCCAGCGCCTTAGACCGCTCGGCCACACTACCCAGCTCTGGCAAGATTTCCACACTTTCTCGTCAGTTACCTAGAGCGTCTGCACTCCCTTGTATTTTAGTCTTCTTTTTCATTTTCTTCTTTAAAATCTTTATGTATCTCATGTTGCTCTTGCGTCCTTCATCTTTTTTTGATTCTCTTTCTAAAAATCTTAATTTATCTGATGTTGCTCTTTCTTTCATCGTATAAACTTAGAATTGGTTTCTGTTTTTATGTCTGAAGCAGATTGAATTAGAAAAACACGGCAGATAATAGCAATAATAGACGTGGGAATTAGGGTAAAGGCTGGATTCCCTTTATTTGTCCGGTGTCCTTGGTGGCCTTGTTTGAAATTACATTACAGTTTTCTGTTGAGAAAAAGTTGTAGTGGTGGACTTTGAACCGACACCTCTGAAAGACTGGGTCCTTAAATCCAGTTCTCTGGACAGCTCGCCCACAGTACCAACTGTTAAAATGGACTGCTGGGTCGTCCCACAGACCATCACAACTTTCCTTTTTCCCAATCAAGGATTTGACGTGAACAACCACCGGTAGGAGGTGCAACTGCCACCGTGAGAGCACAGGACTTGGTGGCTGGTTGGTTAAGGCGATGGACTACACTATTGAGTTGGAACCCCATCCGTGACACACAACATTGCTTCTTTTCTCCCTTGCACGGCCCTGCATGAAAGTAAAAACGCTGAAATAATGCAGAACATGTGATAGCTTGCGCAAACAAACTCAATGAAGATGGCAGTGGTGGGATTTGAACCCACGCCTCCTTAGAGACTGGAGCCTTAATCCAGCGCCTTAGACCGCTCGGCCACACTACCCAGCTCTGGCAAGATTTCCACACTTTCTCGTCAGTTACCTAGAGCGTCTGCACTCCCTTGTATTTTAGTCTTCTTTTTCATTTTCTTCTTTAAAATCTTTATGTATCTCATGTTGCTCTTGCGTCCTTCATCTTTTTTTGATTCTCTTTCTAAAAATCTTAATTTATCTGATGTTGCTCTTTCTTTCATCGTATAAACTTAGAATTGGTTTCTGTTTTTATGTCTGAAGCAGATTGAATTAGAAAAACACGGCAGATAATAGCAATAATAGACGTGGGAATTAGGGTAAAGGCTGGATTCCCTTTATTTGTCCGGTGTCCTTGGTGGCCTTGTTTGAAATTACATTACAGTTTTCTGTTGAGAAAAAGTTGTAGTGGTGGACTTTGAACCGACACCTCTGAAAGACTGGGTCCTTAAATCCAGTTCTCTGGACAGCTCGCCCACAGTACCAACTGTTAAAATGGACTGCTGGGTCGTCCCACAGACCATCACAACTTTCCTTTTTTCCAATCAAGGACTTGACGTGAACAACCACCGGTAGGAGGTGCAACTGCCACCGTGAGAGCACAGGACTTGGTGGCTGGTTGGTTAAGGCGATGGACTACACTATTGAGTTGGAACCCCATCCGTGACATACAACATTGCTTCTTTTCTCCCTTGCACGGCCCTGCATGAAAGTAAAAACGCTGAAATAAAGCAGAACATGTGATAGCTTGCGCATACAAACTCAATAAAGATGGCAGTGGTGGGATTTGAACCCACGCCTCCTTAGAGACTGGAGCCTAAATCCAGCGCCTTAGACCGCTCGGCCACACTACCCAGCTCTGGCAAAATATTCACACTTTCTAATCAGTTACCTAGAGCGTCTGCACTCCCTTGTATTTTAGTCTTTTTCATTTTCTTCTTTAAAATCTTTATGTATCTCATGTTGCTCTTGCGTCCTTCATCTTTTTTTGATTCTCTTTTTAAAAATCTTAATTTATCTGATGTTGCTCTTTCTTCCATCGTATAAACTTAGAATTAGTTTCTGCTTTTATGTCTGAAGAAGATTGAATTAGAAAAACACGGCAGATAATTGCAATAACAGACGTGGGAATTAGGGTAAAGGCTGGATTCCCTTTATTTTCCGGTGTCCTTGGTGGCCTTGTTTGAAATTACATTACAGTTTTCTGTTGAGAAAAATTTGTAGTGGTGGACTTTGAACCGACACCTCTGAAAGACTGGGTCCTTAAATCCAGTTCTCTGGACAGCTTGGCCACAGTTCCCACTGTTAAAATAGACTGCTTGGTCATCGCACAGACCATCACAACTTTCCTTTTTTCCAATCAAGGATTTGACGTGAACAACTACCGGTAGGAGGTGCAACTGCCACCGTGGCGGCACAGAACTTGGTGGCTGGTTGGTTTAGGCGATGGACTACACTATTGAGTTGGAACCCCATCCGTGACACACAACATTGCTTCTTTTCTCCCTTGCATTGCCCTGCATGAAAGTAAAAACACTGAAATAATGCAGAACATGTGATAGCTTGCGCAAACAAACTCAATAAAGATGGCAGTGGTGGGATTTGAACCCACGCCTCCTTAGAGACTGGAGCCTTAATCCAGCGCCTTAGACCGCTCGGCCACACTACCCAGCTCTGGCAAGATTTCCACACTTTCTCGTCAGTTACCTAGAGCGTCTGCACTCCCTTGTATTTTAGTCTTCTTTTTCATTTTCTTCTTTAAAATCTTTATGTATCTCATGTTGCTCTTGCGTCCTTCATCTTTTTTTGATTCTCTTTCTAAAAATCTTAATTTATCTGATGTTGCTCTTTCTTTCATCGTATAAACTTAGAATTGGTTTCTGTTTTTATGTCTGAAGCAGATTGAATTAGAAAAACACGGCAGATAATAGCAATAATAGACGTGGGAATTAGGGTAAAGGCTGGATTCCCTTTATTTGTCCGGTGTCCTTGGTGGCCTTGTTTGAAATTACATTACAGTTTTCTGTTGAGAAAAAGTTGTAGTGGTGGACTTTGAACCGACACCTCTGAAAGACTGGGTCCTTAAATCCAGTTCTCTGGACAGCTCGCCCACAGTACCAACTGTTAAAATGGACTGCTGGGTCGTCCCACAGACCATCACAACTTTCCTTTTTTCCAATCAAGGACTTGACGTGAACAACCACCGGTAGGAGGTGCAACTGCCACCGTGAGAGCACAGGACTTGGTGGCTGGTTGGTTAAGGCGATGGACTACACTATTGAGTTGGAACCCCATCCGTGACATACAACATTGCTTCTTTTCTCCCTTGCACGGCCCTGCATGAAAGTAAAAACGCTGAAATAAAGCAGAACATGTGATAGCTTGCGCATACAAACTCAATAAAGATGGCAGTGGTGGGATTTGAACCCACGCCTCCTTAGAGACTGGAGCCTAAATCCAGCGCCTTAGACCGCTCGGCCACACTACCCAGCTCTGGCAAAATATTCACACTTTCTAATCAGTTACCTAGAGCGTCTGCACTCCCTTGTATTTTAGTCTTTTTCATTTTCTTCTTTAAAATCTTTATGTATCTCATGTTGCTCTTGCGTCCTTCATCTTTTTTTGATTCTCTTTTTAAAAATCTTAATTTATCTGATGTTGCTCTTTCTTCCATCGTATAAACTTAGAATTAGTTTCTGCTTTTATGTCTGAAGAAGATTGAATTAGAAAAACACGGCAGATAATTGCAATAACAGACGTGGGAATTAGGGTAAAGGCTGGATTCCCTTTATTTTCCGGTGTCCTTGGTGGCCTTGTTTGAAATTACATTACAGTTTTCTGTTGAGAAAAATTTGTAGTGGTGGACTTTGAACCGACACCTCTGAAAGACTGGGTCCTTAAATCCAGTTCTCTGGACAGCTTGGCCACAGTTCCCACTGTTAAAATAGACTGCTTGGTCATCGCACAGACCATCACAACTTTCCTTTTTTCCAATCAAGGATTTGACGTGAACAACTACCGGTAGGAGGTGCAACTGCCACCGTGGCGGCACAGAACTTGGTGGCTGGTTGGTTTAGGCGATGGACTACACTATTGAGTTGGAACCCCATCCGTGACACACAACATTGCTTCTTTTCTCCCTTGCATTGCCCTGCATGAAAGTAAAAACACTGAAATAATGCAGAACATGTGATAGCTTGCGCAAACAAACTCAATAAAGATGGCAGTGGTGGGATTTGAACCCACGCCTCCTTAGAGACTGGAGCCTTAATCCAGCGCCTTAGACCGCTCGGCCACACTACCCAGCTCTGGCAAGATTTCCACACTTTCTCGTCAGTTACCTAGAGCGTCTGCACTCCCTTGTATTTTAGTCTTCTTTTTCATTTTCTTCTTTAAAATCTTTATGTATCTCATGTTGCTCTTGCGTCCTTCATCTTTTTTTGATTCTCTTTCTAAAAATCTTAATTTATCTGATGTTGCTCTTTCTTTCATCGTATAAACTTAGAATTGGTTTCTGTTTTTATGTCTGAAGCAGATTGAATTAGAAAAACACGGCAGATAATAGCAATAATAGACGTGGGAATTAGGGTAAAGGCTGGATTCCCTTTATTTGTCCGGTGTCCTTGGTGGCCTTGTTTGAAATTACATTACAGTTTTCTGTTGAGAAAAAGTTGTAGTGGTGGACTTTGAACCGACACCTCTGAAAGACTGGGTCCTTAAATCCAGTTCTCTGGACAGCTCGCCCACAGTACCAACTGTTAAAATGGACTGCTGGGTCGTCCCACAGACCATCACAACTTTCCTTTTTCCCAATCAAGGATTTGACGTGAACAACCACCGGTAGGAGGTGCAACTGCCACCGTGAGAGCACAGGACTTGGTGGCTGGTTGGTTAAGGCGATGGACTACACTATTGAGTTGGAACCCCATCCGTGACACACAACATTGCTTCTTTTCTCCCTTGCACGGCCCTGCATGAAAGTAAAAACGCTGAAATAAAGCAGAACATGTGATAGCTTGCGCATACAAACTCAATAAAGATGGCAGTGGTGGGATTTGAACCCACGCCTCCTTAGAGACTGGAGCCTAAATCCAGCACCTTAGACCGCTCGGCCACACTACCCAGCTCTGGCAAAATATTCACACTTTCTAATCAGTTACCTAGAGCGTCTGCACTCCCTTGTATTTTAGTCTTCTTTTTCATTTTCTTCTTTAAAATCTTTATGTATCTCATGTTGCTCTTGCGTCCTTCATCTTTTTTTGATTCTCTTTTTAAAAATCTTAATTTATCTGATGTTGCTCTTTCTTCCATCGTATAAACTTAGAATTAGTTTCTGCTTTTATGTCTGAAGAAGATTGAATTAGAAAAACACGGCAGATAATTGCAATAACAGACGTGGGAATTAGGGTAAAGGCTGGATTCCCTTTATTTTCCGGTGTCCTTGGTGGCCTTGTTTGAAATTACATTACAGTTTTCTGTTGAGAAAAAGTTGTAGTGGTGGACTTTGAACCGACACCTCTGAAAGACTGGGTCCTTAAATCCAGTTCTCTGGACAGCTTGGCCACAGTTCCCACTGTTAAAATAGACTGCTTGGTCATCGCACAGACCATCACAACTTTCCTTTTTTCCAATCAAGGATTTGACGTGAACAACTACCGGTAGGAGGTGCAACTGCCACCGTGGCGGCACAGAACTTGGTGGCTGGTTGGTTAAGGCGATGGACTACACTATTGAGTTGGAACCCCATCCGTGACACACAACATTGCTTCTTTTCTCCCTTGCATTGCCCTGCATGAAAGTAAAAACACTGAAATAATGCAGAACATGTGATAGCTTGCGCAAACAAACTCAATAAAGATGGCAGTGGTGGGATTTGAACCCACGCCTCCTTAGAGACTGGAGCCTTAATCCAGCGCCTTAGACCGCTCTGCCACACTACCCAGCTCTGGCAAGATTTCCACACTTTCTCGTCAGTTACCTAGAGCGTCTGCACTCCCTTGTATTTTAGTCTTCTTTTTCATTTTCTTCTTTAAAATCTTTATGTATCTCATGTTGCTCTTGCGTCCTTCATCTTTTTTTGATTCTCTTTCTAAAAATCTTAATTTATCTGATGTTGCTCTTTCTTTCATCGTATAAACTTAGAATTAGTTTCTGCTTTTATGTCTGAAGCAGACTGAATTAGAAAAACACGGCAGATAATAGCAATAATAGACGTGGGAATGAGGCTGGATTCCCTTTATTTTCCGGTGTCCTTGGTGGCCTTGTTTGAAATTACATTACAGTTTTCTGTTGAGAAAAAGTTGCAGTGGTGGACTTTGAACCGACACCTCTGAAAGACTGGGTCCTTAAATCCAGTTCTCTGGACAGCTTGGCCACAGTTCCCACTGTTAAAATAGACTGCTTGGTCATCGCACAGACCATCACAACTTTCCTTTTTTCCAATCAAGGATTTGACGTGAACAACTACCGGTAGGAGGTGCAACTGCCACCGTGGGGGCACAGAACTTGGTGGCTGGTTGGTTAAGGCGATGGACTACACTATTGAGTTGGAACCCCATCCGTGACACACAACATTGCTTCTTTTCTCCCTTGCATTGCCCTGCATGAAAGTAAAAACACTGAAATAAAGCAGAACATGTGATAGCTTGCGCAAACAAACTCAATAAAGATGGCAGTGGTGGGATTTGAATCCACGCCTCCTTAGAGACTGGAGCCTTAATCCAGCGCCTTAGACCGCTCTGCCACACTACCCAGCTCTGGCAAGATTTCCACACTTTCTCGTCAGTTACCTAGAGCGTCTGCACTCCCTTGTATTTTAGTCTTCTTTTTCATTTTCTTCTTTAAAATCTTTATGTATCTCATGTTGCTCTTGCGTCCTTCATCTTTTTTTGATTCTCTTTCTAAAAATCTTAATTTATCTGATGTTGCTCTTTCTTTCATCGTATAAACTTAGAATTGGTTTCTGTTTTTATGTCTGAAGCAGATTGAATTAGAAAAACACGGCAGATAATAGCAATAATAGACGTGGGAATGAGGGTAAAGGCTGGATTCCCTTTATTTGTCCGGTGTCCTTGGTGGCCTTGTTTGAAATTACATTACAGTTTTCTGTTGAGAAAAAGTTGTAGTGGTGGACTTTGAACCGACACCTCTGAAAGACTGGGTCCTTAAATCCAGTTCTCTGGACAGCTCGCCCACAGTACCAACTGTTAAAATGGACTGCTGGGTCGTCCCACAGACCATCACAACTTTCCTTTTTTCCAATCAAGGATTTGACGTGAACAACCACCGGTAGGAGGTGCAACTGCCACCGTGAGAGAACAGGACTTGGTGGCTGGTTGGTTAAGGCGATGGACTACACTATTGAGTTGGAACCCCATCCGTGACACACAACATTGCTTATTTTCTCCCTTGCACGGCCCTGCATGAAAGTAAAAACGCTGAAATAATGCAGAACATGTGATAGCTTGCGCAAACAAACTCAATAAAGATGGCAGTGGTGGGATTTGAACCCACGCCTCCTTAGAGACTGGAGCCTTAATCCAGCGCCTTAGACCGCTCGGCCACACTACCCAGCTCTGGCAAGATTTCCACACTTTCTCGTCAGTTACCTAGAGCGTCTGCACTCCCTTGTATTTTAGTCTTCTTTTTCATTTTCTTCTTTAAAATCTTTATGTATCTCATGTTGCTCTTGCGTCCTTCATCTTTTTTTGATTCTCTTTCTAAAAATCTTAATTTATCTGATGTTGCTCTTTCTTTCATCGTATAAACTTAGAATTGGTTTCTGTTTTTATGTCTGAAGCAGATTGAATTAGAAAAACACGGCAGATAATAGCAATAATAGACGTGGGAATTAGGGTAAAGGCTGGATTCCCTTTATTTGTCCGGTGTCCTTGGTGGCCTTGTTTGAAATTACATTACAGTTTTCTGTTGAGAAGAAGTTGTAGTGGTGGACTTTGAACCGACACCTCTGAAAGACTGGGTCCTTAAATCCAGTTCTCTGGACAGCTCGCCCACAGTACCAAATGTTAAAATGGACTGCTGGGTCGTCCCACAGACCATCACAACTTTCCTTTTTTCCAATCAAGGATTTGACGTGAACAACCACCGGTAGGAGGTGCAACTGCCACCGTGAGAGCACAGGACTTGGTGGCTGGTTGGTTAAGGCGATGGACTACACTATTGAGTTGGAACCCCATCCGTGACACACAACATTGCTTCTTTTCTCCCTTGCACGGCCCTGCATGAAAGTAAAAACGCTGAAATAAAGCAGAACATGTGATAGCTTGCGCATACAAACTCAATAAAGATGGCAGTGGTGGGATTTGAACCCACGCCTCCTTAGAGACTGGAGCCTTGATCCAGCGCCTTAGACCGCTCGGCCACACTACCCAGCTCTGGCAAAATATTCACACTTTCTCGTCAGTTACCTAGAGCGTCTGCACTCCCTTGTATTTCAGTCTTCTTTTTAATTTTCTTCTTTAAAATCTTTATGTATCTCATGTTGCTCTTGCGTCCTTCATCTTTTTTTTGATTCTCTTTCTAAAAATCTTAATTTATCTGATGTTGCTCTTTCTTTCATCGTATAAACTTATAATTAGTTTCTGCTTTTATGTCTGAAGCAGATTGAATTAGAAAAACACGGCAGATAATTGCAATAACAGACGTGGGAATTAGGGTAAAGGCTGGATTCCCTTTATTTTCCGGTGTCCTTGGTGGCCTTGTTTGAAATTACATTACAGTTTTCTGTTGAGAAAAAGTTGCAGTGGTGGACTTTGAACCGACACCTCCGAAAGACTGGGTCCTTAAATCCAGTTCTCTGGACAGCTCGCCCACAGTACCAACTGTTGAAATGGACTGCTGGGTCGTCCCACAGACCATCACAACTTTCCTTTTTTCCAATCAAGGATTTGACGTGAACAACCACCGGTAGGAGGTGCAACTGCCACCGTGGGGGCACAGGACTTGGTGGCTGGTTGGTTAAGGCGATGGACTACACTATTGAGTTGGAACCCCATCCGTGACACACAACATTGCTTCTTTTCTCCCTTGCATGGCCCTGCATGAAAGAAAAACGCTGAAATAAAGCAGAACATGTGATAGCTTGCGCAAACAAACTCAATGAAGATGGCAGTGGTGGGATTTGAACCCACACCTCCTTAGAGACTGGAGCCTTAATCCAGCGCCTTAGACCGCTCGGCCACACTACCCAGCTCTGGCAAGATTTCCACACTTTCTCGTCAGTTACCTAGAGCGTCTGCACTTCCTTGTATTTTAGTCTTCTTTTTCATTTTCTTCTTTAAAATCTTTATGTATCTCATGTTGCTCTTGCGTCCTTCATCTTTTTTTGATTCTCTTTCTAAAAATCTTAATTTATCTGATGTTGCTCTTTCTTTCATCGTATAAACTTAGAATTAGTTTCTGCTTTTATGTCTGAAGCAGATTGAATTAGAAAAACACGGCAGATAATAGCAATAATAGACGTGGGAATGAGGGTAAAGGCTGGATTCCCTTTATTTGTCCGGTGTCCTTTATTGGCCTTGTTTGAAATTACATTACAGTTTTCTGTTGAGAAAAAGTTGCAGTGGTGGACTTTGAACCGAAAGACTGGGTCCTTAAATCCAGTTCTCTGGACAGCTCGGCCACAGTACGCACTCTTAAAATGGACAGCTTGGTCGTCGCACAGACCATCACAACTTTCCTTTTTTCCAATCAAGGATTTGACGTGAACAACCACCGGTAGGAGGTGCAACTGCCACCATGGGTGAACAGGACTTGGTGGCAGGTTGGTTAAGGCGATGGACTACACTATTGAGTTGGAACCCCATCCGTGACACACAACATTGCTTCTTTTCTCCCTTGCATGGCCCTGCATGAAAGTAAAAACGCTGAAATAAAGCAGAACATGTGATAGCTTGCGCAAACAAACTCAATAAAGATGGCAGTGGTGGGATTTGAACCCACGCCTCCTTAGAGACCGGAGCCTAAATCCAGCGCCTTAGACCGCTCGGCCACACTACCCAGCTCTGGCAAGATTTCCACACTTTCTTGTCAGTTACCTAGAGCGTCTGTACTTCCTTGAATTTTAGTCTTCTTTTTCATTTTCTTCTTTAAAATCTTTATGTATCTCATGTTGCTCTTGCGTCCTTCATCTTTTTTTGATTCTCTTTTTAAAAATCTTAATTTATCTGATGTTGCTCTTTCTTCCATCGTATAAACTTAGAATTCGTTTCTGCTTTTATGTCTGAAGCAGATTGAATTAGAAAAACACGGCAGATAATTGCAATAACAGACGTGGGAATTAGGGTAAAGGCTGGATTCCCTTTATTTTCCGGTGTCCTTGGTGGCCTTGTTTGAAATTACATTACAGTTTTCTGTTGAGAAAAAGTTGCAGTGGTGGACTTTGAAACGACACCTCCGAATGACTGGGTCCTTAAATCCAGTTCTCTGGACAGCTCGGCCACAGTTCCCACTGTTAAAATGGAATGATTGGTCGTCGCACAGACCATCACAACTTTCCTTTTTTCCAATCAAGGATTTGACGTGAACAACCCCCGGTAGTAGGTGCAACTGCCACAGCGAGAGCACAGGACTTGGTGGCTGATTGGTTAAGGTGATGGACTACACTATTGAGTTGGAACCCCATCCGTGACACACAACATTGCTTCTTTTCTCCCTTGCATGGGCGACATGAAAGTAAAAACCCAGAAATAAAGCAGAACATGTGATAGCTTGCGCAAACAAACTCAATAAAGATGGCAGTGGTGGGATTTGAACCACGCCTCCTTAGAGACTGGAGCCTTAATCCAGCGCCTTAGACCGCTCGGCCACACTACCCAGCTCTGGCAAAATATTTACACTTTCTCGTCAGTTACCTAGAGCGTCTGTACTTCCTTGTATTTTAGTCTTCTTTTTCATTTTCTTCTTTAAAATCTTTATGTATCTCATGTTGCTCTTGCGTCCTTCATCTTTTTTTGATTCTCTTTTTAAAAATCTTAATTTATCTGATGTTGGTCTTTCTTCCATCGTATAAACTTAGAATTCGTTTCTGCTTTTATGTCTGAAGCAGATTGAATTAGAAAAACACGGCAGATAATTGCAATAACAGACGTGGGAATTAGGGTAAAGGCTGGATTCCCTTTATTTGTCTGGTGTCCTTGGTGGCCTTGTTTGAAATTACATTACAGTTTTCTGTTGAGAAAAAGTTGCGGTGGTGGACTTTGAACCGACACCTCCGAAAGACTGGGTCCTTAAATCCAGTTCTCTGGACAGCTCGACAACAGTTCCCTCTGTTAAAATGGACTGCTTGGTCGTCGCACAGACCATCACAACTTTCCTTTTTTCCAATCAAGGATTTGACGTGAACAACCACCGGTAGGAGGTGCAACTGCCACTGCGGGGGCACAGGATTTGGTGGCTAATTGGTTAAGGCGATGGACTACACTATTGAGTCGGATCCCCATCCGTGACACACAACATTGCTTATTTTCTCCCTTGCATGGCCCTGCATGAAAGTAAAAACTCTGAAATAAAGCAGAACATGTGATAGCTTGCGCAAACAAACTCAAAAAAGATGGCAGTGGTGGGATTTGAACCCACGCCTCCTTAGAGACTGGAGCCTAAATCCAGCGCCTTAGACCGCTCGGCCACACTACCCAGCTATTGCAAGATTGCCAGACTTTCTCGTCAGTTACCTAGAGAGTCTGCAGTCCCTTGTATTTTAGTCTTTTTCATTTTCTTCTTTAAAATCTTTATGTATCTCATGTTGCTCTTGCGTCCTTCATCTTTTTTTGATTCTCTTTCTAAAAATCTTAATTTATCTGATGTTGCTCTTTCTTTCATCGTATAAACTTAGAATTAGTTTCTGCTTTCATGTCTGAAGAAGATTGAATTAGAAAAACACGGCAGATAATTGCAATAACAGACCTGGGAATTAGGGTAAAGGCTGGATTCCCTTTATTTGTCCGGTGTCCTTGGTGGCCTTGTTTGAAATTACATTACAGTTTTCTGTTGAGAAAAAGTTAAAGCGGTGGACTTTGATCCCACACCTCTGAAAGACTGGATCCTTAAATCCAGTTCTCTGGACAGCTCGGCCACAGTTCCCACTGTTAAAATGGACTGCTGGGTCGTCGCACAGACCATCACAACTTTCCTTTTTTCCAATCAAGGATTTGACGTGAACAACCACCGTTAAGAGGTGCAACTGCCACTGCGGGGGCACAGGACTTGGTGGCTGGTTGGTTGGAACCCCATCTGTGACACACAACATTGCTTCTTTTCTCCCTTGCATGGCCCTGCATGAAAGTATAAACGCTGAAATAAAGCAGAACATGTGATAGCTTGCGCAAACAAACTCAATAAAGATGGCAGTGGTGGGATTTGAACCGACGCCTCCTTAGAGACTGGAGCATGAATCCAGTGCCTTAGACCGCTCGGCCACACTACCCAGCTCTGGCAAATTATTCACACTTTCTCGTCAGTTACCTAGAGCGTCTGCACTTCCTTCAATTTTTGTCCTCTTTTTAATTTTCTTCTTTAAAATCTTTCTGTATCTCATGTTGCTCTTGCGTCCTTCATCTTTTTTTGATTCTCTTTCTAAAAATCTTAATTTATCTGATGTTGCTCTTTCTTTCATCGTATAAACTTAGAATTAGTTTCTGCTTTTATGTCTGAAGCAGATTGAATTAGAAAAACACTGCAGATAATTGCAATAACAGACGTGGGAATTAGGGTAAAGGCTGGATTCCCTTTATTTGTCTGGTGTCCTTGGTGGCCTTGTTTGAAATTACATTACAGTTTTCTGTTGAGAAAAAGTTGCGGTGGTGGACTTTGAACCGACACCTCCGAAAGACTGGGTCCTTAAATCCAGTTCTCTGGACAGCTCGACAACAGTTCCCTCTGTTAAAATGGACTGCTTGGTCGTCGCACAGACCATCACAACTTTCCTTTTTTCCAATCAAGGAATTGACATGAACAACCACCAGTAGGAGGTGCAATTGCCAGCGCGGGGGCACAGGACTTGGTGGCTGGTTGGTTAAGGCGACGGACTACACTATTGAGTTGGAACCCCATCCGTGACACACAACATTGCTTCTTTTCTCCATTGCATGGCCCTGCATGAAAGTAAAAACGCTGAAATAAAGCAGAACATGTGATAGCTTGCGCAAACAAACTCAATAAAGATGGCAGTGGTGGGATTTGAACCCATGACTCCTTAGAGACTGGAGCCTTAATCCAGCACCTTAGACCGCTCGGCCACACTACCCAGCTCTGGCAAGATTTCCACACTTTCTTGTCAGTTACCTAGAGCGTCTGCACTCCCTTGTATTTTAGTCTGCTTTTTCATTTTCTTCTTTAAAATCTTTATGTATCTCATGTTGATCTTGCGTCCTTCATCTTTTTTTGATTCTCTTTTTAAAAATCTTAATTTATCTGATGTTGCTCTTTCTTCCATCGTATAAACTTAGAATTAGTTGCTGCTTTTATGTCTGAAGCAGATTGAATTAGAAAAACACGGCAGATAATTGCAATAACAGACGTGGGAATTAGGGTAAAGGCTGGATTCCCTTTATTTGTCCGGTGTCCTTGGTGGCCTTGTTTGAAATTACATTATAGTTTTCTGTTGAGAAAAAGTTGCAGCGGTGGACTTTGAACCGACACCTCTGAAAGACTGGGTCCTTAAATCCAGTTCTCTGGACAGCTCGGCCACAGTTCCCACTGTTAAAATGGACTGCTTGGTCTTCGCACAGACCATCACAACTTTCCTTTTTTCCAATCAAGGATTTGACGTGAACAACCACCGGTAGGAGGTGCAACCTCCACCGCGGGGGCACAGGACTAGGTGGCTGGTTGGTTAAGGCGATGGACTACACTATTGAGTTGGAACCCCATCCGTGACACACAACATTGCTTCTTTTCTCTCTTGCATGGCCCTGCATGAAAGTAAAAACGCTGAAATAAAGCAGAACATGTGATAGCTTGCGCAAACAAACTCAATAAAGATGGCAGTGGTGGGATTTGAACCCACGCCTCCTCAGAGACTGGAGCCTTAATCCAGCGCCTTAGACCGCTCGGCCACACTACCCAGCTCTGGCAAAATATTCACACTTTCTCGTCAGTTACCTAGAGCGTCTGCACTCCCTTGTATTTCAGTCTTCTTTTTCATTTTCTTCTTTAAAATCTTTATGTATCTCATGTTGCTCTTGCGTCCTTCATCTTTTTTTGATTCTCTTTTTAAAAATCTTAATTTATCTGATGTTGCTCTTTCTTCCATCGTATAAACTTAGAATTAGTTTCTGCTTTTATGTCTGAAGCAGATTGAATTAGAAAAACACGGCAGATAATTGCAATAACAGACGTGGGAATTAGGGTAAAGGCTGGATTCCCTTTATTTTCCGGTGTCCTTGGTGGCCTAGTTTGAAATGACATTACAGTTTTCTGTTGAGAAAAAGTTGCGGTGGTGGACTTTGAACCGACACCTCCGAAAGACTGGGTCCTTAAATCCAGTTCTCTGGACAGCTCGACAACAGTTCCCTCTGTTAAAATGGACTGCTTGGTCGTCGCACAGACCATCACAACTTTCCTTAATTCCAATCAAGGATTTGACATGAACAACCACCGGTAGGAGGTGCAACTGCCACCGCGGGGGCACAGGACTTGGTGGCTGGTTGGTTAAGGCGATGGACTACACTATTGAGTAGGAAGCCCATCCGTTACACACAACATTGCTAATTTTCTCCCTTGCATGGCCCTGCATGAAAGTATAAACGCTGAAATAAAGCAGAAAATGTGATAGCCTGCGCAAACAAACTCAATAAAGATGGCAGTGGTGGGATTTGAACCCAAGCCTCCTTAGAGACTGGAGCCTAAATCCAGCGCCTTAGACCGCTCGGCCACACTACCCAGCTCTGGCAAAATTTCCACACTTTCTAGTCAGTTACCTAGAGCGTCTGCACTCCCTTGTATTTTAGTCTTCTTTTTCATTTTCTTCTTTAAAATCTTTATGTATCTCATGTTGCTCTTGCGTTCTGCATCTTTTTTTGATTCTCTTTCTAAAAATCTTAATTTATCTGATGTTGCTCTTTCTTTCATCGTATAAACTTAGAATTCGTTTCGGCTTTTATGTCTGAAGCAGATTGATTTAGAAAAAAACTGCAGATAATTGCAATAACAGACGTGGGAATTAGGGTAAAGGCTGGATTCCCTTTATTTGTCCGGTGTCCTTGGTGGCCTTGTTTGAAATTACATTACAGTTTTCTGTTGAGAAAAAGTTAAAGCGGTGGACTTTGATCCCACACCTCTGAAAGACTGGATCCTTAAATCCAGTTCTCTGGACAGCTCGGCCACAGTACCAACTGTTAAAATGGACTGCTGGGTCGTCCCACAGACCATCACAACTTTCCTTAATTCCAATCAAGGATTTGACATGAACAACCACCGGTAGAAGGTGCAACTGCCACCGTGAGAGCACAGGACTTGGTGGCTGGTTGGTTAAGGCGATGGACTACACTATTGAGTTGGAACCCCATCCGTGACACACAACATTGCTTCTTTTCTCCCTTGCATTGCCCTCCATGAAAGTAAAAACGCTGAAATAAAGCAGAACATGTGATAGCTTGCGCAAACAAACTAAATAAAGATGGCAGTGGAGGGATTTGAACCCAAGCCTCCTTAGAGACTGGAGCCTAAATCCAGCGCCTTAGACCGCTCGGCCACACTACCCAGCTCTGGCAAAATTTCCACACTTTCTAGTCAGTTACCTAGAGCGTCTGAACTCCCTTGTATTTTTGTCCTCTTTTTCATTTTCTTCTTTAAAATCTTTATGCATCTCATGTTGCTCTTGCGTCCTTCATCGTTTTTGATTCTCTTTTTAAAAATCTTAATTTATCTGATGTTGCTCTTTCTTCCATCGTATAAACTTAGAATTAGTTTCTGCTTTTATGTCTGAAGCAGACTGAATGAGAAAAACACAGCAGATAATTGCAATAACATATGTGGGAATTAGGGTAAAGGCTGGATTCCCTTTATTTGTCCGGTGTCCTTGGTGGCCTTGTTTGAAATTACATTACAGTTTTCTGTTGAGAAAAAGTTGCAGTGGTGGACTTTGAACCCACACCTACGAAAGACTTGGTCCTTAAATCCAGTTCTCTGGACAGCTCGGCCACAGTTCCCACTGTTAAAATGGACTGCTTGGTCGTCGCACAGACCATCACAACTTTCCTTGTTTCCAATCAAGGCTTTGACGTGATAAACCACCGGTAGGAGGTGCAACTGCCACCGCGGGGGCACAGGACTTGGTGGCTGGTTGGTTAAGGCGATGGACTACACTATTGAGTTGGAACCCTATCCGTGAAATACAACATTGCCTCTTTTCTCCCTTGCATGGCCCTGCATGAAAGTAAAAACCCTGAAATAAAGCAGAACATGTGATAGCTTGCGCAAACAAAGTCAATAAAGATGGCAGTGGTGGGATTTGAACCCACGCCTCCTTAGAAACTGGAGCCTTAATCCAGCGCCTTAGACCGCTCGGCCACACTACCCAGCTCTGGCAAGCTTCCACACTTTCTCGTCAGTTACCTAGAGCGTCTGCACTCCCTTGTATTTTAGTCTTCTTTTTCATTTTCTTCTTTAAAATCTTTATGTATCTCATGTTGCTCTTGCGTCCTTCATCTTTTTTTGATTCTCTTTCTAAAAATCTTAATTTATCTGATGTTGCTCTTTCTTTCATCGTATAAACTTAGAATTCGTTTCGGCTTTTATGTCTGAAGCAGATTGATTTAGAAAAAAACTGCAGATAATTGCAATAACAGACGTGGGAATTAGGGTAAAGGCTGGATTCCCTTTATTTGTCCGGTGTCCTTGGTGGCCTTGTTTGAAATTACATTACAGTTTTCTGTTGAGAAAAAGTTAAAGCGGTGGACTTTGATCCCAAACCTCTGAAAGAGTGGATCCTTAAATCCAGTTCTCTGGACAGCTCGGCCACAGTACCAACTGTTAAAATGGACTGCTGGGTCGTCCCACAGACCATCACAACTTTCCTTAATTCCAATCAAGGATTTGACATGAACAACCACCGGTAGAAGGTGCAACTGCCACCGTGAGAGCACAGGACTTGGTGGCTGGTTGGTTAAGGCGATGGACTACACTATTGAGTTGGAACCCCATCCGTGACACACAACATTGCTTCTTTTCTCCCTTGCATTGCCCTCCATGAAAGTAAAAACGCTGAAATAAAGCAGAACATGTGATAGCTTGCGCAAACAAACTAAATAAAGATGGCAGTGGAGGGATTTGAACCCAAGCCTCCTTAGAGACTGGAGCCTAAATCCAGCGCCTTAGACCGCTCGGCCACACTACCCAGCTCTGGCAAAATTTCCACACTTTCTAGTCAGTTACCTAGAGCGTCTGAACTCCCTTGTATTTTTGTCCTCTTTTTCATTTTCTTCTTTAAAATCTTTATGCATCTCATGTTGCTCTTGCGTCCTTCATCGTTTTTGATGCTCTTTTTAAAAATCTTAATTTATCTGATGTTGCTCTTTCTTCCATCGTATAAACTTAGAATTAGTTTCTGCTTTTATGTCTGAAGCAGACTGAATGAGAAAAACACAGCAGATAATTGCAATAACATATGTGGGAATTAGGGTAAAGGCTGGATTCCCTTTATTTGTCCGGTGTCCTTGGTGGCCTTGTTTGAAATTACATTACAGTTTTCTGTTGAGAAAAAGTTGCAGTGGTGGACTTTGAACCCACACCTACGAAAGACTTGGTCCTTAAATCCAGTTCTCTGGACAGCTCGGCCACAGTTCCCACTGTTAAAATGGACTGCTTGGTCGTCGCACAGACCATCACAACTTTCCTTGTTTCCAATCAAGGCTTTGACGTGATAAACCACCGGTAGGAGGTGCAACTGCCACCGCGGGGGCACAGGACTTGGTGGCTGGTTGGTTAAGGCGATGGACTACACTATTGAGTTGGAACCCTATCCGTGAAATACAACATTGCCTCTTTTCTCCCTTGCATGGCCCTGCATGAAAGTAAAAACCCTGAAATAAAGCAGAACATGTGATAGCTTGCGCAAACAAAGTCAATAAAGATGGCAGTGGTGGGATTTGAACCCACGCCTCCTTAGAAACTGGAGCCTTAATCCAGCGCCTTAGACCGCTCGGCCACACTACCCAGCTCTGGCAAGCTTCCACACTTTCTCGTCAGTTACCTAGAGCGTCTGCACTCCCTTGTATTTTAGTCTTCTTTTTCATTTTCTTCTTTAAAATCTTTATGTATCTCATGTTGCTCTTGCGTCCTTCATCTTTTTTTGATTCTCTTTTTAAAAATCTTAATTTATCTGATGTTGCTCTTTCTTCCATCGTATAAACTTAGAAATAGTTTCTGCTTTTATGTCTGAAGCAGATTGAATTAGAAAAACACGGCAGATAATTGCAATAACAGACGTGGGAATTAGGGTAAAGGCTGGATTCCCTTTATTTTCCGGTGTCCTTGGTGGCCTTGTTTGAAATTACATTACAGTTTTCTGTTGAGAAAAAGTTGCAGCGGTGGACTTTGAACCGACACCTCCGAAAGACTGGGTCCTTAAATCCAGTTCTCTGGACAGCTCGGCCACAGTACCAACTGTTAAAATGGACTGCTGGGTCGTCGCACAGACCATGACATATTTCCTTTTTTCTAATCAAGGATTTGACGTGAACAACCACCAGTAGAAGGTGCAACTGCCACCGCGGGGGCACAAGACTTGATGGCTGGTTGGTTAAGGCGATGGAGTTGGAACCCCATCCGTGACACACATCATTGCTTCTTTTCTCCCTTGCATGGGCGACATGAAAGTAAAAACCCTGAAATAAAGCAGAACATGTGATAGCTTGCGCAAACAAACTCAATAAAGATTATTCACACTTTCTCGTCAGTTACCTCGAGCGTCTGCACTTCCTTGTATTTTAGTCTTCTTTTTCATTTTCTTCTATAAAATCTTTATGTATCTCATGTTATGTTGCTCTTGCGTCCTTCATCTTTTTTTGATTCTCTTTTTAAAAATCTTAATTTATCTGATGTTGCTCTTTCTTCCATCGTATAAACTTAGAATTAGTTTCTGCTTTTATGTCTGAAGCAGATTGAATTAGAAAAACACGGCAGATAATTGCAATAACAGACGTGGGAATTAGGGTAAAGGCTGGATTCCCTTTATTTTCCGGTGTCCTTGGTGGCCTTGTTTGAAATTACATTACAGTTTTCTGTTGAGAAAAAGTTGCAGCGGTGGACTTTGAACCGACACCTCCGAAAGACTGGGTACTTAAATCCAGTTCTCTGGACAGCTCAGCCACAGTACCAACTGTTAAAATGGAATGCTGGGTCGTCGCACAGACCATCACAACTTTCCTTTTTTCCAATCAAGAATGTGACGTGAACAACCACCGATTGGAGGTGCAACTGCCACCGTGAGAGCACAGGACTTGGTGGCTGGTTGGTTAAGGCAATGGACTACACTATTGAGTTGGAACCCGATCCGTGAAACACAACATTGCTTCTTTTCTCCCTTGCATGGCCCTGCATGAAAGTAAAAATGCTGAAATAAAGCAGAACATGCGCAAACAAACTCAATAAAGATGGCAGTGGTGGGATTTGAACCCACGCCTCCTTAGAGACTAGAGACTAAATCCAGCGCCTTAGACCACTCGGCCACACTACCCAGCTCTGGCAAAATATTCACACTTTCTCGTCAGTTACCTAGAGCGTCTGCACTTCCTTGTATTTTAGTCTTCTTTTTCATTTTCTTCTTTAAAATCTTTATGTATCTCATGTTGCTCTTGCGTCCTTCATCTTTTTTTGATTCTCTTTTTAAAAATCTTAATTTATCTGATGTTGCTCTTTCTTCCATCGTATAAACTTAGAAATAGTTTCTGCTTTTATGTCTGAAGCAGATTGAATTAGAAAAACACGGCAGATAATTGCAATAACAGACGTGGGAATTAGGGTAAAGGCTGGATTCCCTTTATTTTCCGGTGTCCTTGGTGGCCTTGTTTGAAATTACATTACAGTTTTCTGTTGAGAAAAAGTTGCAGCGGTGGACTTTGAACCGACACCTCCGAAAGACTGGGTCCTTAAATCCAGTTCTCTGGACAGCTCGGCCACAGTACCAACTGTTAAAATGGACTGCTGGGTCGTCCAACAGACCATCACAACTTTCCTTTTTTCCAATCAAGGATTTGACGTGAACAACCACCGGTAGGAGGTGCAACTTCCATCGCGGGGGCACAGGACTTGGTGGCTGGTTGGTTAAGGAGATGGACTACAACATTGAGTTGGAACCCCATCCGGGAGGTCTGTGGGGCGACGCACAATTGGCCTAGCGTCGCCCGGGTTAGGGAGGGCTTGGTCGGTACGGGTGTCCTTGTCTCATCACGCACCAGCGACTCCTGTGCGCTAGCCAAGGTGGCCAGGTGCACGGTGTTTGGTGCGGCTGGCTTCCGGGTTGGATGTGCGCTGTGTTAAAGAAGCAGCGGCTTGGTTGGTTGTGTATCGGAAGACGCATGACTTTCAACCTTTGTCTCTCCCGAACCCGTACGGGAGTTGTAGCAATGAGACAAGATAGTGGATACTACGAAATTGGGGAGAAAAAGGGGTAAAATTCAAAATAAAAAAATAAATAAAAATAAATAAAGCAGAACATGTGATAGCTTGCGCAAACAAACTCAATAAAGATGGCAGTGGTGCGATTTGAATCCACGCCTCCATAGAGACTAAATCCAGCGCCTTAGACCACTCGGCAGAATATTCACACTTTCTCGTCAGTTACCAGAGCGTCTGCACTGTCTTCTTTTTCATTTTCTTCTTTAAAATCTTCATGCGTCCTTCATCTTTTTTTGATTCTCTTTTTAAAAATCTCATGTTGCTCTTTCTTCCATTGTGTACACTGAAAATGTGTTTCTGCTTTTATGTCTGAAGCAGATTGAATCTGAAAAACACAGCAGATAATTTCAAAAACAGAGGTGGGAATTAGGGTAAAGGCTGGATTCCCTTTATTTGTCCGGTGTCCTTGGTGGCCTTGCTTGAAATTACATTACAGTTTTCTGTTGAGAAAAAGTTAAAGCGGTGGACTTTGAACCCACACCTCTGAAAGACTGGATCATTAAATACAGTTCTCTGGACAGCTTGGCCACAGTACCCACTGTTAAAATGGACTGCTAGGTCGTCGCACAGCCCAGGCCAACTTTCCTTGTTTACAATCAAGTCTTTGACGTGAACAACCACCGGTAGGAGGTGCAACTGCCACCGAGGGGGCACAGGACTTGGTGGCTGGTTGGTTAAGGCGATGGACTACACTATTGAGTTGGAACCCCATCCGTGACACACAACATTTGTTTTTTTCTCCCTTGCATGGCCCTGCATGAAAGTAAAAACGCTGAAATAAAGCAGAACATGTGATAGCTTGCGCAAACAAACTCAATAAAGATGGCAGTGGTGGGATTTGAACCCACGCCCCCTTAGAGACTGGAGCCTAAATCCAGCGCCTTAGACCGCTCGGCCACACTACCCAGCTCTGGCAAAATTTCCCCACTTTCTCCTCAGTTACCTAGAGCGTCTGCACTCCCTTGTATTTTAGTCTTCTTTTTCATTTTCTTCTTTAAAATCTTTATGTATCTCATGTTGCTCTTGCGTCCTTCATCTTTTTTTGATTATCTTTTTAAAAATCTTAATTTATCTGATGTTGCTCTTTCTTCCATCGGATACACTTAGAATTAGTTTCTGCTTTTTTGTCTGAAGCAGATTGAATTAGAAAAACACAGCAGATAATTGCAATTACAGACGTGGGAATTAGGGTAAAGGCTGGATTCCCTTTATTTGTCCGGTGTCCTTGGTGGCCTTGTTTGAAATTACATTACAGTTTTCTGTTGAGAAGATGTTGTAGCGGTGGACTTTGAACCGACACCTCCGAAAGACTGGGTCCTTAAATCCAGTTCTCTGGACAGCTCGGCCACAGTTCCCACTGTTAAAATTGACTGCTTGGTCATCGCACAGACCATCACAACTTTCCTTTTTTCCAATCAAGGATTTGACGTGAACAACCCCCGGTAGGAGGTGCAACTGCCACAGCGAGGGCACAGGACTTGGTGGCTAATTGGTTAAGGTGATGGACTACACTAATGAGTTGGAACCCCATCCGTGACACACAACATTGCTTCTTTTCTCCCTTGCACGGCCCTGCATGAAAGTAAAAACCCTGAAACAAAGCAGAAAATGTAATAGCTTGCGCAAAAAAACTCAATAAAGATGGCAGTGGTGGGATTTGAACCCACGCCTCCTTAGAGACTGGAGCCTAAATCCAGCGCCTTAGACCCACTGTTAAAATGGACTGCTTGTTCGTCGCACAGACCATCACAACTTTCCTTTTTTCCAATCAAGGATTTGACGTGAACAACCACCGGTAGGAGGTGCAACTGCCACTGCGGGGGCACAGGACTTGGTGGCTGGTTGGTTAAGGCGATGGACTACACTATTGAGTCGGATCCCCATCCGTGACACACAACATTGCTTATTTTCTCCCTTGCATGGCCCTGCATGAAAGTAAAAACTCTGAAATAAAGCAGAACATGTGATAGCTTGCGCAAACAAACTCAATAAAGATGGCAGTGGTGGGATTTGAACCCACGCCTCCTTAGAGACTGGAGCCTTAATCCAGCGCCTTAGACCGCTCGGCCACACTACCCAGCTGTGGCAAAATATTCACACTTTCTCGTCAGTTACCTAGAGCGTCTGCACTCCCTTGTATTTCAGTCTTCTTTTTCATTTTCTTCTTTAAAATCTTTATGTATCTCATGTTGTTCTTGCGTCCTTCATCTTTTTTTGATTCTCTTTCTAAAAATGTTAATTTATCTGATGTTGCTCTTTCTTTCATCGTATAAACTGAGAATTAGTTTCTGCTTTTATATCTGAAGCAGATTGAATTAGAAAAACATGGCAGATAATTGCAATAACAGACGTGGGAATTAGGGTAAAGGCTGGATTCCCTTTATTTGTCCGGTGTCCTTGGTGGCCTTGTTTGAAATGACATTACAGTTTTCTGTTGAGAAAAAGTTAAAGCGGTGGACTTTGAACCGACACCTCCGAAAAACTGGGTCCTTAAATCCAGTTCTCTGGACAGCTCGGCCACAGTACCAACTGTTAAAATGGACTGCTTGGTCGTCGCACAGACCATCACAACTTTCCTTTTTTCCAATCAAGGATTAGACGTGAACAACCACCGGTAGGAGGTGCAACTGCCACTGCGGGGGCACAGGACTTGGTGGCTGGTTGGTTAAGGCGATGGACTACACTATTGAGTCGGATCCCCATCCGTGACACACAACATTGCTTATTTTCTCCCTTGCATGGCCCTGCATGAAAGTAAAAACTCTGAAATAAAGCAGAACATGTGATAGCTTGCGCAAACAAACTCAATAAAGATGGCAGTGGTGGGATTTGAACCCACGCCTCCTTAGAGACTGGAGCCTAAATCCAGCGCCTTAGACCGCTCGGCCACACTACCCAGCTCTACTTCAGGTTTTCACACTTTCTCGTCAGTTGAACCCCATCCGTGACACACAACATTGCTTCTTTTCTCCCTTGCATGGCCCTGCATGAAAGTAAAAACTCTGAAATAAAGCAGAACATGTGATAGCTTGCGCAAACAAACTCAATAAAGATGGCAGTGGTGGGATTTGAACCCACGCCTCCTTAGAGACTGGAGCCTAAATCCAGCGCCTTAGACCGCTCGGCCACACTACCCAGCTCTACTTCAGGTTTTCACACTTTCTCGTCAGTTGAACCCCATCCGTGACACACAACATTGCTTCTTTTCTCCCTTGCATGGCCCTGCATGAAAGTAAAAACACTGAAATAAAGCAGAACATGTGATAGCTTGCGCAAACAAACTCAATAAAGATGGCAGTGGTGGGATTTGAACACACGCCTCCTTAGAGACTGGAGCCTTAATCCAGCGCCTTAGACCGCTCGGCCACACTACCCAGCTCTGGCAAGATTTCCAAACTTTCTCGTCAGTTACCTAGAGCGTCTGCACTTCCTTGTATTTTAGTCTTCTTTTTCATTTTCTTCTTTAAAATCTTTATGTATCTCATGTTGCTCTTGCGTCCTT
This sequence comes from Oncorhynchus mykiss, assembly GCF_013265735.2. Taxonomy (NCBI): domain Eukaryota; kingdom Metazoa; phylum Chordata; class Actinopteri; order Salmoniformes; family Salmonidae; genus Oncorhynchus; species Oncorhynchus mykiss. The sequence goes on along the minus strand of NC_048581.1, from coordinate 5,056,665 downwards.
CATCTTTTTTTGATTCTCTTTCTAAAAATCTTAATTTATCTGATGTTGCTCTTTCTTTCATCGTATAAACTTAGAATTAGTTTCTGCTTTTATGTCTGAAGCAGATTGAATTAGAAAAACACGGCAGATAATAGCAATAATAGACGTGGGAATGAGGGTAAAGGCTGGATTCCCTTTATTTTCCGGTGTCCTTGCTGGCCTTGTTTGAAATTACATTACAGTTTTCTGTTGAGAAAAAGTTAAAGCGGTGGACTTGGATCCCACACCTCTGAAAGACTGGATCCTTAAATCCAGTTCTCTGGACAGCTCGGCCACAGTACCAACTGTTAAAGTGGACTGCTGGGTCGTCCCACAGACCATCACAACTTTCCTTTTTTCCAATCAAGGATTTGACATGAACAACCACCGGTAGGAGGTGCAACTGCCACCGTGAGAGCACAGGACTTGGTGGCTGGTTGGTTAAGGCGACGGACTACACTATTGAGTTGGAACCCCATCCGTGACACACAACATTGCTTCTTTTCTCCCTTGCATGGCCCTACATGAAAGTAAAAACGCTGAAATAAAGCAGAACATGTGATAGCTTGCGCAAACAAACTCAATAAAGATGGCAGTGGTGGGATTTGAACCCACGCCTCCTTAGAGACTGGGGCCTAAATCCAGCGCCTTAGACCGCTCGGCCACACTACCCAGCTCTACTTCAGGTTTTCACACTTTCTCGTCAGTTGAACCCCATCCGTGACACACAACATTGCTTCTTTTCTCCCTTGCATGGCCCTGCATGAAAGTAAAAACTCTGAAATAAAGCAGAACATGTGATAGCTTGCGCAAACAAACTCAATAAAGATGGCAGTGGTGGGATTTGAACCCACGCCTCCTTAGAGACTGGAGCCTAAATCCAGCGCCTTAGACCGCTCGGCCACACTACCCAGCTCTACTTCAGGTTTTCACACTTTCTCGTCAGTTGAACCCCATCCGTGACACACAACATTGCTTCTTTTCTCCCTTGCATGGCCCTGCATGAAAGTAAAAACACTGAAATAAAGCAGAACATGTGATAGCTTGCGCAAACAAACTCAATAAAGATGGCAGTGGTGGGATTTGAACCCACGCCTCCTTAGAGACTGGAGCCTTAATCCAGCGCCTTAGACCGCTCGGCCACACTACCCAGCTCTGGCAAGATATTCACACTTTCTCGTCAGTTACCTAGAGCGTCTGCACTTCCTTGTATTTTAGTCTTCTTTTTCATTTTCTTCTTTAAAATCTTTATGTATCTCATGTTGCTCTTGCGTCCTTCATCTTTTTTTTAATTCTCTTTTTAAAAATCTTAATTTATCTGATGTTGCTCTTTCTTCCATCGTATAAACTTAGAATTAGTTTCTGCTTTCATGTCTGAAGCAGATTGAATTAGAAAAACACGGCAGATAATAGCAATAACAGACGTGGGAATGAGGGTAAAGGCTGGATTCCCTTTATTTTCCGGTGTCCTTGGTGGCCTTGTTTGAAATGACATTACAGTTTTCTGTTGAGAAAAAGTGGCAGCGGTGGACTTTGAACCGACACCTCCGAAAGACTGGGTCCTTAAATCCAGTTCTCTGGACAGCTCGGCCACAGTTCCCACTGTTAAAATGGACTGCTTGGTCGTCGCACAGACCATCACAACTTTCCTTTTTTCCAATCAAGGAATTGACATGAACAACCACCAGTAGGAGGTGCAATTGCCAGCGCGGGGGCACAGGACTTGGTGGCTGGTTGGTTAAGGCGACGGACTACACTATTGAGTTGGAACCCCATCCGTGACACACAACATTGCTTCTTTTCTCCCTTGCATGGCCCTGCATGAAAGTAAAAACGCTGAAATAAAGCAGAACATGTGATAGCTTGCGCAAACAAACTCAATAAAGATGGCAGTGGTGGGATTTGAACCCACGCCTCCTTAGAGACTGGAGCCTAAATCCAGCGCCTTAGACCGCTCGGCCACACTACCCAGCTCTGGCAAGATTTTCACACTTTCTCGTCAGTTACCTAGAGCGTCTGCACTTCCTTGTATTTTAGTCTTCTTTTTCATTTTCTTCTTTAAAATCTTTATGTATCTCATGTTGCTCTTGCGTCCTTCATCTTTTTTTGATTCTCTTTCTAAAAATCTTAATTTATCTGATGTTGCTCTTTCTTCCATCGTATAAACTTAGAATTAGTTTCTGCTTTTATGTCTGAAGCAGATTGAATTAGAAAAACACGGCAGATAATTGCAATAACAGACGTGGGAATTAGGGTAAAGGCTGGATTCCCTTTATTTTCCGGTGTTCTTGGTGGCCTTGTTTGAAATGACATTACAGTTTTCTGTTGAGAAAAAGTGGCAGCGGTGGACTTTGAACCGACACCTCCGAAAGACTGGGTCCTTAAATCCAGTTCTCTGGACAGCTCGGCCACAGTTCCCACTGTTAAAATGGACTGCTTGGTCGTCGCACAGACCATCACAAGTTTCCTTTTTTCCAATCAAGGAATTGACATGAACAACCACCAGTAGGAGGTGCAATTGCCACAGCGATGGCACAGGACTTGGTGGCTGGTTGGTTAAGGCGATGGACTACACTATTGAGTTGGAACCCGATCCGTGACACACACCATTGCTTCTTTTCTCCCTTGCACGGCCCTGCATGAAAGTAAAAACGCTGAAATAAAGCAGAACATGTGATAGCTTGCGCAAACAAACTCAATAAAGATTGCAGTGGTGGGATTTGAACCCACGCCTCCTTAGAGACTGGAGCCTAAATCCAGCGCCTTAGACTGCTCGGCCACACTACCCAGCTGTGGCAAAATATTCACACTTCCTCGTCAGTTACCTAGAGCGTCTGCACTCCCTTGTATTTCAGTCTTCTTTTTAATTTTCTTCTTAAAAATCTTTATGTATCTCATGTTGCTCTTGCGTCCTTCATCTTTTTTTGTCTCTTTTTAAAAATCTTAATTTATCTGATGTTGCTCTTTCTTCCATCGTATAAACTTAGAATTAGTTTCTGCTTTTATGTCTGAAGCAGATTGAATTAGAAAAACACGGCAGATAATTGCAATAACAGACGTGGGAATTAGGGTAAAGGCTGGATTCCCTTTATTTGTCCGGTGTCCTTGGTGGCCTTGTTTGAAATTACATTACAGTTTTCTGTTGAGAAAAAGTTAAAGCGGTGGACTTTGATCCCACACCTCCGAAAGACTGGGTACTTAAATCCAGTTCTCTGGACAGCTCGGCCACAGCACCAACTGTTGAAATGGACTGCTGGGTCGTCCCACATACCATCACAACTTTCCTTTTTTCCAATCAAGGATTTGACATGAACAACCACCGGTAGGAGGTGCAACTGCCACCGCGGGGGCACAGGACTTGGTGGCTGGTTGGTTAAGGCGACGGACTACACTATTGAGTTGGAACCCCATCCGTGACACACAACATTGCTTTTTTTCTCCCTTGCATGGCCCTACATGAAAGTAAAAACGCTGAAATAAAGCAGAACATGAGATAGCTTACGCAAACAAACTCAATAAAGATGGAAGTGGTGGGATTTGAACCCACGCCTCCTTGGAGACTGGAGCCTTAATTCAGCGCCTTAGACCGCTCGGCCACACTACCCAACTCTGGCAAGCTTCCACACTTTCTCGTCAGTTACCTAGAGCGTCTGCACTCCCTTGTATTTTAGTCTTCTTTTTCATTTTCTTCTTAAAAATCTTTATGTATCTCATGTTGCTCTTGCGTCCTTCATCTTTTTTTGATTCTCTTTTTAAAAATCTTAATTTATCTGATGTTGCTCTTTCTTCCATTGTGTACACTGAAAATTCGTTTCTGCTTTTATGTCTGAAGCAGATTGAATCTGAAAAACACAGCAGAATTTTTTCAAAAACAGAGGTGGGAATTAGGGTAAAGGATGGATTCCCTTTATTTGTCCGGTGTCCTTGGTGGCCTTGTTTGAAATTACATTACAGTTTTTTGTTGAGAAAAAGTTAAAGCGGTGGACTTTGAACCCACACCTCTGAAAGACTGGATCCTTAAATACAGTTCTCTGGACAGCTTGGCCACAGTACCCACTGTTAAAATGGACTGCTAGGTCATCGCACAGCCCAGCCCAACTTTCCTTGTTTACAATCTAGGCTTTGACGTGAACAACCACCGGTAGGAGGTGCAACTGCCACCGCGGGGGCACAGGACTTGGTGGCTGGTTGGTTAAGGCGATGGACTACACTATTGAGTTGGAACCCCATCCGTGACACACAACTTTGCTTCTTTTCTCCCTTGCATGGCCCTGCATGAAAGTAAAAACGCTGAAATAAAGCAGAACATGTGATAGCTTGTTCAAACAAACTCAATAAAGATGGCAGTGGTGGGATTTGAACCCACGCCTCCTTAGAGACTGGAGCCTAAATCCAGCGCCTTAGACCGCTCGGCCACACTACCCAGCTCTGGCAAAATATTCACACTTTCTAATCAGTTACCTAGAGCGTCTGCACTCCCTTGTATTTTAGTCTTCTTTTTCATTTTCTTCTTAAAAATCTTTATGTATCTCATGTTGCTCTTGCGTCCTTCATCTTTTTTTGATTCTCTTTTTAAAAATCTTAATTTATCTGATGTTGCTCTTTCTTCCATCGTATAAACTTAGAATTAGTTTCTGCTTTTATGTCTGAAGCAGATTGAATTGGAAAATCACAGCAGATAATTGCAATAACAGACGTGGGAATTAGGGTAAAGGCTGGATTCCCTTTATATGTCCGGTGTCCTTGGTGGCCTTGTTTGAAATTACATTACAGTTTTCTGTTGAGAAAAAGTTGCAACGGCGGACTTTGAACCGACACCTCCGAAAGACTGGGTCCTTAAATCCAGTTCTCTGGACAGCTCGGCCACAGTACCAACTGTTAAAATGGACTGCTGGGTCGTCGCACAGACCATCACAACTTTCCTTTTTTCCAATCAAGGATTTGACATGAACAACCACCGGTAGGAGGTGCAACTGCCACCGTGAGAGCACAGGACTTCGTGGCTGGTTGGTTAAGGCGACGGACTACACTATTGAGTTGGAACCCCATCCGTGACACACAACATTGCTTCTTTTCTCCCTTGCATGGCCCTACATGAAAGTAAAAACGCTGAAATAAAGCAGAACATGTGATAGCTTGCGCAAACAAACTCAATAAAGATGGCAGTGGTGGGATTTGAACCCACGCCTCCTTAGAGACTGGAGCCTTAATCCAGCGCCTTAGACCGCTCGGCCACACTACCCAACTCTGGCAAAATATTCACACTTTCTCGTCAGTTACCTAGAGCGTCTGCACTCCCTTTGTATTTTAGTCTTCTTTTTCATTTTCTTCTTTAAAATCTTTATGTATCTCATGTTGCTCTTGCGTCCTTAATCTTTTTTTGATTCTCTTTTTAAAAATCTTAATTTATCTGATGTTGCTCTTTCTTCCATCGTATAAACTTAGAATTCGCTTCTGCTTTTATGTCTGAAGCAGACTGAATTAGAAAAACACGGCAGATAATTGCAATAACAGATGTGGGAATTCGGGTAAAGGCTGGATTCCCTTTATTTTCCGGTGTCCTTGGTGGCCTTGTTTGAAATTACATTACAGTTTTCTGTTGAGAAAAAGTTGCAGTGGTGGACTTTGAACCGACACCTCTGAAAGACTGGGTCCTTAAATCCAGTTCTCTGGACAGCTCGCCCACAGTACCAACTGTTAAAATGGATTGCTGGGTCGTCCCACAGACCATCACAACTTTCCTTTTTTCCAATCAGGGATTTGACATGAACAACCAACGGTAGGAGGTGCAACTGCCACCGTGAGAGCACAGGACTTGGTGGCTGGTTGGTTAAGGCGACGGACTACACTATTGAGTTGGAACCCCATCCGTGACACACAACATTGCTTCTTTTCTCCCTTGCATGGCCCTACATGAAAGTAAAAACGCTGAAATAAAGCAGAACATGTGATAGCTTGCGCAAACAAACTCAATAAAGATGGCAGGAGTGGGATTTGAACCCACGCCTCCTTAGAGACTGGAGCCTAAATCCAGCGCCTTAGACCGCTCGGCCACACTACCCAGCTCTGGCAAGATTTCCACACTTTCTCGTCAGTTACCTAGAGCGTCTGCACTCCCTTGTATTTTAGTCTTCTTTTTCATTTTCTTCTTTAAAATCTTTATGTATCTCATGTTGCTCTTGCGTCCTTAATCTTTTTTTGATTCTCTTTTTAAAAATCTTAATTTATCTGATGTTGCTCTTTCTTCCATCGTATAAACTTAGAATTCGCTTCTGCTTTTATGTCTGAAGCAGACTGAATTAGAAAAACACGGCAGATAATTGCAATAACAGACGTGGGAATTAGGGTAAAGGCTGGATTCCCTTTATTTGTCCGGTGTCCTTGGTGGCCTTGTTTGAAATCACATGACAGTTTTCTGTTGAGAAAAAGTTGCAGCGGTGGACTTTGAACCGACACCTCCGAAAGACTGGGTCCTTAAATCCAGTTCTCTGGACAGCTCGGACACAGTACCCACTGTTAAAATGGACTGCTTGGTCGTCGCACAGACCATCACAACTTTCCTTTTTTCCAATCAAGGATTTGACGTGAACAACTACCGAAGGAGGTGCAACTGCCACCGTGGGGGCACAGGACTTGGTGGCTGGTTGGTTAAGGCGATGGACTACACTATTGAGTTGGAACCCCATCCGTGACACACAACATTGCTTCTTTTCTCCCTTGCATGGCCCTGCATGAAAGTAAAAACGCTGAAATAAAGCAGAACATGTGATAGCTTGCACAAACAAACTCAATAAAGATGGCAGTGGTGGGATTTGAACCCACGCCTCCGTAGAGACTGGAGCCTTAATCCAGCGCCTTAGACCGCTCGGCCACACTACCCAGCTCTGGCAAAATATTCACACTTTCTCGTCAGTTACCTAGAGCGTCTGCACTCCCTTGTATTTTAGTCTTCTTTTTCATTTTCTTCTTGAAAATCTTTATGTTTCTCATGTTGCTCTTGCGTCCTTCATCTTTTTTGATTCTCTTTTTAAAAATCTTAATTTATCTGATGTTGCTCTTTCTTCCATCGTATAAACTTAGAATTAGTTTCTGCTTTTATGTCTGAAGGAGATTGAATTAGAAAAACACAGCAGATAATTGCAATAACAGACGTGGGAATTGGGGTAAAGGCTGGATTCCCTTTATTTGTCCTGTGTCCTTGGTGGCCTTGTTTGAAATTACATTACAGTTTTCTGTTGAGAAAAAGTTACAGCGGTGGACTTTGAACCGACACCTCCGAAAGACTGGGTCCTTAAATCCAGTTCTCTGGACAACTCGGCCACAGTTCCCACTGTTAAAATGGACTGCTTGGTCGTCGCACAGACCATCACAACTTTCCTTTTTTCCAATCAAGGATTTGACGTGAACAACCACCGGTAGGAGGTGCAACTGCCACTGCGGGGGCACAGGACTTGGTGGCTGGTTGGTTAAGGCGATGGACTACACTATTGAGTCGGATCCCCATCCGTGACACACAACATTGCTTCTTTTCTCCCTTGCATGGCCCTGCATGAAAGTAAAAACGCTGAAATAAAGAAGAACATGTGATAGCTTGTGCAAACAAATTCAATAAAGATGGCAGTGGTGGGATTTGAACCCACGCCTCCTTAGAGACTGGAGCCTTAATCCAGCGCCTTAGACTGCTCGGCCACACTACCCAGCTCTGGCAAAATATTCACACTTTCTCGTCAGTTACCTAGAGCGTCTGCACTCCCTTGTAGTTTAGTCTTCTTTTTCATTTTCTTCTTTAAAATCTTTATGTATCTCATGTTGCTCTTGCGTCCTTCATCTTTTTTTGATTCTCTTTTTAAAAATCTTAATTTATCTGATGTTGCTCTTTCTTCCATCGGATAAACTTAGAATTAGTTTCTGCTTTTATGTCTGAAGCAGATTGAATTAGAAAAACACGGCAGATAATTGCAATAACAGACGTGGGAATTAGGGTAAAGGCTGGATTCCCTTTATTTGTCCGGTGTCCTTGGTGGCCTTGTTTGAAATTACATTACAGTTTTCTGTTGAGAAAAAGTTACAGCGGTGGACTTTGAACCGACACCTCCGAAAGACTGGGTCCTTAAATCCAGTTCTCTGGACAGCTCGTTCACAGTACCCACTGTTAAAATGGACTGCTTGGTCGTCGCACAGACCATCACAACTTTCCTTTTTTCCAATCAAGGATTTGACGTGAACAACCACCGGTAGGAGGTGCAACTGCCACTGCGGGGGCACAGGACTTGGTGGCTGGTTGGTTAAGGCGATGGACTACACTATTGAGTCGGATCCCCATCCGTGACACACAACATTGCTTCTTTTCTCCCTTGCATGGCCCTGCATGAAAGTAAAAACGCTGAAATAAAGAAGAACATGTGATAGCTTGTGCAAACAAATTCAATAAAGATGGCAGTGGTGGGATTTGAACCCACGCCTCCTTAGAGACTGGAGCCTTAATCCAGCGCCTTAGACTGCTCGGCCACACTACCCAGCTCTGGCAAAATATTCACACTTTCTCGTCAGTTACCTAGAGCGTCTGCACTCCCTTGTAGTTTAGTCTTCTTTTTCATTTTCTTCTTTAAAATCTTTATGTATCTCATGTTGCTCTTGCGTCCTTCATCTTTTTTTGATTCTCTTTTTAAAAATCTTAATTTATCTGATGTTGCTCTTTCTTCCATCGGATAAACTTAGAATTAGTTTCTGCTTTTATGTCTGAAGCAGATTGAATTAGAAAAACACGGCAGATAATTGCAATAACAGACGTGGGAATTAGGGTAAAGGCTGGATTCCCTTTATTTGTCCGGTGTCCTTGGTGGCCTTGTTTGAAATTACATTACAGTTTTCTGTTGAGAAAAAGTTGCAGCGGTGGACTTTGAACCGACACCTCCGAAAGACTGGGTCCTTAAATCCAGTTCTCTGGACAGCTCGTTCACAGTACCCACTGTTAAAATGGACTGCTGGGACATCGCACAGCCCAGCCCAAGTTTCCTTGTTTCCAATCAAGGCTTTGACGTGATAAACCACCGGTAGGAGGTGCAACTGCCACCGCGTGGGCACAGGACTTGGTGGCTGGTTGGTTAAGGCGATGGACTACACTATTGAGTTGGAACCCCATCCGCGACACACAACAGTGCTTCTTTTCTCCCTTGCAAAGCCCTGCATGAAAGTAAAAACACTGAAATAAAGCAGAACATGTGATAGCTTGCGCAAACAAACTCAATAAAGATGGCAGTGGTGGGATTTGAACCCACGCCTCCTTAAAGACTGGAGCCTTAATCCAGCGCCTTAGACCGCTCGGCCACACTACCCAGCTCTGGCAAAATATTCACACTTTCTCGTCAGTTACCTAGAGCGTCTGCACCCCCCTGTATTTTAGTCTTCTTTTTCATTTTCTTCTTTAAAATCTTAATGTATCTCATGTTGCTCTTGCGTCCTTCATCTTTTTTTGATTCTCTTTTTAAAAATCTTAATTTATCTGATGTTGCTCTTTCTTCCATCGTATAAACTTAGAATTAGTTTCTGCTTTTATGTCTGAAGCAGATTGAATTAGAAAAACACGTCAGATAATTGCAATAACAGACGTGGGAATTAGGGTAAAGGCTGGATTCCCTTTGTTTTCCGGTGTCCTTGGTGGCCTTGTTTGAAATTACATTACAGTTTTCTGTTGAGAAAAACTTGCAGCGGTGGACTTTGAACCGACACCTCCGAAAGACTGGGTCCTTAAATCCAGTTCTCTGGACAGCTCGGCCACAGTTCCCACTGTTAAAATGGACTGCTTGGTCATCGCACAGACCATCACAACTTTACTTTTTTCCAATCAAGGATTTGACGTGAACAACTACCGAAGGAGGTGCAACTGCCACCGTGGGGGCACAGGACTTGGTGGCTGGTTGGTTAAGGCGATGGACTACACTATTGAGTTGGAACCCCATCCGTGACACACAACATTGCTTCTTTTCTCCCTTGCATGGCCCTACATGAAAGTAAAAACGCTGAAATAAAGCAGAACATGTGATAGCTTGCACAAACAAACTCAATAAAGATGGCAGTGGTGGGATTTGAACCCACGCCTCCTTAGAGACTGGAGCCTTAATCCAGCGCCTTAGACCGCTCGGCCACACTACCCAACTCTGGCAAAATATTCACACTTTCTCGTCAGTTACCTAGAGCGTCTGCACTTCCTTGTATTTTAGTCTTCTTTTTCATTTTCTTCTTTAAAATCTTTATGTATCTCATGTTGCTCTTGCGTCCTTCATCTTTTTTTGATTCTCTTTTTAAAAATCTTGATTTGTCTCATGTTGCTCTTCCTTCCATTGTGTACACTGAAAATTAGTTTCTGCTTTTATGTCTGAAGCAGATTGAATCTGAAAAACACAGCAGATAATTTCAAAAACAGACGAGGGAATTAGGGTAAAGGATGGATTCCCTTTATTTGTCCGGTGTCCTTGGTGGACTTGCTTGAAATTACATTACAGTTTTCTGTTGAGAAAAAGTTGCAGCGGTGGACTTTGAACCGACACCTCCGAAAGACTGGGTCCTTAAATCCAGTTCTCTGGACAGCTCGTCCACAGTACCCACTGTTAAAATGGACTGCTGGGACATCGCACAGCCCAGCCCAAGTTTCCTTGTTTCCAATCAAGGCTTTGACGTGATAAAACACCGGTAGGAGGTGCAACTGCCACCGCGTGGGCACAGGACTTGGTGGCTGGTTGGTTAAGGCGATGGACTACACTATTGAGTTGGAACCCCATCCGCGACACACAACATTGCTTATTTTCTCCCTTGCAAAGCCCTGCATGAAAGTAAAAACACTGAAATAAAGCAGAACATGTGATAGCTTGCGCAAACAAACTCAATAAAGATGGCAGTGGTGGGATTTGAACCCACGCCTCCTTAGAGACTGGAGCCTTAATCCAGCGCCTTAGACCACTTGGCCACACTACTCAGCTCTGGCAAAATATTCACACTTTCTCGTCAGTTACCTAGAGCGTCTGCACTCCCCTGTATTTTAGTCATCTTTTTCATTTTCTTCTTTAAAATCTTTATGTATCTCATGTTGCTCTTGCGTCCTTCATCTTTTTTTGATTCTCTTTTTAAAAATCTTAATTTATCTGATGTTGCTCTTTCTTCCATCGTATAAACTTAGAATTAGTTTCTGCTTTTATGTCTGAAGCAGATTGAATTAGAAAAACACGTCAGATAATTGCAATAACAGACGTGGGAATTAGGGTAAAGGCTGGATTCCCTTTATTTTCCGGTGTCCTTGGTGGCCTTGTTTGAAATTACATTACAGTTTTCTGTTGAGAAAAACTTGCAGCGGTGGACTTTGAACCGACACCTCCGAATGACTGGGTCCTTAAATCCAGTTCTCTGGACAGCTCGGCCACAGTTCCCACTGTTAAAATGGACTGCTTGGTCGTCGCACAGACCATCACAACTTTCCTTTTTTCCAATCAAGGATTTGACGTGAACAACCACCGGTAGGAGGTGCAACTGCCACCGTGGAGGCACAGGACTTGGTGGCTGGTTGGTTAAGGCGATGGACTACACTATTGAGTTGGAACCCCATCCGTGACACACAACATTGCTTCTTTTCTCCCTTGCATGGCCCTGCATGAAAGTAAAAACGCTGAAATAAAGCAGAACATGTGATAGTTTGCGCAAACAAACTCACTGTAATTGGCAGTGGTGGGACTTGAACCCACGCCTCCTTAGAGACTGGAGCCTTAATCCAGCGCCTTAGACCGCTCGGCCACACTACCCAGCTCTGGCGAACTATTCACACTTTCTCGTCAGTTACCTAGAGCGTCTGCACTTCCTTGTATGTTAGTCCTCTTTTTCATTTTCTTCTTTAAAATCTTTATGTATCTCATGTTGCTCTTGCGTCCTTCATCTTTTTTTGATTCTCTTTTTAAAAATCTTGATTTATCTCATGTTGCTCTTTCTTCCATTGTGTACACTGAAAATTAGTTTCTGCTTTTATGTCTGAAGCAGATTGAATCTGAAAAACACAGCAGATAATTTCAAAAACAGACGAGGGAATTAGGGTAAAGGCTGGATTCCCTTTTTTGTCCGGTGTCCTTGGTGGACTTGCTTGAAATTACATTACAGTTTTCTGTTGAGAAAAAGTTAAAGCGGTGGACTTTGAACCCACACCTCTGAAAGACTGGATCCATAAATACAGTTCTCTGGACAGCTTGGCCACAGTACCCACTGTTTAAATGGACTGCTAGGTCTTCGCATAGACCAGGCCAACTTTCCTTGTTTACAATCAAGTCTTTGACGTGAACAACCACCGGTAGGAGGTGCAACTGCCACCGCGGGGGCACAGGACTTGGTGGCTGGTTGGTTAAGGCAATGGACTACACTATTGAGTTGGAACCCCATCCGTGACACACAACATTGCTTCTTTTCTCCCTTGCATGGTCCGACATGAAAGTAAAAACCATTAAATAAAGCAGAACATGTGATAGCTTGCGCAAACAAACTCAATAAAGATGTGGGATTTGAACCCACGCCTCCTTAGAGACTGGAGCCTTAATCCAGCGCCTTAGACAGTGCACGTAAAACTGCAGAACAAGATATCTCTGACTCATTAAAACTGTCTTTTGTTACAACTGAAATCCACTCTGTCCAGCGTCCGTGATTGGGTCTCAACTCTCCAGTATTTAAACACTAACAGAACCCAATCTGTGCCACACAGCATTTGCTAATTTCTCCCTTGCATGGGCGACATGAAAGTAAAAATGCTGAAATAAAGCAGAACATGTGATAGTTTGCACAAACAAACTCAATGTAGATGGCAGTGGTGGGATTTGAACCCACGCCTCCTTAAAGACTGGAGCCTTAATCCAGCGCCTTGGACCGCTCGGCCACACTACCCAGCTGTGGCAAAATATTCACACTTTCTCGTCAGTTACCTAGAGCGTCTGCACTCCCTTGTATTTTAGTCTTCTTTTTCATTTTCTTCTTTAAAATCTTTATGTATCTCATGTTGCTCTTGCGTCCTTCATCTTTTTTTGATTCTCTTTCTAAAAATCTTAATTTATCTGATGTTGCTCTTTCTTTCATCGTATAAACTTAGAATTAGTTTCTGCTTTTATGTCTGAAGCAGATTGAATTGGAAAAACACGGCAGATAATTGCAATAACAGACGTGGGAATTAGGGTAAAGGCTGGATTCCCTTTATTTGTCCGGTGTCCTTGGTGGCCTTGTTTGAAATTACATTACAGTTTTCTGTTGAGAAAAAGTTGCAGCGGTGGACTTTGAACCGACACCTCCGAAAGACTGGGTCCTTAAATCCAGTTCTCTGGACAGCTCGGCCACAGTACCAACTGTTAAAATGGACTGCTAGGTCGTCGCACAGACCATCACAACTTTCCTTTTTTCCAATCAAGGATTTGACGTGAACAACCACCGGTAGGAGGTGCAACTGCCACCGTGGAGGCACAGGACTTGGTGGCTGGTTGGTTAAGGCGATGGACTACACTATTGAGTTGGAACCCCATCCGTGACACACAACATTGCTTCTTTTCTCCCTTGCATGGCCCTGCATGAAAGTAAAAACGCTGAAATAAAGCAGAACATGTGATAGTTTGCGCAAACAAACTCACTGTAATTGGCAGTGGTGGGACTTGAACCCACGCCTCCTTAGAGACTGGAGCCTTAATCCAGCGCCTTAGACCGCTCGGCCACACTACCCAGCTCTGGCGAACTATTCACACTTTCTCGTCAGTTACCTAGAGCGTCTGCACTTCCTTGTATGTTAGTCCTCTTTTTCATTTTCTTCTTTAAAATCTTTATGTATCTCATGTTGCTCTTGCGTCCTTCATCTTTTTTTGATTCTCTTTTTAAAAATCTTGATTTGTCTCATGTTGCTCTTCCTTCCATTGTGTACACTGAAAATTAGTTTCTGCTTTTATGTCTGAAGCAGATTGAATCTGAAAAACACAGCAGATAATTTCAAAAACAGACGAGGGAATTAGGGTAAAGGCTGGATTCCCTTTTTTGTCCGGTGTCCTTGGTGGACTTGCTTGAAATTACATTACAGTTTTCTGTTGAGAAAAAGTTAAAGCGGTGGACTTTGAACCCACACCTCTGAAAGACTGGATCCATAAATACAGTTCTCTGGACAGCTTGGCCACAGTACCCACTGTTTAAATGGACTGCTAGGTCTTCGCATAGACCAGGCCAACTTTCCTTGTTTACAATCAAGTCTTTGACGTGAACAACCACCGGTAGGAGGTGCAACTGCCACCGCGGGGGCACAGGACTTGGTGGCTGGTTGGTTAAGGCAATGGACTACACTATTGAGTTGGAACCCCATCCGTGACACACAACATTGCTTCTTTTCTCCCTTGCATGGTCCGACATGAAAGTAAAAACCATTAAATAAAGCAGAACATGTGATAGCTTGCGCAAACAAACTCAATAAAGATGTGGGATTTGAACCCACGCCTCCTTAGAGACTGGAGCCTTAATCCAGCGCCTTAGACAGTGCACGTAAAACTGCAGAACAAGATATCTCTGACTCATTAAAACTGTCTTTTGTTACAACTGAAATCCACTCTGTCCAGCGTCCGTGATTGGGTCTCAACTCTCCAGTATTTAAACACTAACAGAACCCAATCTGTGCCACACAGCATTTGCTAATTTCTCCCTTGCATGGGCGACATGAAAGTAAAAATGCTGAAATAAAGCATAACATGTGATAGTTTGCACAAACAAACTCAATGTAGATGGCAGTGGTGGGATTTGAACCCACGCCTCCTTAAAGACTGGAGCCTTAATCCAGCGCCTTGGACCGCTCGGCCACACTACCCAGCTGTGGCAAAATATTCACACTTTCTCGTCAGTTACCTAGAGCGTCTGCACTCCCTTGTATTTTAGTCTTCTTTTTCATTTTCTTCTTTAAAATCTTTATGTATCTCATGTTGCTCTTGCGTCCTTCATCTTTTTTTGATTCTCTTTCTAAAAATCTTAATTTATCTGATGTTGCTCTTTCTTTCATCGTATAAACTTAGAATTAGTTTCTGCTTTTATGTCTGAAGCAGATTGAATTGGAAAAACACGGCAGATAATTGCAATAACAGACGTGGGAATTAGGGTAAAGGCTGGATTCCCTTTATTTGTCCGGTGTCCTTGGTGGCCTTGTTTGAAATTACATTACAGTTTTCTGTTGAGAAAAAGTTGCAGCGGTGGACTTTGAACCGACACCTCGAAAGACTGGGTCCTTAAATCCAGTTCTCTGGACAGCTCGGCCACAGTACCAACTGTTAAAATGGACTGCTAGGTCGTCGCACAGACCATCACAACTTTCCTTTTTTCCAATTTGACGTGAACAACCACCAGTAGGAGGTGCAACTGCCACCGCGGGGGCACAGGACTTGGTGGCTGGTTGGTTAAGGCGATGGACTATTGATTTGGAACCCCATCCGTGACACACAACATTGCTTCTTTTCTCCCTTGCATGGCCCTACATGAAAGTAAACACGCTGAAAAAAGCAGAACAGGGCCTCCCGGGTGGCGCAGTGGTTAAGGGCGCTGTACTGCAGCGCCAGCTGTGCCATCAGAGTCCTGGGTTCGCGCGCAGGCTCTGTTGTAAATAAAAATAAATAAAGCAGAACATGTGATAGCTTGCGCAAACAAACTCAATAAAGATGGCAGTGGTGCGATTTGAACCCACGCCTCCATAAAGACTAAATCCAGCGCCTTAGACCACTCGTCCACACTACCCACCTCTTGCAAAATATTCACACTTTCTCGTCAGTTACCAGAGCGTCTGCACTCCCTTGTATTTTAGTCTTCTTTTTCATTTTCTTCTTTAAAATCTTTATGTATCTCATGTTGCTCTTGCGTCGTTCATCTTTTTTTTATTCTCTTTTTAAAAATCTTAATTTATCTGATGTTGCTCTTTCTTCCATCGTATAAACTTAGAATTAGTTTCTGCTTTTATGTCTGAAGCAGATTGAATTAGAAAAAAATGGCAGATAATTGCAATAACAGACGTGGGAATTAGGGTAAAGCCTGGATTCCCTTTATTTTCCGGTGTCCTTGGTGGCCTTGTTTGAAATTAAATTACAGTTTTCTGTTGAGAAAAAGTTGCGGTGGTGGACTTTGAACCGACACCTCCGAAAGACTGGATCCTTAAATCCAGTTCTCTGGACAGCTCGCCCACAGTACCAACTGTTAAAATGGACTGCTGGGTCGTCCCACAGACCATCACAACTTTCCTTTTTTCCAATCAAGGATGTGACGTGAACAACCACAGGTAGGAGGTGCAACTGCCACCGTGAGAGCACAGGACTTGGTGGCTGGTTGGTTAAGGTGATGGACTACACTATTGAGTTGGAATCCCATCCGTGACACACAACTTTTCTCCCTTGCATGGCCCTGCATGAAAGTATAAACGCTGAAATAAAGCAGAGTTGCTTGCGCAAACAAACTCAATAAAGATGGCAGTGGTGGGATTTGACCCCACACCTCCTTAGAGACTGGAGCCTTAATCCAGCACCTCAGACCACTATGCCACACTACCCAGCTCTGGCTAAATATTCACACTTTCTCGTCAGTTACCTAGAGCGTCTGCACTTCCTTGTATTTTAGTCTTCTTTTTAATTTTCTTCTTAAAAATCTTTATGTATCTCATGTTGCTCTTGCGTCCTTCATCTTTTTTTGATTCTCTTTTTAAAAATTTGAATTTATCTCATGTTGCTCTTTCTTCCATTGTGTACACTGACAATTAGTTTCTGCTTTTATGTCTGAAGCAGATTGAATCTGAAAAACACAGCAGATAATTTCAAAAACAGAGGTGGGAATTAGGGTAAAGGCTGGATTCCCTTTATTTTCCGGTGTCCTTGGTGGCCTAGTTTGAAATGACATTACAGTTTTCTGTTGAGAAAAAGTTGCAGTGGTGGACTTTGAACCGACACCTCCGAAAGACTGGGTCCTTAAATCCAGTTCTCTGGACAGCTCGGCCACAGTTCCCACTGTTAAAATGGACTGCTTGATCGTCGCACAGACCATCACAACTTTCCTTTTTTCCAATCAAGGATTTGACTTGAACAACCACCGGTAGGAGGTGCAACTGCCACCGTGGGGGCACAGGACTTGGTGGCTGGTTGGTTAAGGCGATGGACTACACTATTGAGTTGGAACCCCATCCGTGACAAACAAACAAACTCAATAAAGATGGCAGTGGTGGGATTTGAACCCACGCCTCCTTAGAGACTGGAGTCTTAATCCAGCGCCTTAGACCGCTCGGCCACACTATCCAGCTCTGGAAAAACATTCACACTTTCTCTTCAGTTACCTAGAGCGTCTGCACTTCCTTGTATTTTAGTCTTCTTTTTCATTTTCGTCTTTAAAATCTTTATGTATCTCATGTTGCTCTTGCGTCCTTCATTTTTTTTTGATTCTCTTTTTAAAAATCTTAATTTATCTGATGTTGCTCTTTCTTCCATCGTATAAACTTAGAATTAGTTTCTGCTTTTATGTCTGAAGCAGATTGAATTAGAAAAACACGGCAGATAATTGCAATAACAGACGTGGGAATGAGGGTAAAGGCTGGATTCCCTTTATTTGTCCGGTGTCCTTGGTGGCCTTGTTTGAAATTACATTACAGTTTTCTGTTGAGAAAAACTTGCAGCGGTGGACTTTGAACCGACACCTCCGAAAGACTGGGTCCTTAAATCCAGTTCTCTGGACAGCTTGGCCACAGTTCCCACTGTTAAAATAGACTGCTTGGTCATCGCACAGACCATCACAACTTTCCTTTTTTCCAATCAAGGATTTGACGTGAACAACCACCGGTAGGAGGTGCAACTGCCACCGCGGGGGCACAGGACTTGGTTGCTGGTTGGTTAAGGCGATGGACTACACTATTGAGTTGGAACCCCATCCGTGACACACAACATTGCTTCTTTTCTCCCTTGCATGGCCCTGCATGAAAGTAAAAACGCTGAAATAAAGCAGAACATGTGATAGCTTGCGCAAACAAACTCAATAAAGATGGCAGTGGTGGGATTTGAACCCACGCCTCCTTAGAGACTGGAGCCTAAATCCAGCGCCTTAGACAGCTCGGCCACACTACCCAGCTCTGGCAAGATTGCCAGACTTTCTCGTCAGTTACCTAGAGCGTCTGCAGTCCCTTGTATTTTAGTCTTCTTTTTCATTTTCTTCTTTAAAATCTTTATGTATCTCATGTTGTTCTTGCGTCCTTCATCTTTTTTTGATTCTCTTTTTAAAAATCTTAATTTATCTGATGTTGCTCTTTCTTCCATCGTATAAACTTAGATTTAGTTTCTGCTTTTATGTCTGAAGCAGATTGAATTAGAAAAACACGGCAGATAATTGCAATAACAGACGTGGGAATTAGGGTAAAGGCTGGATTCCCTTTATTTGTCCGGTGTCCTTGGTGGCCTTGTTTGAAATTACATTACAGTTTTCTGTTGAGAAAAGTTGCAGCGGTGGACTTTGAACCGACACCTCCGAAAGACTGGGTCCTTAAATCCAGTTCTCTGGACAGCTCGGCCACAGTTCCCACTGTTAAAATGGACTGCTTGGTCTTCGCACAGACCATCACAACTTTCCTTTTTTCCAATCAAGGATTTGACGTGAACAACCACCGGTAGGAGGTGCAACTGCCACCGCGGGGGCACAGGACTTGGTGGCTGGTTGGTAAAAGGCGATGGACTACACTATTGAGTTGGAACCCCATCCATGACACACAACATTGCTTCTTTTCTCCCTTGCATGGCCCTGCATGAAAGTAAAAACGCTGAAATAAAGCAGAACAGCTGATAGCTTGCGCAAACAAACTCAATAAAGATGGCAGTGGTGGGATTTGAACCCACGTCTCCTTAACGACTGGAGCCTAAATCCAGCGCCTTTGACAGCTCGGCCACACTACCCAGCTCTGGCAAGATTGCCAGACTTTCTCGTCAGTTACCTAGAGCGTCTGCACTTCCTTGTATTTTAGTCTTCTTTTTCATTTTCTTCTTTAAAATCTTTATGTATCTCATGTTGCTCTTGCGTCCTTCATCTTTTTTTGATTGTCTTTGTAAAAATCTTAATTTATCTGATGTTGCTCTTTCTTCCATCGTATAAACTTAGAATTAGTTTCTGCTTTCATGTCTGAAGCAGATTGAATTAGAAAAACACGGCAGATAATTGCAATAACAGACGTGGGAATTGGGGTAAAGGCTGGATTCCCTTTATTTGTCCGGTGTCCTTGGTGGCCTTGTTTGAAATGACATTACAGTTTTCTGTTGAGAAAAAGTTGCAGTGGTGGACTTTGAACCGACACCTCCGAAAGACTGGGTCCTTAAATCCAGTTCTCTGGACAGCTCGGCCACAGTTCCCACTGTTAAAATGGACTGCTTGATCGTCGCACAGACCATCACAACTTTCCTTTTTTCCAATCAAGGATTTGACGTGAACAACCACCGGTAGGAGGTGCAACTGCCAACGTGGGGGCACAGGACTTGGTGGCTGGTTGGTTAAGGCGATGGACTACACTATTGAGTTGGAACCCCATCCGTGACAAACAAACAAACTCAATAAAGATGGCAGTGGTGGGATTTGAACCCACGCCTCCTTAGAGACTGGAGCCTTAATCCAGCACCTTATACCGCTCGGCCACACTATCCAGCTCTGGAAAAACTTTCACACTTTCTCTTCAGTTACCTAGAGCGTCTGCACTTCCTTGTATTTTAGTCTTCTTTTTCATTTTCTTCTTTAAAATCTTTATGTATCTCATGTTGCTCTTGCGTCCTTCATCTTTTATTGATTCTCTTTTTAAAAATCTTAATTTATCTGATGTTGCTCTTTCTTCCATCGTATAAACTTAGAATTAGTTTCTGCTTTTATGACTGAAGCAGATTGAATTAGAAAAACACGGCAGATAATTGCAATAACAGACGTGGGAATTAGGGTAAAGGCTGGATTCCCTTTATTTGTCCGGTGTCCTTGGTGGCCTTGTTTGAAATTACATTACAGTTTTCTGTTGAGAAAAAGTTGCAGTGGTGGACTTTGAACCCACACCTCCGAAAGACTGGGTCCTTTCAATCCAGTTCTCTGGACAGCTCGGCCACAGTTCCCACTGTTAAAATAGACTGCTTGGTCATCGCACAGACCATCACAACTTTACTTTTTTCCAATCAAGGATTTGACGTGAACAACTACCGAAGGAGGTGCAACTGCCACCGTGGGGGCACAGGACTTGGTGGCTGGTTGGTTAAGGCGATGGACTACACTATTGAGTTGGAACCCCATCCGTGACACACAACATTGCTTCTTTTCTCCCTTGCATGGCCCTGCATGAAAGTAAAAACACTGAAATAAAGCAGAACATGTGATAGCTTGCGCAAACAAACTCAATAAAGATGGCAGTGGTGGGATTTGAACCCACGCCTCCTTAGAGACTGGAGCCTTAATCCAGCGCCTTAGACCGCTCGGCCACACTACCCAGCTCCAGAAAAACATTCACACTTTCTCTTCAGTTACCTAGAGCGTCTGCACTTCCTTGTATTTTAGTCTTCTTTTTCATTTTCTTCTTTAAAATCTTTATGTATCTCATGTTGTTCTTGCGTCCTTCATCTTTTTTTGATTCTCTTTTTAAAAATCTTAATTTATCTGATGTTGCTCTTTCTTCCATCGTATAAACTTAGAATTAGTTTCTGCTTTTATGTCTGAAGCAGATTGAATTAGAAAAACATGGCAGATAATTGCAATAACAGACGTGGGAATTAGGGTAAAGGCTGGATTCCCTTTATTTGTCCGGTGTCCTTGGTGGCCTTGTTTGAAATTACATTACAGTTTTCTGTTGAGAAAAAGTTGCGGTGGTGGACTTTGAACCGACACCTCCGAAAGACTGGGTCCTTAAATCCAGTTCTCTGGACAGCTCGACCACAGTTCCCACTGTTAAAATGGACTGCTTGGTCGTCGCACAGACCATCACAACTTTCCTTTTTTCCAATCAAGGAATTGACATGAACAACCACCAGTAGGAGGTGCAACTGCCACCGCGGGAGCACAGGACTTGGTGGCTGGTTGGTTAAGGCGATGGACTACACTATTGAGTTGGAACCCCATCCGTGACACACAACATTGCTTCTTTTCTCCCTTGCATGGCCCTGCATGAAAGTAAAAACGCTGAAATAAAGCAGAACATGTAATAGCTTGCGCAAACAAACTCAATAAAGATGGCAGCGGTGGGATTTGAACCCACGCCTCCTTAGAGACTGGAGCCTAAATCCAGCGCCTTAGACCGCTCGGCCACACTACCCAGCTCTGGCAAGATTGCCACACTTTCTCGTCAGTTACCTAGAGCGTCTGCACTCCCTTGTATTTTAGTCTTCTTTTTCATTTTCTTCTTTAAAATCTTTATGTATCTCATGTTGCTCTTGCGTCCTTCATCTTTTTTTGATTCTCTTTCTAAAAATCTTAATTTATCTGATGTTGCTCTTTCTTTCATCATATAAACTTAGAATTCGTTTCGGCTTTTATGTCTGAAGCAGATTGAATTAGAAAAACACGGCAGATAATTGCAGTAACAGACGTGGGAATTAGGGTAAAGGCTGGATTCCCTTTATTTGTCCGGTGTCCTTGGTGGCCTTGTTTGAAATTACATTACAGTTTTATGTTGAGAAAAAGTTAAAGCGGTGGACTTTGATCCCACACTTCTGAAAGACTGGATCCTTAAATCCAGTTCTCTGGACAGCTCGGCCACAGTACCAACTGTTAAAATGGACTGCTGGGTCGTCCCACAGACCATCACAACTTTCCTTTTTTCCAATCAAGGATTTGACGTGAACAACCACCGGTAGAAGGTGCAACTGCCACCGCGGTGGCACAGGACTTGGTGGCTGGTTGGTTAAGGCGAGCGTTCTACACTATTGAGTTGGAACCCTATCCGTGACACACAACATTGCCTCTTTTCTCCCTTGCATGGCCCTGCATGAAAGTAAAAACCCTGAAATAAAGCAGAACATGTGATAGCTTGCGCAAACAAAGTCAATAAAGATGGCAGTGGTGGGATTTGAAACCACGCCTCCTTAGAGACTGGAGCCTTAATCCAGCGCCTTAGACCGCTCGGCCACACTACCCAGCTGTGGCAAAATATTCACACTTTCTCGTCAGTTACCTAGAGCGTCTGCACTCCCTTGTATTTCAGTCTTCTTTTTCATTTTCTTCTTTAAAATCTTTATGTATCTCATGTTGCTCTTGCGTCCTTCATCTTTTTTTGATTCTCTTTCTAAAAATGTTAATTTATCTGATGTTGCTCTGTCTTCCATCGTATAAACTTAGAATTAGTTTCTGCTTTTATGTCTGAAGCAGACTGAATTAGAAAAACACGGCAGATAATTGTAATAACAGACGAGGGAATTAGGGTAAAGGCTGGATTCCCTTTATTTGTCCGGTGTCCTTGGTGGCCTAGTTTGAAATGACATTACAGTTTTCTGTTGAGAAAAAGTTGCAGCGGTGGACTTTGAACCGACACCTCCTAAAGACTGGGTCCTTAAATCCAGTTCTCTGGACAGCTCGGCCACAGTACTCACTGTTAAAATGGAATGCTTGGTCGTCGCACAGACCATCACAACTTTCCTTTTTTCCAATCAAGGATTTGACGTGAACAACCACCGGTTGGAGGTGCAACTGCCACCGTGAGAGCACAGGACTTGGTGGCTGGTTGGTTAAGGCGACGGACTACACTATTGAGTTGGAACCCCATCCGTGACACACAACATTGCTTCTTTTCTCCCTTGCATGGCCCTGCATGAAAGTAAAAACGCTGAAATAAAGCAGAACATGTGATAGCTTGCGCAAACAAACTCAATAAAGATGGCAGTGGTGGGATTTGAACCCACGCCTCCTTAGAGACTGGAGCCTAAATCCAGCGCCTTAGACCGCTCGGCCACACTACCCAGCTCTGGCAAGAATTCCACACTTTCTCGTCAGTTACCTAGAGCGTCTGCACTCCCTTGTATTTTAGTCTTCTTTTTCATTTTCTTCTTTAAAATCTTTATGTATCTCATGTTGCTCTTGCGTCCTTCATCTTTTTTTGATTCTCTTTTTAAAAATCTTAATTTATCTGATGTTGCTCTTTCTTCCATCGTATACACTTAGATTTAGTTTCTGCTTTTATGTCTGAAGCAGATTGAATTAGAAAAACACGGCAGATAATTGCAATAACAGACGTGGGAATTAGGGTAAAGGCTGGATTCCCTTTATTTGTCCGGTGTCCTTGGTGGCCTTGTTTGAAATTACATTACAGTTTTCTGTTGAGAAAAAGTTGCAGCGGTGGACTTTGAACCGACACCTCCGAAAGACTGGGTCCTTAAATCCAGTTCTCTGGACAGCTCGGCCACAGTTCCCACTGTTAAAATGGACTGCTTGGTCGTCGCACAGACCATCACAACTTTCCTTTTTTCCAATCAAGGATTTGACGTGAACAACCACCGGTAGGAGGTGCAACTGCCACCGCGGGGGCACAGGACTTGGTGGCTGGTTGGTTAAGGCGATGGACTACACTATTGAGTTGGAACCCCATCTGCGACACACAACATTGCTTCTTTTCTCCCTTGCATGGCCCTGCATGAAAGTAAAAACACTGAAATAAAGCAGAACACATGATAGCTTGCGCAAACAAACTCAATAAAGATGGCAGTGGTGGGATTTGAACCCACGCCTCCTTAGAGACTGGAGCCTTAATCCAGCGCCTTAGACCGCTCGGCCACACTACCCAGCTCTAGCAAAATATTCTCACTTTCTCGTCAGTTACCTAGAGCGTCTGCACTTCCTTGTATTTTAGTCTTCTTTTTCATTTTCTTCTTTAAAATCTTTATGTATCTCATGTTGCTCTTGCGTCCTTCATCTTTTTTTGATTGTCTTTGTAAAAATCTTAATTTATCTGATGTTGCTCTTTCTTCCATCGTATAAACTTAGAATTAGTTTCTGCTTTTATGTCTGAAGCAGATTGAATTAGAAAAACACGGCAGATAATTGCAATAACAGACGTGGGAATGAGGGTAAAGGCTGGATTCCCTTTATTTGTCCGGTGTCCTTGGTGGCCTTGTTTGAAATTACATTACAGTTTTCTGTTGAGAAAAACTTGCAGCAGTGGACTTTGAATCGACACCTCTGAAAGACTGGGTCCTAAAATCCAGTTCTCTGGACAGCTCGGCCACAGTTCCCACTGTTAAAATGGACTGCTTGGTTGTCGCACAGCCCAGCCCAAGTTTCCTTTTTTCCAATCAAGGATTTGACGTGAACAACCACCGGTAAGAGGTGCAACTGCCACCGCGGGGGCACAGGACTTGGTGGCTGGTTGGTTAAGGCGATGGACTACACTATTGAGTTGGAACCCCATCCGTGACACACAACATTGCTTCTTTTCTCCCTTGCATGTTCCTGCATGAAAGTAAAAACACTGAAATAAAGCAGAACATGTGATAGCTTGCGCAAACAAACTCAATAAAGATGGCAGTTTTTGGGATTTGAACCCACGCCTCCTTAAAGACTGGAGCCTTAATCCAGTGCCTTAGACCGCTCGGCCACACTACCCAGCTCTGGCAAAATATTCTCACTTTCTCGTCAGTTACCTAGAGCGTCTGCACTACCTTGTATTTTAGTCTTCTTTTTCATTTTCTTCTTTAAAATCTTTATGTATCTCATGTTGCTCTTGCGTCCTTCATCTTTTTTTGATTGTCTTTGTAAAAATCTTAATTTATCTGATGTTGCTCTTTCTTCCATCGTATAAACTTAGAATTAGTTTCTGCTTTTATGTCTGAAGCAGATTGAATTAGAAATACACATCAGATAATTGCAATAACAGACGTGGGAATTAGGGTAAAGGCTGGATTCCCTTTATTTGTCCGGTGTCCTTGGTGGCCTTGTTTGAAATTACATTACAGTTTTCTGTTGAGAAAAACTTGCAGCAGTGGACTTTGAATCGACACCTCCGAAAGACTGGGTCCTAAAATCCAGTTCTCTGGACAGCTCGGCAACAGTTCCCACTGTTAAAATGGACTGCTTGGTCGTCGCACAGACGATCACAACTTTCCTTTTTTCCAATCAAGGATTTGACGTGAACAACCACCGGTAGGAGGTGCAACTGCCACCGCGGGTCACAGGACTTGGTGGCTGGTTGGTTATTAAGGCTATGGACTACACTATTGAGATGGAACCCCATCCATGACACACAACATTGCTTCTTTTCTCCCTTGCATGTTCCTGCATGAAAGTAAAAACGCTGAAATAAAGCAGAACATGTGATAGCTTGCGCAAACAAACTCAATAAAGATGGCAGTGGTAGGATTTGAACCCACGCCTCCTTAGAGACTGGAGACTTAATCCAGCACCTTAGACCGCTCGGCCACACTATTCAGCTCTGGGGAACTATTCACACTTTCTCGTCAGTTACCTAGAGCGTCTGCACTTCCTTGTATGTTAGTCCTCTTTTTCATTTTCTTCTTTAAAATCTTTATGTATCTCATGTTGCTCTTGCGTCCTTCATCTTTTTTTGATTCTCTTTTTAAAAATCTTAATTTATCTGATGTTGCTCTTTCTTCCATTGTGTACACTGAAAATTAGTTTCTGCTTTTATGTCTGAAGCAGATTGAATCTGAAAAACACAGCAGATAATTTCAAAAACAGAGGTGGGAATTAGGGTAGAGGCTGGATTCCCTTTATTTGTCCGGTGTCCTTGGTGGCCTTGCTTGAAATTACATTACAGTTTTCTGTTGAGAAAAAGTTAAAGCGGTGGACTTTGAACCCACACATCTGAAAGACTGGATCCTTAAATACAGTTCTCTGGACAGCTTGGCCACAGTACCCACTGTTAAAATGGACTGCTAGGTCGTCGCACAGCCCAGGCCAACTTTCCTTGTTTACAATCAAGTCTTTGACGTGAACAACCACCGGTAGGAGGTGCAACTGCCACCGCGGGGGCACAGGACTTGGTGGCTGGTTGGTTAAGGCGATGGACTACACTATTGAGTTGGAACCCCATCCGTGACACACAACATTGATTTTTTTCTCCATTACATGAAAGTAAAAACGCTGAAATAAAGCAGAACATGTGATAGCTTGCGCAAACAAACTCAATAAAGATGGCAGTGGTGGGATTTGAACCCACGCCTCCTTAGAGACTGGAGCCTAAATCCAGGACCTTAGACCGCTCGGCCACACTACCCAGCTCTGGCAAGTTTCCACACTTTCTCGTCAGTTACCTAGAGCGTCTGCACTCCCTTGTATTTTAGTCTTCTTTTTCATTTTCTTCTTTAAAATCTTTATGTATCTCATGTTGCTCTTGCGTCCTTCATCTTTTTTTGATTCTCTTTTTAAAAATCTTAATTTATCTGATGTTGCTCTTTCTTCCATCGTATAAACTTAGAATTAGTTTCTGCTTTTATGTCTGAAGCAGATTGAATTAGAAAAACACGGCAGATAATTGCAATAACAGATGTGGGAATTAGGGTAAAGGCTGGATTCCCTTTATTTGTCCGGTGTCCTTGGTGGCCTTGTTTGAAATTACATTACAGTTTTCTTTTGAGAAAAAGTTGCAGTAGTGGACTTCGACCCCACACCTCTGAAAGACTGGATCCTTAAATCCAGTGCTCTGGACAGCTCGGCCACAGTTCCCACTGTTAAAATGGACTGCTGGGTCGTCGCACAGACCATCACAACTTTCCTTTTTTCCAATCAAGGATTTGACGTGAACAACCACCGGTAGAAGGTGCAACTGCCACCGCGGGGGCACAAGACTTGGTGGCTGGTTGGTTAAGGCGATGGACTACACTATTGAGATGGAACCCCATCCGTGACCAACAACATTGCTTCTTTTCTCCCTTGCATGGCCCTGCATGAAAGTAAAAACACTGAAATAAAGCAGAAAATGTGATAGCTTGCGCAAACAAACTCAATAAAGATGGCAGTGGTGGGATTTGAACCCACGCCTCCTTAGAGACTGGAGCCTAAATCCAGCGCCTTCGACCGCTCGGCCACACTACCCAGCTCTGGCAAAATATTCACACTTTCTCGTCAGTTACCTAGAGCGTCTGCACTCCCTTGTATTTCAGTCTTCTTTTTCATTTTCTTCTTTAAAATCTTTATGTATCTCATGTTGCTCTTGCGTCCTTCATCTTTTTTTGATTATCTTTTTGAAAATCTTAATTTATCTGATGTTACTCTCTCTTCCATTGTGTACACTTAGATTTAGTTTCTGCTTTTATGTCTGAAGCAGATTGAATTGGAAAAACACGGCAGATAATTGCAATAACAGACGTGGGAATTAGGATAAAGGCTGGATTCCCTTTATTTGTCCGGTGTCCTTGGTGGCCTTGTTTGAAATTACATTACAGTCTTCTGTTGAGAAAAGTTGCAGCGGTGGACTTTGAACCGACACCTCCGAAAGACTGGGTCCTTAAATCCAGTTCTCTGGACAGCTCGGCCACAAAACCAACTGTTAAAATGGACTGCTGGGTCGTCCCACAGACCATCACAACTTTCCTTTTTTCCAATCAAGGATTTGACATGAACAACCACCGGTAGGAGGTGCAACTGCCACCGCGGCGGCACAGGACTTGGTGGTTGGTTGGTTAAGGCGATGGACTACACTATCGAGTTGGAACCCCATCCGTGACACACAACATTGCTTCTTTTCTCCCTTGCATGGCCCTGCATGAAAGTAAAAACGCTGAAATAAAGCAGAAAATGTGATAGCTTGCGCAAACAAACTCAATAAAGATGGCAGTGGTGGGATTTGAACCCACGCCTCCTTAGAGACTGGAGCCTAAATCCAGCGCCTTAGACCGCTCGGCCACACTACCCAGCTCTGGCAAATTTCCACACTTTCTCGTCAGTTACCTAGAGCGTCTGCACTCCCTTGTATTTTAGTCTTCTTTTTCATTTTCTTCTTTAAAATCTTTAGTATCTCATGTTGCTCTTGCGTCCTTCATCTTTTTTTTATTCTATTTTTAAAAATCTTAATTTATCTGATGTTGCTCTTTCTTCCATTGTGTACACTGAAAATTAGTTTCTGCTTTTATGTCTGAAGCAGATTGAATCTGAAAAAACACAGCAGATAATTTCAAAAACAGAGGTGGGAATTAGGGTAAAGGCTGGATTCCCTTTATTTGTCCGGTGTCCTTGGTGGCCTTGCTTGAAATTACATTACAGTTTTCTGTTGAGAAAAAGTTAAAGCGGTGGACTTTGATCCCACACCTCTGAAAGACTGGATCCTTAAATCCAGTTCTCTGGACAGCTCGGCCACAGTACCAACTGTTAAAATGGACTGCTGGGTCGTCCCACAGACCATCACAACTTTCCTTTTTTCCAATCAAGGATTTGACATGAACAACCACCGGTAGGAGGTGCAACTGCCACCGTGAGAGCACAGGACTTGGTGGCTGGTTGGTTAAGGCGATGGACTACACTATTGAGTTGGCACCCCATCCGTGACACACATCATTGCTTCTTTTCTCCCTTGCATGGCTCTACATGAAAGTAAAAACGCTGAAATAAAGCAGAACATGTGATATCTTGCGCAAACAAACTCAATAAAGATGGCAGTGGTGGGATTTGAACCCACGCCTCCTTAGAGACTGGAGCCTAAATCCAGCGCCGTAGACCGCTCGGCCACACTACCCAGCTCTGGCAAGATTTCCACACTTTCTCGTCAGTTACCTAGAGCGTCTGCACTCCCTTGTATTTTAGTCTTCTTTTTCATTTTCTTCTTTAAAATCTTTAGTATCTCATGTTGCTCTTGCGTCCTTCATCTTTTTTTTATTCTATTTTTAAAAATCTTAATTTATCTGATGTTGCTCTTTCTTCCATTGTGTACACTGAAAATTAGTTTCAGCTTTTATGTCTGAAGCAGATTGAATCTGAAAAACACAGCAGATAATTTCAAAAACAGAGGTGGGAATTAGGGTAAAGGCTGGATTCCCTTTATTTGTCCGGTGTCCTTGGTGGCCTTGCTTGAAATTACATTACAGTTTTCTGTTGAGAAAAAGTTAAAGCGGTGGACTTTGATCCCACACCTCTGAAAGACTGGATCCTTAAATCCAGTTCTCTGGACAGCTCGGCCACAGTACCAACTGTTAAAATGGACTGCTGGGTCGTCCCACAGACCATCACAACTTTCCTTTTTTCCAATCAAGGATTTGACATGAACAACCACCGGTAGGAGGTGCAACTGCCACCGTGAGAGCACAGGACTTGGTGGCTGGTTGGTTAAGGCGATGGACTACACTATTGAGTTGGAACCCCATCCGTGACACACATCATTGCTTCTTTTCTCCCTTGCATGGCTCTACATGAAAGTAAAAACGCTGAAATAAAGCAGAACATGTGATATCTTGCGCAAACAAACTCAATAAAGATGGCAGTGGTGGGATTTGAACCCACGCCTCCTTAGACTGGAGCCTTAATCCAGCGCCTTAGACCGCTCGGCAACACAACCCAGCTCTGGAAAGACTTCCACACTTTCTCATCAGTTGCCTAGAGCGTCTGCACTTCCTTGTATTTTAGTCTTCTTTTTCATTTTCTTCTTTAAAATCTTTATGTATCTCATGTTGCTCTTGCGTTCTTCATCTTTTTTTTGATTCTCTTTTTAAAAATCTTAATTTATCTGATGTTGCTCTTTCTTCCATCGTATAAACTTAGAATTAGTTTCAGGTTTTATGTCTGAAGCAGATTGAATTAGAAAAACACAGCAGATAATAGCAATAACAGACATGGGAATTAGGGTAAAGGCTGGATTCCCTTTATTTTCCGGCGTCCTTGGTGGCCTTGTTTGAAATTACATTAAAGTTTTCTGTTGAGAAAAAGTTGCAGCGGTGGACTTTGAACCGACACCTCCGAAAGACTGGGTCCTTAAATCCAGTTCTCTGGACAGCTCGGCCACAGTACCAACTGTTAAAATGGACTGCTGGGTCGTCGCACAGACCATCACAACTTTCCTTAATTCCAATCAAGGATTTGACGTGAACAACCACCGGTAGGAGGTGCAACTGCCACCGTGAGAGCACAGGACTTGGTGGCTGGTTGGTTAAGGCGATGGACTACACTATTGAGTTGGAACCCCATCCGTGACACAGAACATTGATTTTTTTCTCCCTTGCATGGCCCTGCATGAAAGTAAAAACACCGAAATAAAGCAGAACATGTGATATCTTGCGCAAACAAACTCAATAAAGATGGCAGTGGTGGGATTTTGAACCCACGCCTCCTTAGAGACTGGAGCCTAAATCCAGCGCCTTAGACCGCTCAGCCACACTACCCAGCTCTGGCAAGCTTCCACACTTTCTCGTCAGTTACCTAGAGCGTCTGTACTTCCTTGTATTTCAGTCTTCTTTTTCATTTTCTTCTTTAAAATCTTTATGTATCTCATGTTGCTCTTGCGTCCTTCATCTTTTTTTGATTCTCTTTCTAAAAATGTTAATTTATCTGATGTTGCTCTTTCTTTCATGGTATAAACTTAGAATTAGTTTCTGCTTTTATGTCTGAAGCAGATTGAATTAGAAAAACACGGCAGATAATTGCAATAACAGACGTGGGAATGAGGGTAAAGGCTGGATTCCCTTTATTTGTCCGGTGTCCTTGGTGGCCTTGTTTGAAATGACATTACAGTTTTCTGTTGAGAAAAAGTTGCAGCGGTGGACTTTGAACCCACACCTCTGAAAGACTGGATCCTTAAATACAGTTCTCTGGACAGCTTGGCCACAGTACCCACTGTTAAAATGGACTGCTAGGTCGTCACACAGCCCAGCCCAACTTTCATTGTTTACAATCTAGGCTTTGACGTGAACAACCACCGGTAGGAGGTGCAACTGCCACCGCGGGAGCACAGGACTTGGTGGCTGGTTGGTTAAGGCGATGGACTACACTATTAAATTGGAACCCCATCCGTGACACACATCATTGCTTCTTTTCTCCCTAGCATGGCCCGACATGAAAGTAAAAAACATGAAATAAAGCAGAACATGTGATAGCTTGTGCAAAAAAACTCAATAAAGTTGGCAATGGAGGGATTTGAACCCACGCCTCCTTAGAGACTGGAGCCTTAATCCAGCGCCTTAGACCACTCGGCCACACTACCCAGCTCTGGCTAAATATTCACACTTTCTCGTCAGTTACCTAGAGCGTCTGTACTTCCTTGTATTTTATTCTTCTTTTTCATTTTCTTCTTTAAAATCTTTATGTATCTCATGTTGCTCTTGCTTCCGTCATCTTTTTTTTATTCTCTTTTTAAAAATCTTAATTTATCTGATGTTGCTCTTTCTTCCATCGTATAAACTTAGAATTAGTTTCTGCTTTCATGTCTGAAGCAGATTGAATTAGAAAAACACGGCAGATATTTTCAAAAACAGATGTGGGAATTATGGTAAAGGCTGGATTCCCTTTTTTGTCCGGTGTCCTTGGTGGCCTTGTTTGAAATTACATTACAGTTTTTTGTTGAGAAAAAGTTAAAGCGGTGGACTTTGAACCCACACCTCTGAAAGACTGGATCCTTAAATAAAGTTCTCTGGACAGCTTGGCCACAGTACCCACTGTGAAATTGGACTGCTGGGTTGTCGCACAGCCCAGGCCAACTTTCCTTGTTTACAATCAAGGCTTTGACGTGAACAAGGAGGTGGGAGGAGGTGGGAGGTAGGAGGTGCAACTGCCACCGCGGGAGCACAGGACTTGGTTAAGGCAATGGACTACACTATTGAGTTGGAACCCCATCCGTGACACACATCATTTCTTCTTTTCTCCCTTGCATGGGCGACATGAAAGTAAAAACCCTGAAATAACGCCGAACATGTGATAGCTTGCGCAAACAAACTCAATAAAGATGGCAGTGGTGGGATTTGAACCCACGCCTCCTTAGAGACTGGAGCCTTAATCCAGCGCCTTAGACCGCTCGGCAACACTACCCAGCTGTGGCAAAATATTCACACTTTCTCGTCAGTTACCTAGAGCGTCTGCACTCCCTTGTATTTTAGTCTTCTTTTTCATTTTCTTCTTTAAAATCTTTATGTATCTCATGTTGCTCTTGCGTCCTTCATCTTTTTTTGATTCTCTTTCTAAAAATGTTAATTTATCTGATGTTGCTCTTTCTTTCATCGTATAAACTGAGAATTAGTTTCTGCTTTTATATCTGAAGCAGATTGAATTAGAAAAACATGGCAGATAATTGCAATAACAGACGTGGGAATTAGGGTAAAGGCTGGATTCCCTTTATTTGTCCGGTGTCCTTGGTGGCCTTGTTTGAAATGACATTACAGTTTTCTGTTGAGAAAAAGTTGCAGCGGTGGACTTTGAACCGACACCTCCGAAAGACTGGGTCCTTAAATCCAGTTCTCTGGACAGCTCGGCCACAGTTCCCACTGTTAAAATGGACTGCTTGGTCGTCGCACAGACCATCACAACTTTCCTTTTTTCCAATCAAGGATTTGACGTGAACAACCACCGGTAGGAGGTGCAACTGCCACTGCGGGGGCACAGGATTTGGTGGCTAATTGGTTAAGGCGATGGACTACACTATTGAGTCGGATCCCCATCCGTGACACACAACATTGCTTATTTTCTCCCTTGCATGGCCCTGCATGAAAGTAAAAACTCTGAAATAAAGCAGAACATGTGATAGCTTGCGCAAACAAACTCAATAAAGATGGCAGTGGTGGGATTTGAACCCACGCCTCCTTAGAGACTGGAGCCTAAATCCAGCACCTTAGACCGCTCGGCCACACTACCCAGCTCTGGCAAGATTTCCACACTTTCTCGTCAGTTACCTAGAGCGTCTGCACTCCCTTGTATTTTAGTCTTCTTTTTCATTTTCTTCTTTAAAATCTTTATGTATCTCATGTTGCTCTTGCGTCCTTCATCTTTTTTTGATTCTCTTTCTAAAAATCTTAATTTATCTGATGTTGCTCTTTCTTCCATCGTATAAACTTAGAATTAGTTTCTGCTTTTATGTCTGAAGCAGATTGAATTAGAAAAACACGGCAGAAAATTGCAATAACAGACGTGGGAATTAGGGTAAAGGCTGGATTCCCTTTATTTGTCCGGTGTCCTTGGTGGCCTTGTTTGAAATTACATTACAGTTTTCTGTTGAGAAAAAGTTAAAGCGGTGGACTTTGAACCGACACCTCCGAAAGACTGGGTCCTTAAATCCAGTTCTCTGGACAGCTCGGTCACAGTACCAACTGTTAAAATGGACTGCTGGGTCGTCCCACAGACCATCACAACTTTCCTTTTTTCCAATCAAGGATTTGACGTGAACAACCACCGGTAGGAGGTGCAACTGCCACTGCGGGGGCACAGGACTTGGTGGCTGTTTGGTTAAGGCGATGGACTACACTATTGAGTCGGATCCCCATCCGTGACACACAACATTGCTTATTTTCTCCCTTGCATGGCCCTGCATGAAAGTAAAAACTCTGAAATGTGAACATGAGAACATGTGATAGCTTGCGCAAACAAACTCAATAAAGATGGCAGTGGTGGGATTTGAACTCACGCCTCCGAAAGACTGGGTTCTTAAATCCAGTTCTCTGGACAGCTCGGCCACAGTACCCACTGTTAAAATGGGCTGCTGGGTCGTCGCACATCCGAGCCCAAGATTCCTTGTTTCCAATCAAGGCTTTGACATGAACAACCACCGGTAGGAGGTGCAACTGCCACCGCGGGAGCACAGGACTTGGTGGCTGGTTGGTTAAGGCGATGGACTACACTATTGAGTTGGAACCCCATCCGTGACACACAACAGTTGTTCTTTTCTCCCTTGCTTGGCCCTACATGAAAGTAAAAAGCCTGAACATGTGATAGCTTGTGCAAACAAACTCAAAAAAGATGGCAGTGGTGGGATTTGAACCCACACCTCCTTAGAGACTGGAGCCTAAATCCAGGGCCTTAGACCACTCGGCCACACTACCCAGCTCTGGCAAAATATTCACACTTTCTCGTCAGTTACCTAGAGCGTCTGCACTCCCTTGTATTTTAGTCTTCTTTTTCATTTTCTTCTTTAAAATCTTTATGTATCTCATGTTGCTCTTGCGTCCATCGTCTTTTTAGATTTTCTTTTTCAATATTCAAATATTAATATACAAATACTGTTAGACTTTTACTCAAGTAGTATTTTAATAGTTGACTTTCACATTTAATTGAGTCATTTTCTATTAAGGTATCTTTACTTTTACTCTAGTATGACAATTGGGTACTTTTTCCACTACTGTTTAACATTGAGCTCAATTTTTTTTTTACTACATAAACCTCTTGACTCTGTAATTGGCAGCGTAGAAATCCCCCACCATCCCCCACCATAACCCATGTGTAACCTACAATGTTGTACTACATTACATTTCATTCAAACTTAAAATGAACAGACAATCAACAATGTTTGAATTTGTTTGTTGACAACAATGTTGCAGACAATCAACATTGTACGGTTTTAAAATGGAGCACGACATTACATCCATGCAAATACATTAGCTATATTATAGCAAGTAGGATATTTCATTTATTTATGTTTGAAAATGTGGAAACATTTGTATACCCATAATGCAACAGGATTGCGGTGAGGTTTGTCAATGTCTTGACAAAAGTGTTCCGTTCGAACTTCGCCCACTGTTAAACTAACCCAAGATTTATCCTTGCTGTTGTTTCTCATGGCAGCAAAGGAAGCACAGTGAACAAATGAGGTGGGCAGAGTCAAGCACGATCTAGCGAGATTCTATTGGCCTGTTTTACCATGTATTTGCATATTTTTCCATTAGGAAACGCCTACTCTATGATTTTCGCTTGTAATAACTCAATTCGCCCTTGCACTTCTAAACAATGCAATATTTGTTAAATCATTTTGAAAACATTTAGTACACTCTGTTCTTAACATATTCTATTTTTTGGGAACAGAAAACTGCATTGAGATCGAATTTTTCATAGATGAGAAAATATCGAAATAAGTTTCGTCTCGCGCCATCTTCTCCCACTTCCTGCCATTGGACTTCGTCTAATCACCATATTTGGTGGTGAGAAGTTCTAAATGGTGGCTTCAGAATTCCCCTTCTGGCTGTGATAAAAGCGATCACATGTTCGTCGGAACTAGGAAACGTGGAAATGTCCAAGTGAACTTGGCATCCGACAATTTGATGACGTTGTTCTGATGACAAAACATTCACTGCCTCGTGAATGTTCCCGTCAGTATTTTGGGGCGTTAGGGTAACCTAGTAACCTAGAGCGTTGGACTAGTAACCGGAAGGTTGCAAGTTCAAACCCCCCGAACTGACAAGGTATAAATCTGTCGTTCTGCCCCTGAACAGGCAGTTAACCCACTGTTCCTAGGCCGTCATTGAAAATAAGAATTTGTTCTTAACTGACTTGCCTAGTTAAATAAAGGTAAAATAAAAAAAAAGGTCCCTCAGTCTAGTAGTGAATGACTAACCCTTCCTCTGTCCCCCATACATACAACATCTGTAAGGTCCCTCAGTCTAGTAGTGAATGACTAATCCTTCCTCTGTCATATATACAACATCTGTAAGGTCCCTCAGTCTAGTAGTGAATGACTAATCCTTCCTCTGTCCCCCATACAACATCTGTAAGGTCCCTCAGTCTAGTAGTGAATGACTAATCCTTCCTCTGTCCCCCATACAACATCTGTAAGGTCCCTCAGTCTAGTAGTGAATGACTAATCCTTCCTCTGTCATATATACAACATCTGTAAGGTCCCTCAGTCTAGTAGTGAATGACTAATCCTTCCTCTGTCCCCCATACAACATCTGTAAGGTCCCTCAGTCTAGTAGTGAATGTAATTGTTACGCTATTTAGAAGGAGCTCTTATCTTTTATGTTATCTGTTTAAGTGAATTAATATGAATTTGCCTTAAATGTTTATGCAGATGTACAGTATTTACATTTTTTCACTGCACTAATCAATCAACGCGTTCTTATCTTTGTACGTTTCCATATAATATCACACTTCAATTAAATAAATAAATAAACGTTTCGTCTTGTAAATATTTTCCTCAACTGCGTTTACCCACTTCAGTCAACAGGTGGCGATGTGAGTCTCAGGTGATGCTGTCAGAGTGTGACGTATAATCTAGTGGACAGGACGACGCCTCTTCAACAATAACAAGTATAGTCAGCCAGCTTCGTAGCCGAAAAAGGCAAAAACATTAAATCTCTTTAGTCTGTTGTGGTATATATTATTTCGTGTGTTTTAAATATACTTCTGTCGTATCTATTTACGTTGTTTGTTGGGTAGCTGGCTTGCTAAGTTAGCAGTAGCACTAGGCTGTTTGCTAATGCTAACTATCTAGCTAGTTAACATCCCCGACCATGAACTCACTAAACTACTACCCCGGTGTTAAAGAAGAGGAGGTCTGCTGGACGGAGAAAGAGGGTCTCGTGAAAGAGGAGAAGGAAGAGGAGGCTGTAACAGTAAAAAAAGAAGTAGAGGGTGAGGCTGTTACAGTGAAAGAGGTTACAGTGAAAGAGGAAGTTATAGTGACAGAACAGCAAGAAGTTACAGTGAAAGAGGAAGTTATAGTGGAAGAGTTTACAGTGAAAGAAGAAGCTTTCAGCGTGAAAGAGGAGGATGCTGTTTATGGAGTGGAGGAGGAGGAGGGGGAGATTACTGTGACGTTGAAAGAGGAGGAGGAGGAGGAAGAGGATACGGGAGATCTGATTAATACTAGTAAGTAACGTTACTGTCTTAGAAACAGGGGCACAAACTCTTCAATCATTGAAGATTGTTAGGTCACATGGTTGAAGAGCTATAGAAAGTTTCAAATATTTATCTTAAAACATGAAAGTGATTTATGGGAAAACCTACCCTGAAGGTGGTTTGAGGTGTTTCAGTCATATTGTGAAGGAGCTATTAAAGTTGTTTTTTTAAAGTATATTTAAATATATATATATCTCATTTAAATACACACACACACACACATATATATATATATATATATATATATATATAGCATCGTTCATATATATATATATATATATATATATATATATATATATATATATATATATATATATATATATATATATATTCTACAAATGTTGCTAAAATGCTATAAGAAAACCAAAGGGAGGAAACCATATGAACAGTAGAAATAAGGCTGGTAGGTCACGTGGTTGAAGAGCTATAGACATTTTTTTTATTTTTTATATTTATATAAATTGTGTAAGTTATTTATGGGAAAACCAAAGGGTGTGTAATACGTGTCCCTACCCTGTGAACAATCCAATGTTGGTTTGGGGTGTCTAGGTCACATGGTCAAGTAGAGACCCAGAGCAAGGAAATGGTATATCATACCATTTGAGGAACAATGGCAAATTAATTCTGCTTTGAAAGTCGATAAACATCTGAGCCTTAAGCCTTAAGAGAAAATGCCCCCTTGTCTGT
Organism: Oncorhynchus mykiss; assembly: GCF_013265735.2. NCBI lineage: Eukaryota > Metazoa > Chordata > Actinopteri > Salmoniformes > Salmonidae > Oncorhynchus > Oncorhynchus mykiss. The sequence continues at coordinate 5,019,222 of NC_048581.1, read as the reverse complement.
TTTGGTACACCTACTGGAGAGATCGTATTTGTCTACACCCATTCAGCATCGTTCACACCCTCTTAAGCCTTAGCCCCACCCATCTCTTTAAGGAGTCACATGTGAGGCCATGTGCTAAACAGAGGGAGTAGTGTAGTAAACAGCCAAAGATTCCAAGACTAAAGGCTGGTTTATACTAGGTCTATCTGTAGACAGTTGTCGCAGTGACATCATGAATATTCTATTGTCGTCTGACATCATGAACATTCTATTGTCGTCTGACATCAAACTTGTCGTTGTCGTTATAAAAAAGTATAAACACAAAAATGTCTGCATGACATCATCAGCCTGCTGGTCCAAAATAGCATAACTGGTGTATTTTAACACCAATAAACCCATCTGTTTAAAAATGTATTTAGTATATTTCAATCTGTCAAACCAGGCGACTAAATCAAACTTTCTAAACAATGTTTTGGTTTGTTTCTAGTTTGTTACCTGTCTATCTAACAATAAGTTACCTGTCTATCTAACAATAAGTGACCTGTCTATCTAACAATAAGTGACCTGTCTATCTAACAATAAGTGACCTGTCTATCTAACAATAAGTGACCTGTCTATCTAACAATAAGTGACCTGTCTATCTAACAATAAGTGACCTGTCTATCTAACAATAAGTGACCTGTCTATCTAACAATAAGTTACCTGTCTATCTAACAATAAGTTGGCTGGCTGTCTAACAATAAGGCTAATTAAGGCTAATTAATTGAGTATATACAGTGGGGAGAACAAGTATTGGATACACTGCCGATTTTGCAGGTTTTCCTACTTACAAAGCATGTAGAGGTCTGTAATTTTTATCATAGGTACACTTCAACTGTGAGAGACGGAATCTAAAACAAAAATCCAGAAAATCACATTGTATGATTTTTAAGTAATTAATTTGCATTTTATTGCAGGACATCAGTATTTGATCACCTACCAACCAGTAAGAATTCTGGCTCTCACAGACCTGTTAGTTTTTCTTCAAGAAGCCCTCGTGTTCTCCACGTATTACCTGTATTAACTGCACCTGTTTGAACTCGTTACCTGTATAAAAGACACCTGTCCACACACTCAATCAAACAGACTCCAACCTCTCCACAATGGCTAAGACCAGAGACCTGTGTAAGGACATCAGGGATAAAATTGTAGACCTGCACAAGGCTGGGATGGGCTGCAGGACAATAGGCAAGCAACTTGTTGAGAAGGCAACAACTGTTGGCGCAATTATTAGAAAATGGAAGAAGTTCAAGATGACGGTCAATCACCCTCGGTCTGGGGCTCCATATGCAAGATCTCACTTCGTGGGGTATCAATGATCATGAGGAAGGTGAGGGATCAGCCCAGAACTACACGGCAGGACCTGGTCAATGACCTGAAGAGAGCTGGGACCACAGTCTCAAAGAAAACCATTAGTAACACACTACGCCGTCATGGATTAAAACCCTGCTCATGCCAGCGCATGTCCAGGCCCTACTGAAGTTTGCCAATGACCATCTGGATGATCCAAAGGAGGAATGGGAGAAGGTCATGTGGTCTGATGAGACAAAAATAGAGCTTTTTGGTCTAAACTCCACTCGCCGTGTTTGGAGGAAGAAGAAGGATGAGTACAACCCCAAGAACACCATACCAACCGTGAAGCATGGAGGTGGAAACATCATTCTTTGGGGATGCTTTTCTGCAAAGGGGACAGGACGACTGCACCGTATTGAGGGGAGGATCGATGGGGCCATGTATCGCGAGATCTTGGCCAACAACCTCCTTCCCCCAGTAAGAGCATTGAAGATGGGTCGTGGTTGGGTCTTCCAGCATGACAACGAGCCGAAACACACAGCCAGGGCAACTAAGGAGTGGCTCCGTAAGAAGCATCTCAAGGTCCTGGAGTGGCCTAGCCAGTCTCCAGACCTGAACCCAATAGAAAATCTTTGGAGGGAGCTGAAAGTCCGTATTGCCCAGCGACAGCCCCGAAACCTGAAGGATCTGGAGAAGGTCTGTATGGAGGAGTGGGCCAAAATCCCTGCTGCAGTGTGTGCAAACCTGGTCAAGAACTACAGGAAACGTATGATCTCTGTAATTGCAAACAAAGGTTTCTGTACCAAATATTAAGTTCTGCTTTTCTGATGTATCAAATACTGATGTCCTGCAATAAAATGCAAATTAATTACTTGAAAATCATACAATGGGATTTTCTGGATTTTTGTTTTAGATTCCATCTCTCACAGTTGAAGTGTACCTATGATAAAAATTACAGACCTCTACATGCTTTGTAAGTAGGAAAACCTGCAAAATCGGCAGTGTATCAAATACTTGTTCTCCCCACTGTATATACCAAATCTGGAGTCAATCTCACTTATGGTTCATGAGAAGATTTTAAGTATTTTTAGCATTAGCATTAATTATCATTAGCATTAATTAGCATTAGCAAATGTGGTAACGTGCATCTATAGCTACAGTGCGGCCATATTAAAATGCAGCAACCAAAACCTTTAAAGACTGATGTCATGAGTCCAAAGACCAAATTTGGAGTGAATCTGACTTAGTTTATGAGAAGTAGATTTGTTTAATGATTTATTTTAAATCATTAGCATTAAATAAAAGTAAATTGTTAATAATTTCCGTCCGTTTTGTAAGAATTCAATGCCAAACTTAACGTGGTTCATCATGGTAATGGATTGGATGACCCTAAAATATTTCAAGTTGATAGGCCCTTGTAGAGTGGATATACATGATAGGCCCTGTAGAGTGGATATAAATGATAGGCCCTGTAGAGTGGATATAAATGATAGTAGAGTGGATATAAATGATAGGCCCTGTAGAGTGGATATAAATGATAGGCCCTGTAGAGTGGATATAAATGATAGGCCCTTGTAGAGTGGATAAAATGATAGGCCCTTGTAGAGTGGATATAAATGATAGGCCCTTGTAGAGTGGATATAAATGATAGGCCCTGTAGAGTGGATATAAATGATAGGCCCTGTAGAGTGGATATAAATGATAGGCCCTGTAGAGTGGATATAAATGATAGGCCCTGTAGAGTGGATATAAATGATAGGCCCTTGTAGAGTGGATATAAATGATAGGCCCTTGTAGAGTGGATATAAATGATAGGCCCTTGTAGAGTGGATATAAATGATAGGCCCTGTAGAGTGGATATAAATGATAGGCCCTGTAGAGTGGATATAAATGATAGGCCCTTGTAGAGTGGATATAAATGATAGGCCCTTGTAGAGTGGATATAAATGATAGGCCCTTGTAGAGTGGATATAAATGATAGGCCCTGTAGAGTGGATATAAATGATAGGCCCTTGTAGAGTGGATATAAATGATAGGCCCTTGTAGAGTGGATATAAATGATAGGCCCTTGTAGAGTGGATATAAATGATAGGCCCTGTAGAGTGGATATAAATGATAGGCCCTGTAGAGTGGATATAAATGATAGGCCCTGTAGAGTGGATATAAATGATAGGCCCTTGTAGAGTGGATATAAATGATAGGCCCTGTAGAGTGGATATAAATGATAGGCCCTGTAGAGTGGATATAAATGATAGGCCCTGTAGAGTGGATATAATGATAGGCCCTTGTAGAGTGGATATAAATGATAGGCCCTTGTAGAGTGGATATAAATGATAGGCCCTTGTAGAGTGGATATAAATGATAGGCCCTTGTAGAGTGGATATAAATGATAGGCCCTTGTAGAGTGGATATAAATGATAGGCCCTTGTAGAGTGGATATAAATGATAGGCCCTGTAGAGTGGATATAAATGATAGGCCCTTGTAGAGTGGATATAAATGATAGGCCCTGTAGAGTGGATATAAATGATAGGCCCTTGTAGAGTGGATATAAATGATAGGCCCTTGTAGAGTGGATATAAATGATAGGCCCTTGTAGAGTGGATATAAATGATAGGCCCTGTAGAGTGGATATAAATGATAGGCCCTTGTAGAGTGGATATAAATGATAGGCCCTGTAGAGTGGATATAAATGATAGGCCCTGTAGAGTGGATATAAATGATAGGCCCTGTAGAGTGGATATAAATGATAGGCCCTGTAGAGTGGATATAAATGATAGGCCCTGTAGAGTGGATATAAATGATAGGCCCTGTAGAGTGGATTTAAATGGGAACGATCAATAAGTAGTAGAAGAAATAGAATAACAACAGGGTTTTCGGGAGCTTCGCTGTGAACCCCTAATTAGTCATTCAGGGCATATCATCTTAACTGTTGATGCTTTCACTCTGGATAACAGTGTCTTCTAAACGACTCAAGATGTCAAAGTAGAAGAAAGAGAATAACAACGGGGTTTTCGGGAGCTTCGCTGTGAACCCCTAATTAGTCATTCAGGGCATATCGTCTTAACTGTTGATGCTTTCACTCTGGATAACAGCGTCTTCTAAACGACTCAAGATGTCAAAGTAAAATGTACGTGGAGGTTTCATTTCAGGTTTAACTAAATAATCTGCTGAACTAAATACTCTGTTTGTCTTTGGCAGGAGAGAGATCAGACTCTCACTCTGACGGCAGCAAGAGTCCCTCAGAGGAACCAGACACAGAGACGCCCAAACCAGCGAGACGACGCCACTGCTTCAACTGTGGAAAGAGTTTTACTAAGTTACAGAACCTAAAAAAGCATGAGAGGACACACACAGGAGAAGAGCCTTTCCAATGTTCCCAATGTGGAAAGAATTTTATTCAGTTAGCGAGCCTGAAAAGACATGAGAAAATACACACAGGAGAGAAGCCTTACCACTGTTCCCAATGTGGAAAAAGTTTTAGGTTGTTAGGTAGCCTTAAGGAGCATGAGAGAATACACACAGGAGAGAAGCCTTTCCAATGCTCTCACTGTGAAAAGCGTTTTACCCAGTTAGGGAGCCTAAAAGATCACGAGAGAATACACACAGGGGAAAAACCTTTCCAATGCTCCCAGTGTGGAAAGCGTTTTACCCAGTTAGGGAACCTAAAAGATCATGAGAAAATACACACAGGACAGAAGCCTTTCCACTGTTCCCAGTGTGGAAAGAGTTTTACCTACTTAGCGCATCTGAAAAACCATGAGAAAGCACACACAGGAGAGAAGCCTCACCTCTGCTCTCAGTGTGGAAAGAGTTTTACCCAGTTAGGGGACCTGAATAGGCATGAGAGAACACACACAGGAGAAAAGCCTTTCCAATGTTCCCAGTGTGGAAAGAATTTCACACGGTTAGGGAACCTAAAAGAGCATGAGAGGACACACACACGGGAAAAGCCCTACCCATGCTCCCTGTGTGGAAAGAGTTTTACCCAAGTAGGGTATCTGAAAAAACATGAGACAACACACACAGGAGAGAAGCCTCACCTCTGCTCCCAGTGTGGAAAAAGTTTTACCCAGTTAGGGGACCTGAATAGGCATGCGAGGACACACACAGGAGAAAAACCTTTCAAATGTTCCCAGTGTGGAAAGAATTTTACCCGGTTAGAGAACCTAAAAGAGCATGAGAGGACACACACACGGGAAAAGCCCTACCAATGCTCCCTGTGTGGAAAGAGTTTTACCCGATCAGGGAACCTAAAAGAGCATGAGAGGACACACACACAGGAAAAGCCCTACCAATGCTCCCTGTGTGGAAAGAGTTTTACCCACTTTGGGTATCTGAAAAAACATGGGAGAACACACACACAGGAGAGAAGCCTCACCTCTGCTTCCTGACTGGAAAGAGTTTAACTAAGTTAGGGGTCCTGAATAGGCATGACAGGACACACAGGAGAGGATAAGACTTTTCACTGCTCCCAGTTGGGAAAGAGATTTAACCGGTTAAGGCATCTGAATAATCATGAAAGAGGACATACCACTGCTCTCATTGTGCAAAGACATTTTCCCGATCAGGGGAAAACACACCAGATAACTTTTCTTGCCCAGAGAGAGATTTTTTTTAATTTGCAAGTAGACAAATAATGCTGGCGACTATATAAATATTTACACAAAAAAATAAATGAAACATGGCGTTGATCAATACCAAACTGAACTGACTCAAGAGAAAACAGGAGAGAATTGAGGAGCTGTGTTCTGTCTGATGTTTTTGACTAAGAACTTGTGGTTTTGTTTATGTCACATGAAATCAAATTGTTTATATAGATGATTCTCCGTAAACCAATTTTAAAACAGTTTCTGTAGATAATGGAGTTACAAAACCATGAAGCATCTGTAAAAACCAACTCATTCTGAGGACTAAGTTTAGTAGTTACAAAACCAACTGTCATTCTGAGGACTAAGTTTAGTAGTTACAAAACCAACTGTCATTCTGAGGACTAAGTTTAGTAGTTACAAAACCAACTGTCATTCTGAGGACTAAGTTTAGTAGTTACAAAACCAACTGTCATTCTGAGGACTAAGTTTAGTAGTTACAAAACCAACTCATTCTGAGGACTAAGTTTAGTAGTTACAAAACCAACTGTCATTCTGAGGACTAAGTTTAGTAGTTACAAAACCAACTGTCATTCTGAGGACTAAGTTTAGTAGTTACAAAACCAACTGTCATTCTGAGGACTAAGTTTAGTAGTTACAAAACCAACTGTCATTCTGAGGACTAAGTTTAGTAGTTACAAAACCAACTGTCATTCTGAGGACTAAGTTTAGTAGTTACAAAACCAACTGTCATTCTGAGGACTAAGTTTAGTAGTTACAAAACCAACTGTCATTCTGAGGACTAAGTTTAGTAGTTACAAAACCAACTGTCATTCTGAGGACTAAGTTTAGTAGTTACAAAACCAACTGTCATTCTGAGGACTAAGTTTAGTAGTTACAAAACCAACTGTCATTCTGAGGACTAAGTTTAGTAGTTACAAAACCAACTGTCATTCTGAGGACTAAGTTTAGTAGTTACAAAACCAACTGTCATTCTGAGGACTAAGTTTAGTAGTTACAAAACCAACTGTCATTCTGAGGACTAAGTTTAGTAGTTACAAAACCAACTGTCATTCTGAGGACTAAGTTTAGTAGTTACAAAACCAACTGTCATTCTGAGGACTAAGTTTAGTAGTTACAAAACCAACTGTCATTCTGAGGACTAAGTTTAGTAGTTACAAAACCAACTGTCATTCTGAGGACTAAGTTTAGTAGTTACAAAACCAACTGTCATTCTGAGGACTAAGTTTAGTAGTTACAAAACCAACTGTCATTCTGAGGACTAAGTTTAGTCGTTACAAAACCAACTGTCATTCTGAGGACTAAGTTTAGGCAAAGTGTCTTATTTTCAACACATTTTATTTTCGCCTGAATCGTCTTTTCGTCTGGATTAAATTCTTGGGTCATTTTATACTGTTTTACTTTAGAAAAAACGAATTAATTTAAAATAAAACCCAAAGTGTGTTCCTGTAATTTGTCCATAAATCATAAAAAATGTGTATTCATTGAAGGTTACATTATACTATAATATGTATTATGTACAAACACAGTGTCTGTGGACATGTTGGGGGAAAAAAAGTCTGATTTAATTTTAAACATGTTTATTTTCAGTGTTATTTAACTCAGACCTTTACATGACAAGAGCAATGTAAAAAAAATATATATATATTAGAAATGGATTAGTTTATAACTGTTATGGTAATTAGAACGTAAAATGCATAATATCTGATAAAAACATTTTTTAAATAATTATAATTATGAAATAGATAAGTACACATCCTGATCTCAGCGATCCAAGAGGACATTTCATGACAAATGACACTTGAGGAATGTGTACTTCAACGAAAAGTTTGAAAAATAAACAAAAACGGATCCTGGAGATTTCCACTTATTAGAGGCTTTAATTGCATCAAGAAGTTCCTCTTCTGTAATTTAATCACATGAGTCTTTCTGTACAGCTGTTAAGTTTACATTATTAATAGGAGGGAAAAAATCCATACAGTTAGCGTCGGTTAGAGGAGTTGGAGGAGACTGAAATGAAAACATTAAAGTACTTTACTTCCTCTTTCAAAATATCATTTGGCGAATCACAGGTGACTCATCATTTGTCATCATTCGTCATTTGTCTCAAGTTTCAATAAATAATTTTTGGTAGCATTTCTATGTTGAAGATTTAAAAAAAATAATTTGGTGCATTTTTCCCCAATAACATTTGTTATTGTTACCCATCTACCTATCACTGCCCTAAGTGCACCAAATTATTTTATAACGAGAACTACGAAAGCTCCCTGGTCTTTGTAGCTGAATCTGTGCTTGAAATTCACTACTAGACTGAGGGACCGTACAGATGTTGTATATATGACAGAGGAAGGGTTAGTCATTCACTACTAGACTGAGGGACTGAGGAAGGGTTAGTCATTCACTACTAGACTGAGGGACAGAGGAAGGGTTAGTCATTCACTACTAGACTGAGGGACCTTCCAGATGTTGTATGTATGGGGGACAGAGGAAGGATTAGTCATTCACTACTAGACTGAGGGACCTTACAGATGTTGTATATATGGGGGACTGAGGAAGGGTTAGTCATTCACTACTAGACTGAGGGACCTTACAGATGTTGTATATATGGGGGACTGAGGAAGGGGTTAGTCATTCACTACTAGACTGAGGGACAGAGGAAGGGTTAGTCATTCACTACTAGACTGAGGGACTGAGGAAGGATTAGTCATTCACTACTAGACTGAGGGACAGAGGAAGGATTAGTCATTCACTACTAGACTGAGGGGACAGAGGAAGGGTTAGTCATTCACTACTAGACTGAGGGACCTTACAGATGTTGTATGTATGGGGGACAGAGGAAGGATTAGTAATTCACTACTAGACTGAGGGACCTTACAGATGCTGTATGTATGGGGACAGAGGAAGGGTTAGTCATTCACTACTAGACTGAGGGACCTTACAGATGCTGTATGTATGGGGGACAGAGGAAGGGTTAGTCATTCACTACTAGACTGAGGGACAGAGGAAGGATTAGTCATTCACTACTAGACTGAGGGACAGAGGAAGGGTTAGTCATTCACTACTAGACTGAGGGACTGAGGAAGGATTAGTCATTCACTACTAGACTGAGGGACAGAGGAAGGATTAGTCATTCACTACTAGACTGAGGGACAGAGGAAGGATTAGTCATTCACTACTAGACTGAGGGACAGAGGAAGGGTTAGTCATTCACTACTAGACTGAGGGACCTTACAGATGTTGTATGTATGGGGACAGAGGAAGGGTTAGTCATTCACTACTAGACTGAGGGACCTTACAGATGCTGTATGTATGGGGGACAGAGGAAGGGTTAGTCATTCACTACTAGACTGAGGGACCTTACAGATGTTGTATGTATGGGGGACAGAGGAAGGGTTAGTCATTCACTACTAGACTGAGGGACCTTACAGATGCTGTATGTATGGGGGACAGAGGAAGGATTAGTCATTCACTACTAGACTGAGGGACCTTACAGATGCTGTATGTATGGGGGACAGAGGAAGGGTTAGTCATTCACTACTAGACTGAGGGACAGAGGAAGGATTAGTCATTCACTACTAGACTGAGGGACCTTACAGATGTTGTATGTATGGGGACAGAGGAAGGGTTAGTCATTCACTACTAGACTGAGGGGACAGAGGAAGGATTAGTCATTCACTACTAGACTGAGGGACCTTACAGATGTTGTATGTATGGGGACAGAGGAAGGGTTAGTCATTCACTACTAGACTGAGGGACCTTACAGATGCTGTATGTATGGGGGACAGAGGAAGGGTTAGTCATTCACTACTAGACTGAGGGACCTTACAGATGTTGTATGTATGGGGACAGAGGAAGGGTTAGTCATTCACTACTAGACTGAGGGACCTTACAGATGCTGTATGTATGGGGGACAGAGGAAGGGTTAGTCATTCACTACTAGACTGAGGGACCTTACAGATGTTGTATGTATGGGGGACAGAGGAAGGAGTTAGTCATTCACTACTAGACTGAGGGACCTTACAGATGCTGTATGTATGGGGGACAGAGGAAGGGTTAGTCATTCACTACTAGACTGAGGGACAGAGGAAGGATTAGTCATTCACTACTAGACTGAGGGACCTTCCAGATGTTGTATGTATGGGGGACAGAGGAAGGATTAGTCATTCACTACTAGACTGAGGGACTGAGGAAGGGGTTAGTCATTCACTACTAGACTGAGGGACCTTACAGATGCTGTATGTATGGGGGACAGAGGAAGGGTTAGTCATTCACTACTAGACTGAGGGGACAGAGGAAGGGTTAGTCATTCACTACTAGACTGAGGGACCTTACAGATGTTGTATATATGACAGAGGAAGGATTAGTCATTCACTACTAGACTGAGGGACAGAGGAAGGGTTAGTCATTCACTACTAGACTGAGGGACCTTACAGATGTTGTATGTATGGGGACAGAGGAAGGGTTAGTCATTCACTACTAGACTGAGGGACAGAGGAAGGATTAGTCATTCACTACTAGACTGAGGGACAGAGGAAGGGTTAGTCATTCACTACTAGACTGAGGGACAGAGGAAGGATTAGTCATTCACTACTAGACTGAGGGACCTTCCAGATGTTGTATGTATGGGGGACAGAGGAAGGATTAGTCATTCACTACTAGACTGAGGGACCTTCCAGATGTTGTATGTATGGGGACAGAGGAAGGGTTAGTCATTCACTACTAGACTGGGGGACAGAGGAAGGATTAGTCATTCACTACTAGACTGAGGGACAGATGAAGGGTTAGTCATTCACTACTAGACTGAGGGACCTTACAGATGTTGTATGTATGGGGGACAGAGGAAGGATTAGTCATTCACTACTAGACTGAGGGACAGAGGAAGGATTAGTCATTCACTACTAGACTGAGGGACAGAGGAAGGGTTAGTCATTCACTACTAGACTGAGGGACCTTACAGATGTTGTATGTATGGGGGACTGAGGAAGGGTTAGTCATTCACTACTAGACTGAGGGACAGAGGAAGGGTTAGTCATTCACTACTAGACTGAGGGACCTTACAGATGTTGTATGTATGGGGGACAGAGGAAGGATTAGTCATTCACTACTAGACTGAGGGGACAGAGGAAGGGTTAGTCATTCACTACTAGACTGAGGGACAGAGGAAGGGTTAGTCATTCACTACTAGACTGAGGGACAGAGGAAGGGTTAGTCATTCACTACTAGACTGAGGGGACAGAGGAAGGAGTGGTCTTTCACTACTAGACTGAGGGACCTTACAGATGCTGTATGTATGGGGGACTGAGGAAGGGTTAGTCATTCACTACTAGACTGAGGGACAGAGGAAGGGTTAGTCATTCTCTACTAGACTGAGGGACAGAGGAAGGGTTAGTCATTCACTACTAGACTGAGGGACAGAGGAAGGGTTAGTCATTCACTACTAGACTGAGGGACCTTACAGATGTTGTATGTATAGGGGACAGAGGAAGGGTTAGTCATTCACTACTAGACTGAGGGACAGAGGAAGGATTAGTCATTCACTACTAGACTGAGGGACTTTACAGATGTTGTATGTATGACAGAGGAAGGGTTAGTCATTCACTACTAGACTGAGGGACAGAGGAAGGATTAGTCATTCACTACTAGACTGAGGGACAGAGGAAGGGTTAGTCATTCACTACTAGACTGAGGGACAGAGGAAGGGTTCGTCATTCACTACTAGACTGAGGGACCTTCCAGATGTTGTATGTATGGTGACAGAGGAAGGGTTCGTCATTCACTACTAGACTGAGGGACCTTTTTTTTATTTTACCTTTATTTAACTAGACAAGTCAGTTGAGAACAAATTATTATTTTCAATGACGGCCTAGGAACAGTGGGTTAACTGCCTGTTCAGGGGCAGAACAACAGATTTGTACCTTGTCAGCTTGGGGATGCAACCTTCCGGTTACTAGTCCAACACTCTAACCACTAGGCTGCCGCCCCTTACAGATGCTGTATGTATAGGGGACAGAGGAAGGGTTAGTCATTCACTACTAGACTGAGGGACAGAGGAAGGATTAGTCATTCACTACTAGACTGAGGGACAGAGGAAGGGTTAGTCATTCACTACTAGACTGAGGGACAGAGGAAGGGTTAGTCATTCACTACTAGACTGAGGGACCTTACAGATGCTGTATGTATGGTGGACAGAGGAAGGATTAGTCATTCACTACTAGACTGAGGGACCTTACAGATGCTGTATGTATAGGGGACAGAGGAAGGGTTAGTCATTCACTACTAGACTGAGGGACAGAGGAAGGATTAGTCATTCACTACTAGACTGAGGGACAGAGGAAGGATTAGTCATTCACTACTAGACTGAGGGACAGAGGAAGGATTAGTCATTCACTACTAGACTGAGGGGACAGAGGAAGGGTTAGTCATTCACTACTAGACTGAGGGACCTTACAGATGTTGTATGTATGGGGGACTGAGGAAGGGTTAGTCATTCACTACTAGACTGAGGGACCTTACAGATGCTGTATGTATGGGGGACAGAGGAAGGATTAGTCATTCACTACTAGACTGAGGGACCTTACAGATGCTGTATGTATGGGGGACTGAGGAAGGGTTAGTCATTCACTACTAGACTGAGGGACAGAGGAAGGATTAGTCATTCACTACTAGACTGAGGGACCTTACAGATGTTGTATGTATGTATGGGGACAGAGGAAGGGTTAGTCATTCACTACTAGACTGAGGGACAGAGGAAGGGTTAGTCATTCACTACTAGACTGAGGGACCTTACAGATGCTGTATGTATGGGGGACAGAGGAAGGGTTAGTCATTCAAAGATCACATCAACCCCTATTAAATCACAAGGAGTCCATGTAACTTATTATGTGATTTGTTCAGCCACATTTTTTATATGTAACTAGGCAAGTCAGTTACGAACAAATTCTTATTTATAATGACGGCCTACACCGGCCAAACCCGGACAACGCTGGACCAATTGTGCGCCGCCCTACGGCACCTCCGATCACGGCCGGATGTGATGCAGCCTGGATTCAAACCAGGGAGTGTAGTGACGCCTCTCGCACTGAGATGCAGAGCCTCAGACCACTGCGCCACTCGGGAACTTTCACTCCTGAACTAATTTAGACTGAATACTTATGCAACAAAATGGGAAATAAGTCATTTCAAAAGGCACTGTATTTTATACACGGTTTTGTCTGTTAAACGTTGGTTACTATGATGACAATCCCATGGTTGAAATTTCACTGTCGAAACAATAGTTTATGTTGATGCCTTTTTGGAAATCCAATGTATTTTCCACGTCGATTCCATGTCACAATTTGTTGACTAAATTACGTTGAAACAACATTGATTCAACCAGTTTGTGCCTAGTTTACTATTTCCCTCTAGCTACTAGCTCAACAGCCACATCCTTTATTACCAGACTGAGGTCTTGTGCCTAGTTTAATATTTCCCTCTAGCTACTAGCTCAACAGCCACATCATTCATTACCAGACTGAGGTCTTGTGCCTAGTTTAATATTTCCCTCTAGCTACTAGCTCAACAGCCACATCATTCATTACCAGACTGAGGTCTAGTACTTAAAGGAATGATTTGTACCAAATACAACGCTCTTGTACAACGCTCTACCAAAAACAACAGAAATAAAGGTCAGAACGTGACAGCTAAAATAATCCATCCAGGTGTGGCATGTCAAGATGCTGATTAAACGTCATGGTCATTACACAGGTGCACCTTGTGCTGGGGGACAATAACAGCATGACCATTACACAGGCGCACCTTGTGCTGGGGGACAATAACAGCATGACCATTACACAGGTGCACCTTGTGCTGGGGGACAATAACAGCATGACCATTACACAGGTGCACCTTGTGCTGGGGGACAATAACAGCATGACCATTACACAGGTGCACCTTGTGCTGGGGGACAATAACAGCATGACCATTACACAGGTGCACCTTGTGCTGGGGGACAATAACAGCATGACCATTACACAGGTGCACCTTGTGCTGGGGGACAATAACAGCATGACCATTACACAGGTGCACCTTGTGCTGGGGGACAATAACAGCATGACCATTACACAGGTGCACCTTGTGCTGGGGGACAATAAAAGGACACTATAATGTGCAGTTTTGTCACGAAACACAATGCCACAGATGTGTCAACTTCTTGAAGGAGCGTGTAATTAGCATGATGACACTGCAGGAATGTCCACCAGAGCTGTTGCCAGAGAATGTAGTATTCATTTATCTGCCATTAAGCCGATGCCGATGCCGTTTTAGAGAATTTGGCAGTACATCCAACCGGCCTCACACCCGTAGACCACGTGTAACCACGCCAGCACAGGATCTCCACATACGGCTTCTTGAGACCAGTCACCCAGACAGCTGATGAAACAGGGGAGTATTTCTGTCTATAATAAAGCCCTTTTTGGGGGGAAAACTCATTCTGATTGGATTGGCCTGGTTGCCCAATGGGTAGGCCTATGTCCGTCATGTGAAATCCATAGATTAGGGCCTAATGAATTTATTTCAATTGACTGATTTCCTTACATGAACTGTAACTCAGTATAATCGTCGACATTTTTCCATGTTGCATACATATTTTTTCGTTCAGTAAAAAATTATTTGATTAATGCAACATATTTTGGTCTGAATATCAATAAAATGTGGAACACCAATATTTAATATCGACTGAAACACCGTTTAGGCGCGCTATTATAGACCTATTTTCGTTTGACTTGAATTAATGTGAAATTGTGTCCTAAAAGGACTTTTGCTGCGTTACCAACTCCGGTCAGCAGGGGGCAATGTGGAGACGCGTGACGTAGAAAATAGTGGACATGACGTCGCAAACCAACAACAACAAAGATGGAGGCACGTTACCTCGGGTAGGGAACTAACTATTTTGATAGTATTTTTTACATTTACACTCTTTATTTTATATAGAGAAATAAACGTTTTGTTAAATATATAAGTAAACTTTTTGTTATATATATATATATAAACTTTTTGTTAAATATCTAGGTACCTAACGTTAAATTCAGTGTGCTAGCTTGCTAGCTGCCCATTGCTAATTCTGGTTGATAAGTCACAGCCAGCTAGCCTATTATCATACACTTAGCTACTTACTAAAAGTAACAATACGATGGAGGAATTAGACTAGTCATTGAGTTAGCCACTGTAGTTAATTAGCTGTATGAAGAAAAAATAACCTTACACCGACATTTCCAGACTCCAGAAAAGTGATTAACGAACGTCAGTTACCTCGTTTACATAAATCTAGTCACTATCCGACTGGTCAACTGTGTTTTAGGTGACTGTAACGTTACTAGTCTGTCTAGCGGTCAGCTAGCTATTCCAGCGCCGCCGACCACCAACCGGTCCCAGACATGAGCTCTCTAAGCTACTTCACCCCGGCCCGAGAAGAAGAGCTGCTGTGGTCGGGAAACGCAGGCGCAGCCACCGGACCTCTACCCAGCACCCTCGGAGGAGAGGAGGCACGGCGCTTCTATCAAAGCCTCATAGAAGAAGGGGATGGAGAGGAGAGACGAGGAATGGAGCAGAGGGGGAGAGAGAACCGCAGGGGGAGAAGAGCGGGGCAGCACGTCCAGGTACCACAAACACAACAAATATAGCCTAGTAGCTACATCATCTATGATCATGACATGTATGATTTAAAAAATAAACTATTTCCTCAGTATATATACACAGTACCAGTCAAAAGTTGACACCTACTCATTTCAGGGTTTTTCTTAATTTGTACTATTTTCTACATTGTATAATACTATTGAAGACATCAACACTATGAAATAACACATATGGAATCATGTAGTAACCAAAAAAAGTGTTAAACAAATCAAAATATATTTGAGATTCTTCAAAGTAGCCACTCTTTGCCATGACAGCTTTGCACACTCTAGATGCACCAGTGAAGCATCTGCTGATTGACCAAAATGTAACTAAAGTACATGTATTCTTTCCCACAGGCTAGCAGGCAGCAGGCTAGCAGGCAGCAGGCTAACACCACCAGCACTACCACAGAACTGGAGGGGCTAAGACTGCTGCGTTGTGCCCAGGAAGGAGACCTGTCTGGGGTGAGAGGCCTGCTGTCCCGGGGGGTGGATGTCAACTTCCAGGTAGGTAACAGGATCTGAACCTGGGTCTCCCACGGGGAGTAAGTAACAGGAGGGATCTGAACCACGGGGAGTAAGTAACAGGAGGGATCTGAACCACGGGGAGTAGGTAACAGGAGGGATCTGAACCACGGGGAGTAGGTAACAGGAGGGATCTGAACCACGGGGAGTAGGTAACAGGAGGGATCTGAACCACGGGGAGTAGGTAACAGGAGGGATCTGAACCTGGGTCTCCCACGGGGAGTAGGTAACAGGAGGGATCTGAACCTGGGTCTCCCACGGGGAGTAGGTAACAGGAGGGATCTGAACCTGGGTCTCCCACGGGGAGTAGGTAACAGGAGGGATCTGAACCTGGGTCTCCCACGGGGAGTAGGTTACAGGAGGGATCTGAACCTGGGTCTCCCACGGGGAGTAGGTTACAGGAGGGATCTGAACCTGGGTCTCCCACGGGGAGTAGGTAACAGGAGGGATCTGAACCTGGGTCTCCCACGGGGAGTAGGTAACAGGAGGGATCTGAACCTGGGTCTCCCACGGGGAGTAGGTAACAGGAGGGATCTGAACCTGGGTCTCCCACGGGGAGAAACCAAGTAGGAGAATGGATTACTAGACCGCGTTGGCGGAGTGAAAAGTGATTTTAGTTTTTATCACCGGGCTGCTTCCCGGGCGTGAGCCAGGTGCCCCGTTCAAAGCCCACGGAGAAGATGGCTCAAAACAAAAAGTGACCTAGGCGATGCATGTAGACTAATGAGTAGAGGATGCTGTGTTTTCACATGCTGAAGTGGGGCTTTTGATAAAAATGGTTTATTAGCCTGAAAATGTAGTATTTTTACCTCAGGAAGTTGGTGACTCCTGAATTAGGGAGAACGGGCTTGTGGTGAAGGCTGGAGCGGAATCAGTGGGAATGTTAGACATGACATCACACACACGGTTTCCATGGTTTCTCCTGAATTAGGGAGAACGGGCTTGTGGTGAAGGCTGGAGCGGAATCAGTGGGAATGTTAGACATGACATCACACACACGGTTTCCATGGTTTCTCCTGAATTAGGGAGAACGGGCTTGTGGTGAAGGCTGGAGCGGAATCAGTGGGAATGTTAGACATGACATCACACACACGGTTTCCATGGTTTCTCCTGAATTAGGGAGAACGGGCTTGTGGTGAAGAAGGCTGGAGCGGAATCAGTGGGAATGTTAGACATGACATCACACACACGGTTTCCATGGTTTCTCCTGAATTAGGGAGAACGCGCTTGTGGTGAAGGCTGGAGCGGAATCAGTGGGAATGTTAGACATGACATCACACACACGGTTTCCATGGTTTCTCCTGAATTAGGGAGAACGGGCTTGTGGTGAAGAAGGCTGGAGCGGAATCAGTGGGAATGTTAGACATGACATCACACACACGGTTTCCATGGTTTCTCCTGAATTAGGGAGAACGCGCTTGTGGTGAAGGCTGGAGCGGAATCAGTGGGAATGTTAGACATGACATCACACACACGGTTTCCATGGTTTCTCCTGAATTAGGGAGAACGGGCTTGTGGTGAAGGCTGGAGCGGAATCAGTGGAATGTTAGAAAATTCATCACACACACGGTTTCCATGGTTTCTCCTGAATTAGGGAGAACGGGCTTGTGGTGAAGGCTGGAGCGGAATCAGTGGGAATGTTAGACATGACATCACACACACGGTTTCCATGGTTTCTCCTGAATTAGGGAGAACGGGCTTGTGGTGAAGGCTGGAGCGGAATCAGTGGGAATGTTAGACATGACATCACACACACGGTTTCCATGGTTTCTCCTGAATTAGGGAGAACGGGCTTGTGGTGAAGGCTGGAGCGGAATCAGTGGGAATGTTAGACATGACATCACACACACGGTTTCCATGGTTTCTCCTGAATTAGGGAGAACGGGCTTGTGGTGAAGGCTGGAGCGGAATCAGTGGGAATGTTAGACATGACATCACACACACGGTTTCCATGGTTTCTCCTGAATTAGGGAGAACGGGCTTGTGGTGAAGGCTGGAGCGGAATCAGTGGGAATGTTAGACATGACATCACACACACGGTTTCCATGGTTTCTCCTGAATTAGGGAGAACGGGCTTGTGGTGAAGGCTGGAGCGGAATCAGTGGGAATGTTAGACATGACATCACACACACGGTTTCCATGGTTTCTCCTGAATTAGGGAGAACGGGCTTGTGGTGAAGGCTGGAGCGGAATCAGTGGGAATGTTAGACATGACATCACACACACGGTTTCCATGGTTTCTCCTGAATTAGGGAGAACGGGCTTGTGGTGAAGGCTGGAGCGGAATCAGTGGGAATGTTAGACATGACATCACACACACGGTTTCCATGGTTTCTCCTGAATTAGGGAGAACGGGCTTGTGGTGAAGGCTGGAGCGGAATCAGTGGGAATGTTAGACATGACATCACACACACGGTTTCCATGGTTTCTCCTGAATTAGGGAGAACGGGCTTGTGGTGAAGGCTGGAGCGGAATCAGTGGGAATGTTAGACATGACATCACACACACGGTTTCCATGGTTTCTCCTGAATTAGGGAGAACGGGCTTGTGGTGAAGGCTGGAGCGGAATCAGTGGGAATGTTAGACATGACATCACACACACGGTTTCCATGGTTTCCATGTGTTGGATGCCATTCCATTTGCTCCGTTCCGGCAATTATTATGAGCCGTTCTCTCCTCAGCAGCCTCCGAAGTGTCTTACATATATTTTAAAGATTACTGTTCTATTTGAGCAGGGCGCACCTCCCTCACCGGTTTCACCCAGTCGCGCGACAGGCCATAGCCCGGTTCAACCTGGGGCAGGTTAATCAAATCACCTCAGTGTCCTGACCATTAGACCATAGCCCCGGTTCAACCTGGGCCAGTTTAATCAGATCACCTCAGTGTCCTGACCATTAGACCATAGCCCCGGTTCAACCTGGGCCAGTTTAATCAGATCACCTCAGTGTCCTGACCATAGCCCCGGTTCAACCTGGGGCAGTTTAATCAGATCACCTCAGTGTCCTGACCATTAGACCATAGCCCCGGTTCAACCTGGGGCAGTTTAATCAAATCCCCTCAGTGTCCTGACCATTAGACCATAGCCCCGGTTCAACCTGGGGGCAGGTTAATCAAATCCCCTCAGTGTCCTGACCATTAGACCATAGCCCCGGTTCAACCTGGGGCAGTTTAATCAGATCACCTCAGTGTCCTGACCATTAGACCATAGCCCCGGTTCAACCTGGGGCATTTTAATCAGATCACCTCAGTGTCCTGACCATTAGACCATAGCCCCGGTTCAACCTGGGGGCTGGTTAATCAAATCCCCTCAGTGTCCTGACCATTAGACCATAGCCCCGGTTCAACCTGGGGCAGGTTAATCAAATCCCCTCCGTGGCCTGACCATTAGACCATAGCCCCGGTTCAACCTGGGGGCAGGTTAATCAAATCCCCTCAGTGTCCTGACCATTAGACCATAGCCCCGGTTCAACCTGGGGGCAGGTTAATCAAATCCCCTCAGTGTCCTGACCATTAGACCATAGCCCCGGTTCAACCTGGGGCAGTTTAATCAAATCCCCTCCGTGGCCTGACCATTAGACCATAGCCCCGGTTCAACCTGGGGGCAGGTTAATCAAATCCCCTCAGTGTCCTGACCATTAGACCATAGCCCCGGTTCAACCTGGGGGCAGGTTAATCAAATCCCCTCAGTGTCCTGACTATTAGACCATAGCCCCGGTTCAACCTGGGGCAGGTTAATCAAATCCCCTCCGTGTCCTGACCATTAGACCATAGCCCCGGTTCAACCTGGGGGCAGGTTAATCAAATCCCCTCAGTGTCCTGACCATTAGACCATAGCCCCGGTTCAACCTGGGCCAGTTTAATCAGATCACCTCAGTGTCCTGACCATTAGACCATAGCCCCGGTTCAACCTGGGCCAGTTTAATCAGATCACCTCAGTGTCCTGACCATAGCCCCGGTTCAACCTGGGGCAGTTTAATCAGATCACCTCAGTGTCCTGACCATTAGACCATAGCCCCGGTTCAACCTGGGGCAGTTTAATCAGATCACCTCAGTGTCCTGACCATTAGACCATAGCCCCGGTTCAACCTGGGGCAGTTTAATCAGATCACCTCAGTGTCCTGACCATTAGACCATAGCCCCGGTTCAACCTGGGGGCAGGTTAATCAAATCCCCTCAGTGTCCTGACCATTAGACCATAGCCCCGGTTCAACCTGGGGCAGGTTAATCAAATCCCCTCCGTGTCCTGACCATTAGACCATAGCCCCGGTTCAACCTGGGGGCAGGTTAATCAAATCCCCTCAGTGTCCTGACCATTAGACCATAGCCCCGGTTCAACCTGGGGGCAGGTTAATCAAATCCCCTCAGTGTCCTGACCATTAGACCATAGCCCCGGTTCAACCTGGGGGCAGGTTAATCAAATCCCCTCAGTGTCCTGACCATTAGACCATAGCCCCGGTTCAACCTGGGCCAGTTTAATCAGATCACCTCAGTGTCCTGACCATTAGACCATAGCCCCGGTTCAACCTGGGCCAGTTTAATTAGATCACCTCAGTGTCCTGACCATTAGACCATAGCCCCGGTTCAACCTGGGGCAGTTTAATCAGATCACCTCAGTGTTCTGACCATTAGAACAAGAGGAATTCCCCCTCTTTGACCCGTTACCCTGATTACTTTTGAAGTCCCAGGCAGAACTACCTCATCAGGAGGAGCCAAACTCACTACATCAGGATGCCAGTAGGTCAAGTACTCAATTCACGGCTTGTATTCAATTTGAATAATGATCTAATACATGGTTCTAAATGCATCTATTTCACAGGTTCGATTTAAAAAGCTCCATGACGACATGTTCAGAACTCTTAGGATGTGTTTATTGTCTGGTGGAGTCAAGTGAAAATATATGATCAGGTTTCAAGGTTTTGATTTTATTGATTGGAACAACCTACCGCAAACTTTTAGCCTTCAGCCCTGTTTCCCCTTTAAAACGCTAACATGCCCTCAAACCAACCTCCTTCCTGTTGCGTTAGAACAAACCTCCTTCCTGTTGCGCTCGAACCAACCTCCTTCCTGTTGCCCTCAACCAACCTCCTTCCTGTTGCACTCGAACCAACCTCCTTCCTGTTGCCCTCTACCAACCTCCTTCCTGTTGCCCCCAACCAACCTCCTTCCTGTTGCGTTAGAACCAACCTCATTCCTGTTGCCCCCAACAAACCTCTTTCCTGTTGCCCCCAACCAACCTCTTTCCTGTTGCCCCCAACCAACCTCCTTCCTGTTGCCCCCAACCAACCTCCTTCCTGTTGCCCCCAACCAACCTCCTTCCTGTTGCCCCCAACCAACCTCCTTCCTATTGCCCCCAACCAACCTCCTTCCTGTTGCCCCCAACCAACCTCCTCATCCAACCAACACATCCTTCTTAATGTCTCTATCTCCATCTCCTCTTTCTCTCCCCGACTCCCCCCCCCCCTCTCTCTCTCTCTCTCTCTCTCTCCATCTCCTCTCTCTCTCTCTGTCTCTCTCTCTGTCTCTCTGTCTCTCTGTCTCTCTGTCTCTCTCTCTCTCCCTCTCTCCCTCTCTCCCTCTCTCCCTCTCTCCCTCTCTCTCTCTCTCCAGGACAGCTGGTGGTGGACAGGTGTGATGTGTGCAGCGGCGGCAGGGCAGCGGGGTGTCGTTAGGCTCCTCCTCCAGCAGGGGGCGGCGTGGGTGGGCGTGGTCGACACGCAGGGCCGGGACGCCAGGGAGCTGGCTAGGATGGCGGGGCATAGCGGGGTCCTAGAGGAACTGGACCACTACGGGTCTCCGCAGGACTGTGACCATGAGAGACAGAGGGGTCAACACAACCATTACAGGAGAGAGACGCAGGACCACCAGGACCACAGGTTAGTGACTGACTGACTGACTGACTACAGGTTAGTCGACCAGACCAGACTGACGCAGTCACTTCATGTTAATGATCTAATCCACCAGGTGAATATAGACAATCCCTGACCTGATCAGGTGGTCAGGTGTGGTGAATATAGACAATCCCTGACCTGGTCAGGTGTGGTGAATATAGACAATCCCTGACCTGATCAGGTGGTCAGGTGTGATGAATATAGACAATCCCTGACCTGATCAGGTGTGGTGAATATAGACAATCCCTGACCTGATCAGGTGGTCAGGTGTGGTGAATATAGACAATCCCTGACCTGATCAGGTGGTCAGGTGTGGTGAATATAGACAATCCCTGACCTGGTCAGGTGTGGTGAATATAGACAATCCCTGACCTGGTCAGGTGTGATGAATATAGACAATCCCTGACCTGATCAGGTGTGGTGAATATAGACAATCCCTGACCTGATCAGGTGGTCAGGTGTGGTGAATATAGACAATCCCTGACCTGGTCAGGTGTGGTGAATATAGACAATCCCTGACCTGGTCAGGTGTGGTGAATATAGACAATCCCTGACCTGGTCAGGTGGTCAGGTGTGGTGAATATAGACAATCCCTGACCTGATCAGGTGGTCAGGTGTTCAGGTGTGGTGAATATAGACAATCCCTGACCTGATCAGGTGTGGTGAATATAGACAATCCCTGACCTGGTCAGGTGTGGTGAATATAGACAATCCCTGACCTGGTCAGGTGTGGTGAATATAGACAATCCCTGACCTGGTCAGGTGGTCAGGTGTGGTGAATATAGACAATCCCTGACCTGATCAGGTGGTCAGGTGTGGTGAATATAGACAATCCCTGACCTGATCAGGTGGTCAGGTGTGATGAATATAGACAATCCCTGACCTGGTCAGGTGTGGTGAATATAGACAATCCCTGACCTGATCAGGTGGTCAGGTGTGGTGAATATAGACAATCCCTGACCTGGTCAGGTGGTCAGGTGTGATGAATATAGACAATCCCTGACCTGGTCAGGTGGTCAGGTGTGATGAATATAGACAATCCCTGACCTGGTCAGGTGGTCAGGTGTGATGAATATAGACAATCCCTGACCTGGTCAGGTGGTCAGGTGTGATGAATATAGACAATCCCTGACCTGATCAGGTGGTCAGGTGTTCAGGTGTGGTGAATATAGACAATCCCTGACCTGGTCAGGTGGTCAGGTGTGATGAATATAGACAATCCCTGACCTGATCAGGTGTGGTGAATATAGACAATCCCTGACCTGGTCAGGTGGTCAGGTGTGATGAATATAGACAATCCCTGACCTGATCAGGTGGTCAGGTGTTCAGGTGTGGTGAATATAGACAATCCCTGACCTGGTCAGGTGGTCAGGTGTGGTGAATATAGACAATCCCTGACCTGGTCAGGTGTTCAGGTGTTCAGGTGTGGTGAATATAGACAATCCCTGACCTGGTCAGGTGTGGTGCCTAGTTGGAACACCGTCCTGCAGTATGTGAGGCTCTCCTACCCCTGTCCTAGTGTAGAAATAAGACCTGTGATTGAAGGTTTGTTGTCAAGGAGATACTCATTTTTCTCCTCCCTTGTTGCTCCTCTCCCTCTGCCTCCTCCCCCCCAGTTCTCCCCCAGCGGTAGCAGCAGTCCAGACCCATCAGAACCAGTCCACCCAGAATCAGACCCAGTGGTGTCCAGTCTGCAGTGTCCACTACTCCTCTCCTCCAGAGACACACCTCTCCTCCACCCTCCACCTGTTCTCTCTCTCCCGCCCTGCCCCCCTTCCCCACTACTGCCTCCCCCCCTCCACCCCCGCCTACCAGATGATGCTGCGCTCCGGATGGACCCCTGGAGGGGGGCTGGGGCCCGAAGGGGAGGGTCATAAACAGCCGGTCCGGACCGTCCTGAAGAGGGACAGTAGAGGCCTGGGGTACGGACCCACACCCCGACCCAAGGTCACACACTTCCAACCCAAAGACCCGCAGGCAGTCAGACGGACGGGGAAGGAGGGTCGGGGGGAGAGGGGGAGGAGGGGGATGAAGGAGGAGAGCAGGAGGGAGGAGAAGGACAGGAACTGGGAGAGGGACTTCCGCTCTTCCTTTAACACCTTTGACCCCTGACCTCTAAATGTTGACCCTGGGACACCTGTTGTAGTCAGTTTCTCTCTAGTGTACACTCTCTCTCTCTCTCTCTCTCTCTATCTAGTGTACACTCTATGTGCTCTATCTCTCTAGTGTACACTCTCTCTCTCTCTAGTGTACACTCTATGTGCTCGCTCTCTCTCTCTCTCTCTCAAAGGGTCTGAATACTTATGTAAATAAGGTATTTCAATTTTTTTATTTGTAATAAATTTGCAAGCATTTCTAAAAACCTGTTTTTGCGTTGTCATTATGGGGTATTTGCTTCGCTCTACCTGTTGTTCCACAGGGCCCATTTATGGCTTGATAATGACCTGTTACTCTACTGAGTTACACTGGGGCTTGATAAATGACCTGTTACTCTACTGAGGAGAAACACTGGGGCTTGATAATGACCTGTTACTCTACTGAGTTACACTGGGGCTTGATAAATGACCTGTTACTCTACTGAGGAGAAACACTGGGGCTTGATAATGAACTGTTACTCTACTGAGTTACACTGGGGCTTGATAATGAACTGTTACTCTACTGAGGAGAAACACTGGGGCTTGATAATGAACTGTTACTCTACTGAGTTACACTGGGGCTTGATAAATGACCTGTTACTCTACTGAGGAGAAACACTGGGGCTTGATAATGAACTGTTACTCTACTGAGTTACACTGGGGCTTGATAATGACCTGTTACTCTACTGAGGAGAAACACTGGGGCTTGATAATGAACTGTTACTCTACTGAGTTACACTGGGGCTTGATAATGAACTGTTACTCTACTGAGGAGAAACACTGGGGCTTGATAATGAACTGTTACTCTACTGAGTTACACTGGGGCTTGATAATGACCTGTTACTCTACTGAGGAGAAACACTGGGGCTTGATAATGAACTGTTACTCTACTGAGTTACACTGGGGCTTGATAATGAACTGTTACTCTACTGAGGAGAAACACAGGCTTGATAATGAACTGTTACTCTACTGAGGAGAAACACTGGGGCTTGATAATGAACTGTTACTCTACTGAGGAGAAACACTGGGGCTTGATAATGAACTGTTACTCTACTGAGGAGAAACACTGGGGCTTGATGATGATGAAGAGTTACTCTACTGAGGAGAAACACTGGGGCTTGATAATGAACTGTTACTCTACTGAGTTACACTGGGGCTTGATGATGACCTGTTACTCTACTGAGGAGAAACACTGGGGCTTGATAATGAACTGTTACTCTACTGAGGAGAAACACTGGGGCTTGATAATGATGACGAGTTACACTGGGAAGTAATACTTCATTTTCAAGAGACAGGACGGACAGCTGATCGTCCTCGCAGTGGCAGACCACGTGTAACAACACCTGCACAGGATCGGTACATCCGAACATCACACCTGCAGGACAGGTACAAGATGGCAACAACAACTGCCCGAGCTCCACCAGGAACGCACAATCCCTCCACCAGTGCTGTCCGCAATAGGCTGAGAGAGGCTGGACTGAGGGCTTGTAGGCCTGTTGTAAGGCAGGTCCTAACCAGACATCACCGGCAACAACGTCGCCAATAGGCACAAACCCACCGTCGCTGGACCAGACAGGACTGGCAATAACTGCTCTTCACTTCCGTTGTCTCACCAGGGGTGATGGTCGGATTTGTGTTTATCGTCAAAGGAATGAGCGTTACACCGAGGCCTGTACTCTGGAGCGGGATCGATTTAGAGGTGGAGGGTCCACGTCTGAGACCTGTTGAATCGGAGGGTGAGGGCTAGGGCCATTCCCCCCCAGAAATGTCCGGGAACTTGCAGGTGCCTTGGTGGAAGAGTGGTGTAACATCCCACAGCAAGAACTGGCAAATCTGGTGCAGTCCATGAGGAGGAGATGCACTGCAGTACAGTGCAGCTGGTGGCCACACCAGATACTGACTGTTACTTTTGATTTTGACCCCCCCCTTTGTTCAGGAACACATTATTCCATTTCTGTTAGTCACATGTCTGTGGAACTTGTTCAGTTTATGTCTCAGTTGTTGAATCTTATGTTCATACAAATATTTAACGTTTGCTGAAAATAAATCACAGTTGACAGTGAGAGAACGCTTATTTTGCTGAGTTTAATTAGCTTGTGTGCTTTTCTCATCAAGTTCTATATGCAGTATGTTGTTGGGGTTGATCTGTCTGTCTGCCTGCCTGTCTGTCCCTCTGTCTGTCTCTCTCTCTATGTCTCTCTCTTTGTCTCTGTCTCTCTCTCTCTCTCTCTCTGTCTCTCTGAGTTTAATTAGCTTGTGTGCTTTTCTCATCAAGTTCTATATGCAGTATGTTGTTGGGGTTGATCTGTCTGTCTCTCTCTCTCTGTCTCTCTCTTTGTCTCTCTCTTTGTCTCTGTCTCTCTCTCTCTCTGTCTCTCTGAGTTTAATTAGCTTGTGTGCTTTTCTCATCAAGGAGGGTGTTCTATATGCAGTATGTTGTTGGGGTCTGTAACCATGGTTACCCTTAACAGTTTCTTCCCATTCAACAGACAGTTCAGTAATAGATCCATGTAATTTCAGTTGATCTGTCTGTCTGCCTACCTGTCTGTCCCTCTGCCTGTCAGCCTACCTGTCTGTCTGTCTGTCTGCCTGTCTGTCTGTCTGTTTTGGTATATTGGATTGTGTATGAAAGTGGATCCTACTGATTGTATTTTCCTTCCTTTTTAGACCACATAGAATAATAAAACTGTTAAAATGGTAGGTAACTCTCTCTCTCTCTCTCTCTCTCTCTCTCTCTGTGTCTCTCTCTTTCTCTCTCTCAGTGTCTCTCTCTCTCTCTCTCTCTCCATCTCTGAACGAATAGGCCTACTTAGTCACGGCTCATTTGCTTGCACTTGCTTATACTTAATGATATAAGAACAGATATTATGAGTTTACTGAACCTAAATGTAATGTTTGTCTATGGTTCAAAAGTCTAAACTCATTGCAGCACTCGTTGTTAATGAAGGAGAATGCGGTTCTTATTGAGTTACACAAATCCACAAGGAGTCAGTAGAAGCCATGTTTATTTTAGCAAGTCAACCATATCAGCTGTGTTTTTTTTAAAGGCAGTAAATGAGGCTGAATGAACTGTTTAGCTGCCAGACAAGGCTCAGTTGATATCCAGGTGTAGCGGTGGTAAGGATTCACTCCCTGGTGCTGAAAAGAAAGCTCTGCTTTATGTCGGCCATAACAGTTGGTGGGCACTGTTTGACTGACTGGCTGATTGATTGCCTGTTTGTCACTGGTAAAGCTCAATTCATATATTGTGTAGTGTTGTGGCTTTTCTGGCATGTTTCTACAACAAACATGTTGAGTTTGCCTCACCAAGATTTACCTGCTAACACCGGAACTGGCCAAGGTAGAGGATCAGTGAGGTTTATAACTGAAGTTCATAGCTGAGGTTCATAGCTGAGGTTCATAGCTGAGGTTCATAGCTGAGGTTCATAGCTGAGGTTTATAACTGAGGTTCATAACTGAGGTTCATAGCTGAGGTTTATAACTAGCTAGCAAACATTGACGTTATAATATTGACGTTTAACAGTCATTTTGTCAAATTTCTTTGAGGTGATTAATGATTAACTGGTGAAAACTATTAAAAACAACTGTTGTGAACTAATATTAATACCAAGCGTTGTTGGGTCCATACACAGATGGGCTACACAGCTACACATCCCAGAGGCATACGGGTATTTGTTATCCTCCACCACACCAGGCACAGAACACAGCCAGGCACAGAACACCACACAGCCAGGCACAGAACACCACACAGCCAGGCACAGAACACCACACAGCCAGGCACAGAACACCACACAGCCAGGCACAGAACACCACACAGCCAGGCACAGAACACCACACAGCCAGGCACAGAACACCACACAGCCAGGCACAGAACACCACACAGCCAGGCACAGAACACCACACAGCCAGGCACAGAACAACACACAGCCAGGCACAGAACACCACACAGCCAGGCACAGAACACAGCCAGACACAGAACACCACACAGGCACAGAACACCACACAGGCACAGAACACAGCCAGGCACAGAACACCACACAGCCAGGCACAGAACACAGCCAGGCACAGAACACCACACAGCCAGGCACAGAACACCACACAGCCAGGCACAGAACACCACACAGCCATGCACAGAACACCACACAGCCAGGCACAGAACACCACACAGCCAGGCACAGAACACCACACAGCCAGGCACAGAACACCACACAGCCAGACACAGAACACCACACAGCAAGACACAGAACAACACACAGCCAGGCACAGAACACCACACAGCCAGGCAATGAACAACACACAGCCAGGCACAGAACACCACACAGCCAGGCACAGAACACAGCCAGGCACAGAACACCACACAGCAGCGGCACAGAACACAGCCAGGCACAGAACAACACACAGCCAGGCACAGAACACCACACAGCCAGGCAAAGAACACAGCCAGGCACAGAACACCACACAGCCAGGCACAGAACACCACACAGGCAGGCACAGAACACAGCCAGGCACAGAACACAGCCAGGCACAGAACACCACACAGCCAGGCACAGAACACCACACAGCCAGGCACAGAACACCACACAGGCACAGAACACAGCCAGGCACAGAACACCACACAGCCAGGCACAGAACACCACACAACCATGCACAGAACACCACACAGCCAGGCACAGAACACAGCCAGGCACAGAACACCACAACAGGCACAGAACACAGCCAGGCACAGAACACCACACAGCCAGGCACAGAACACCATACAGCCAGGCACAGAACACCACACAGCCAGGCACAGAACACCACACAGCCAGGCACAGAACACAGCCAGGCACAGAACACCACACAGGCACAGAACACAGCCAGGCACAGAACACCACACAGCCAGGCACAGAACACCACACAGGCAGGCACAGAACACAGCCAGGCACAGAACACAGCCAGACACAGAACACCACACAGACATGCACAGAACACCACACAGCCAGGCACAGAACACAGCCAGGCACAGAACACCACACAGCCAGGCACAGAACACCACACAGCCAGGCACAGAACACCATACAGCCAGGCACAGAACACCACACAGCCAGGCACAGAACACCACACAGCCAGGCACAGAACACAGCCAGGCACAGAACACCACACAGGCACAGAACACAGCCAGGCACAGCACACCACACAGCCAGGCACAGAACACCATACAGCCAGGCACAGAACACCACACAGCCAGGTACAGAACACCACACAGCCAGGCACAGAACACAGCCAGGCACAGAACACCACACAGGCACAGAACACAGCCAGGCACAGAACACCACACAGCCAGGCACAGAACACCACACAGGCAGGCACAAAACGCAGCCAGGCACAGAACACAGCCAGACACAGAACACCACACAGCCATGCACAGAACACCACACAGCCAGGCACAGAACACCACACAGCCAGGCACAGAACACCACACAGCCAGGCACAGAACAACACACAGCCAGGCACAGAACACCACACAGCCAGGCACAGAACACCACACAGCCAGGCATAGAACACCACACAGGCAGGCACAGAACACAGCCAGGCACAGAACACAGCCAGGCACAGAACACAGCCAGGCACAGAACACCACACAGCCAGGCACAGAACACCACACAGCCAGGCACAGAACACCACACAGCCAGGCACAGAACACAGCCAGGCACAGAACACCACACAGCCAGGCACAGAACACCATACAGCCAGGCACAGAACACCACACAGCCAGGCACAGAACACAGCCAGGCACAGAACACCAAACAGCCAGGCACAGAACACCACACAGCCAGGCACAGAACACCACACAGCCAGACACAGAACACCACACAGCAAGACACAGAACAACACACAGCCAGGCACAGAACACCACACAGCCAGGCAATGAACAACACACAGCCAGGCACAGAACACCACACAGCCAGGCACAGAACACAGCCAGGCACAGAACACCACACAGCCAGGCACAGAACACAGCCAGGCACAGAACACCACACAGGCAGGCACAGAACACAGCCAGGCACAGAACACAGCCAGGCACAGAACACAGCCAGGCACAGAACACCACACAGCCAGGCACAGAACACCACACAGCCAGGCACAGAACACCACACAGCCAGGCACAGAACACAGCCAGGCACAGAACACCACACAGCCAGGCACAGAACACCATACAGCCAGGCACAGAACACCACACAGCCAGGCACAGAACACAGCCAGGCACAGAACACCATACAACCAGGCACAGAACACCACACAGCCAGGCACAGAACACCACACAGCCAGACACAGAACACCACACAGCAAGACACAGAACAACACACAGCCAGGCACAGAACACCACACAGCCAGGCAATGAACAACACACAGCCAGGCACAGAACACCACACAGCCAGGCACAGAACACAGCCAGGCACAGAACACCACACAGCCAGGCACAGAACACAGCCAGGCACAGAACAACACACAGCCAGGCACAGAACACCACACAGCCAGGCAAAGAACACAGCCAGGCACAGAACACCACACAGCCAGGCACAGAACACCACACAGGCAGGCACAGAACACAGCCAGGCACAGAACACAGCCAGGCACAGAACACCACACAGCCAGGCACAGAACACCACACAGCCAGGCACAGAACACCACACAGGCACAGAACACAGCCAGGCACAGAACACCACACAGCCAGGCACAGAACACCACACAACCATGCACAGAACACCACACAGCCAGGCACAGAACACAGCCAGGCACAGAACACCACACAGGCACAGAACACAGCCAGGCACAGAACACCACACAGCCAGGCACAGAACACCATACAGCCAGGCACAGAACACCACACAGCCAGGCACAGAACACCACACAGCCAGGCACAGAACACAGCCAGGCACAGAACACCACACAGGCACAGAACACAGCCAGGCACAGAACACCACACAGCCAGGCACAGAACACCACACAGGCAGGCACAGAACACAGCCAGGCACAGAACACAGCCAGACACAGAGCACCACACAGCCATGCACAGAACACCACACAGCCAGGCACAGAACACAGCCAGGCACAGAACACCACACAGCCAGGCACAGAACACCATACAGCCAGGCACAGAACACCACACAGCCAGGCACAGAACACCACACAGCCAGGCACAGAACACAGCCAGGCACAGAACACCACACAGGCACAGAACACAGCCAGGCACAGCACACCACACAGCCAGGCACAGAACACCATACAGCCAGGCACAGAACACCACACAGCCAGGCACAGACCACCACACAGGCAGGCACAAAACACAGCCAGGCACAGAACACAGCCAGACACAGAACACCACACAGCCATGCACAGAACACCACACAGCCAGGCACAGAACACCACACAGCCAGGCACAGAACACCACACAGCCAGGCACAGAACACCACACAGCCAGGCACAGAACACCACACAGGCAGGCACAGAACACAGCCAGGCACAGAACACAGCCAGGCACAGAACACAGCCAGGCACAGAACACCACACAGCCAGGCACAGAACACCACACAGCCAGGCACAGAACACCACACAGCCAGGCACAGAACACAGCCAGGCACAGAACACCACACAGGCAGGCACAGAACACAGCCAGGCACAGAACACAGCCAGGCACAGAACACCACACAGCCAGGCACAGAACACCACACAGCCAGGCACAGAACACCACACAGCCAGGCACAGAACACAGCCAGGCACAGAACACCACACAGCCAGGCACAGAACACCATACAGCCAGGCACAGAACACCACACAGCCAGGCACATAACACAGCCAGGCACAGAACACCATACAGCCAGGCACAGAACACCACACAGCCAGGCACAGAACACCACACAGCCAGGCACAGAACACAGCCAGGCACAGAACACCACACAGCCAGGCA
The DNA here is from genome assembly GCF_013265735.2 of Oncorhynchus mykiss. Taxonomy (NCBI): domain Eukaryota; kingdom Metazoa; phylum Chordata; class Actinopteri; order Salmoniformes; family Salmonidae; genus Oncorhynchus; species Oncorhynchus mykiss. The sequence goes on along the minus strand of NC_048581.1, from coordinate 4,987,157 downwards.
CAGAACACCACACAGCCAGACACAGAACACCACACAGCCAGGCACAGAACACCACACAGCCAGGCACAGAACACCACACAGCCAGACACAGAACACCTCACAGCCAGGCACAGAACACCACACAGCCAGTCACAGAACACAGCCAGGCACAGAACACCACACAGCCAGGCACAGAACACCACACAGCCAGGCACAGACCACCACACAGCCAGGCACAGAACACCACACAGCCAGGCACAGAACACAGCCAGGCACAGAACACCACACAGCCAGGCACAGAACACCACACAGCCAGGCACAGAACACCACACAGCCAGGCACAGAACACAGCCAGGCACAGAACACCACACAGCCAGGCACAGAACACCATACAGCCAGGCACAGAACACCACACAGCCAGGCACAGAACACAGCCAGGCACAGAACACCATACAGCCAGGCACAGAACACCACACAGCCAGGCACAGAACACCACACAGCCAGGCACAGAACACAGCCAGGCACAGAACACCACACAGCCAGGCACAGAACACCACACAGCCAGGCACAGAACACCACACAGCCAGGCACAGACCACCACACAGCCAGGCACAGAACACCACACAGCCAGGCACAGAACACAGCCAGGCACAGAACACCACACAGCCAGGCACAGAACACCACACAGCCAGGCACAGAACACAGCCAGACACAGAACACCACACAGCCAGGCACAGAACAACACACAGCCAAGCACAGAACACCACACAGCCAGGCACAGAACACCACACAGCCAGGCACAGAACACCACAAAGCCAGGCACAGAACACCACACAGCCAGGCACATAACACCACACAGCCAGGCACAGAACACCACACAGCCAGGCACAGAACACCACACAGCCAGGCACAGAACACCACACAGCCAGGCACAGAACACCACACAGCCAGGCACATAACACCACACAGCCAGGCACAGAACACCACACAGCCAGGCACAGAACACCACACAGCCAGGCACAGAACACCACACAGCCAGGCACAGAACACCACACAGCCAGGCACAGAACACCACACAGCCAGGCACAGAACACCACACAGCCAGGCACAGAACACCACACAGCCAGGAACAGAACACCATACAGCCAGGCACAGAAAACCACACAGCCAGGCACAGAACACAGCCAGGCACAGAACACCACACAGCCAGGCACAGAACACAGCCAGGCACAGAACACCACACAGCCAGGCACAGAACACCACACAGCCAGGCACAGAACACCACACAGCCAGGCACAGAACACCACACAGCCAGGCACAGAACAACACACAGCCAGGCACAGAACACAGCCAGGCACAGAACACCACACAGCCAGGCACAGAACACCACACAGGGATGACAAACAATAGTGAAAAAAACCCATTGCCAAACAAAATCTTTCGCAACAATGGTTAGGGTGTAATTTAATGGTGCAGCATAACAATATACCTACAAAATTATTTCTGGTCTAAGGAAAGATCTGTAGAGTTCTGTGTCTTATTCTGATCCTGTCGGAAAGAGCCAGATGAAGAAACACACAACCTCAGACTAGTTCTTACCTCAACTACTTCGTCTAACCGGTGCCCCCTCACATTGACTCTGTACCGGTACCCCCTGCATATTGACTCTGTACCGGTACCCCCTGCACATTGATTCTGTACCGGTACCCCCTGCACATTGACTCTGTACCGGTGCCCCCTGCACATTGACCCTGTACCGGTACCCCCTGCAAACTGACTCTGTACCGGTACCCCCTGCACACTGACTCTGTACCGGTACCCCCTGCACATTGACTCTGTACCGGTGCCCCCCGCACATTGACCCTGTACCGGTACCCCCTGCACACGGACTCTGTACCGGTACCCCCTGCACAGTGACTCTGTACCGGTGCCCCCCGCACATTGACCCTGTACCGGTACCCCCTGCACACTGAGTCTGTACCGGTACCCCCTGCACACTGACTCTGTACCGGTACCCCCTGCACATTGACTCTATACCGGTACCCCCTGCACATTGACTCTGTACCGGTACCCCCTGCACACTGAGTCTGTACCGGTACCCCCTGCACACTGACTCTGTACCGGTACCCCCTGCACATTGACTCTATACCGGTACCCCCTGCACATTGACTCTGTACCGGTACCCCCTGCACGCTGACTCTATACCGGTACCCCCTGCACATTGACTCTATACCGGTACCCCCTGCACACTGACTCTGTACCGGTACCCCCTGCACATTGACTCTGTACCGGTATCCCCTGCACACTGAGTCTGTACCGGTACCCCCTGCACACTGAGTCTGTACCGGTACCCCCTGCACATTGACTCTATACCGGTACCCCCTGCACATTGACTCTGTACCGGTACCCCCTGCACACTGAGTCTGTACCGGTACCCCCTGCACACTGACTCTGTACCGGTACCCCCTGCACATTGACTCTATACCGGTACCCCCTGCACATTGACTCTGTACCGGTACCCCCTGCACGCTGACTCTATACCGGTACCCCCTGCACATTGACTCTATACCGGTACCCCCTGCACACTGACTCTGTACCGGTACCCCCTGCATATTGACTCTTTACCGGTGCGCCCCTGTACATTGACTCTATACCGGTACCCCCTGCACATTGACTCTGTACCGGTACCCCCTGCACATTTACTCTATACCGGTGCGCCCCTGCACACTGACTCTGTACCGGTACCCCCTGCACATTGACTCTATACCGGTACCCCTTGCACACTGAGTCTGTACCGGTACCCCCTGCACACTGACTCTGTACCGGTACCCCCTGCACATTGACTCTATACCGGTACCCCTTGCACATTGACTCTGTACCGGTACCCCCTGCACACTGAGTCTGTACCGGTACCCCCTGCACACTGACTCTGTACCGGTACCCCCTGCACATTGACTCTATACCGGTACCCCCTGCACAATGACTCCATACCGGTACCCCCTGCACATTGACTCTGTACCGGTACCCCCTGCACATTGACTCTGTACCTGTACCCCCTGCACATTGACTCTATACCGGTGCGCCCCTGTATATAGACTCTATACCGGTACCCCCTGTATATAGTCTCTATACCGGTACCCCCTGCACATTGACTCTATACCGGTACCCCCTGTATATAGTCTCTATACCGGTACCCCCTGTATATAGTCTCTATACCGATACCCCCTGTATATAGTCTCTATACCGATACCCCCTGTATATAGTCACTATACCGGTACCCCCTGTATATAGTCTCTATACCGGTACCCCCTGTATATAGTCTCTATACCGATACCCCCTGTATATAGTCACTATACCGATACCCCCTGTATATAGTCTCTATACCGGTACCCCCTGCACATTGACTCTATACCGGTACCCCCTGTATATAGTCTCTATACCGGTACCCCCTGTATATAGTCTCTATACCGATACCCCCTGTATATAGTCACTATACCGATACCCCCTGTATATAGTCACTATACCGGTACCCCCTGTATATAGTCTCTATACCGGTACCCCCTGTATATAGTCTCTATACCGATACCCCCTGTATATAGTCTCGATACCGATACCCCCTGTATATAGTCACTATACCGGTACCCCCTGTATATAGTCTCTATACCGGTACCCCCTGTATATAGTCTCTATACCGATACCCCCTGTATATAGTCTCTATACCGATACCCCCTGTATATAGTCTCTATACCGATACCCCCTGTATATAGTCACTATACCGGTACCCCCTGTATATAGTCTCTATACCGGTACCCCCTGTATATAGTCTCTATACCGATACCCCCTGTATATAGTCACTATACCGATACCCCCTGTATATAGTCTCTATACCGATACCCCCTGTATATAGTCACTATACCGATACCCCCTGTATATAGTCACTATACCGGTACCCCCTGTATATAGTCTCTATACCAGTACCCCCTGTATATAGTCTCTATACCGATACCCCCTGTATATAGTCTCTATACCGATACCCCCTGTATATAGTCACTATACCGGTACCCCTGTATATAGTCTCTATACCGGTACCCCCTGTATATAGTCTCTATACCGATACCCCCTGTATATAGTCACTATACCGATACCCCCTGTATATAGTCTCTATACCGGTACCCCCTGCACATTGACTCTATACCGGTACCCCCTGTATATAGTCTCTATACCGGTACCCCCTGTATATAGTCTCTATACCGGTACCCCCTGTATATAGTCTCTATACCGATACCCCCTGTATATAGTCTCTATACCGATACCCCCTGTATATAGTCTCTATACCGATACCCCCTGTATATAGTCACTATACCGGTACCCCCTGTATATAGTCTCTATACCGGTACCCCCTGTATATAGTCTCTATACCGATACCCCCTGTATATAGTCACTATACCGATACCCCCTGTATATAGTCTCTATACCGATACCCCCTGTATATAGTCACTATACCGATACCCCCTGTATATAGTCACTATACCGGTACCCCCTGTATATAGTCTCTATACCGGTACCCCCTGTATATAGTCTCTATACCGATACCCCCTGTATATAGTCTCTATACCGATACCCCCTGTATATAGTCACTATACCGGTACCCCCTGTATATAGTCTCTATACCGGTACCCCCTGTATATAGTCTCTATACCGATACCCCCTGTATATAGTCACTATACCGATACCCCCTGTATATAGTCTCTATACCGGTACCCCCTGCACATTGACTCTATACCGGTACCCCCTGTATATAGTCTCTATACCGGTACCCCCTGTATGTAGTCTCTATACCGATACCCCCTGTATATAGTCACTATACCGATACCCCCTGTATATAGTCTCTATACCGGTACCCCCTGTATATAGTCTCTATACCGGTACCCCCTGCACATTGACTCTATACCGGTACCCCCTGTATATAGTCTCTATACCGGTACCCCCTGTATGTAGTCTCTATACCGATACCCCCTGTATATAGTCACTATACCGATACCCCCTGTATATAGTCTCTATACCGGTACCCCCTGCATATAGTCACTATACCGATACCCCCTGTATATAGTCTCTATACCGATACCCCCTGTATATAGTCTCTATACCAGTACCCCCTGTATATAGTCTCTATACCGGTACCCCCTGTATATAGTCTCTATACCGGTACCCCCTGTATATAGTCTCTATACCGATACCCCCTGTATATAGTCACTATACCGATACCCCCTGTATATAGTCTCGCTATTGTTATTTTACTGCTGCTCGTTAAATACTTGTTACTTTAGCTCGTATTAAAACATATATATATACTTCTCTATTTTGTTTCATTTTAAACTGCATTGTTGGTTACGGGCTTATAAGTAAGCATTTCAATATAAGGTCTACCGGTACCCCCTGCACATTGACTCTGTACCGGTACCCCCTGTATATAGTCTCTGTACCGGTACCCCCTGCAAACTGACCTGTTGTATTCGGCGCATGTGACTAATAAAATGTGTATTTAATTTGACAGAAATCACATTATGTTAGAACATCTATTAACCTGAAAAGCTAAACATGAGTATACAGTAATGACCTTTGACCTTAACTTGCAGAAGTTCTGAGATCGCCGTGTGTTGTTCGTTCAAAGTCTACAAAGCCATCGTGCAGGTTTTGTGAGCACGCCCCCATCTACTTTAGCGGGTGTTATCTGCATTCGCTATGAACGCCAGACTTTTTAGTGGCTCTCTACGAGCAGACAAATACACAGGGAAAAAAAATTCTAGCTTGTGGATTGGATAATTGTGATGTTTATGATAGGAGGCTTTGGCTACATCGATTTCTAGCAATCAAAGTTATCTCATCTCTCTGTAGATCATTCACCATCAGCTCTCCCTGCTCACACAATCTCCCTTCTCTCTCTCTCTCTCTCTCTCTCTCTCTCTCTCTCCCTCTGCTCACCTCTCTCCCTCCCTCCCTCCCTCCCTCTCTCTCTCCCTTCTCTCTCTCTCTCTCTCTCTCTCTCTCTCAAATTCAAATTCAAATTCAAGCTGCTTTATTGGCATGAAAAACATTGTGTCAATATTGCCAAAGCAACAATGTATACAATATACATTGTAACAAAATTATAAATGATAGCAAATAATAATATAAAATGGTAGTAAATAATAATACAAAATTAAATACAAAAATAATAACAATAAAATGGTAACAGTCTACAGTAAACGTTAATAATTATAGTAATAACAATAATAGTAATAATAAGTAAGTTACTGTTTACTATGCAGATGTTATTATTCAGTGTCCCTCAGGCTATGGCAGGAAAATACATATTTGGCTGCAAGAGGAGCCATTGCTCCTTCGCCCATGAGTATTCTTAGTTTTTCCTCTGGGTTCAATTTGTAAAAATGTGGAATATATGTAGTCATTTCTGTGAATAATGAATCTCTTTGTGAGGAATATTTATCACAGTAAAGGAAAAAGTGCATCTCTGTCTCTACCTCCCCTGTCATGCAGTGACCACATACACGCTCCTCTTTGGGTAGCCATGTCTTTTTATGTCTGCCGGTTTCTATTGCCAATCGGTGGTCACTCAGCCTGTACTTGGTAAGGATCTGTCTCTGCTTCGTATCTCTGACAGAGTAGAGATAATCAGCCAATTCATATTCTCTGTTTAGGGTCAGATAGCAATTTAGTCGGCTTTGGGATTTTGTTTCGTTTTTCCAGTGTTGTAAGTATGATTCCTTTGATTGGTTCATGATTTTGTTTATTGGAATTCTTTCTTTTGAAGCAGTGCTGGTGTCAGCTTGGTTGGTTCTCTCTCTCTCTCTCTCTCCATCTGCTCACCTCCCTCCCTCCCTCCCTCCCTCTCTCTCTCTCTCTCTCTCCTCTCTCTCTCTCTCTCTCTCTCTCTCTCTCTGCTCACCTCTCTCTCTCTCTCTCTCTCTCTCTGCTCACCTCTCTCTCTCTCTCTCTCTCCCTCCCTCCCTCCCTCTCTCTCTCCCTTCTCTCTCTCTCTCTCTCTCCATCTGCTCACCTCCCTCCCTCCCTCCCTCCCTCCTTCCTTCCCTCCCTCCCTCCCCCCTTCCCTCCCTCCCTCCCTACCTCTCTCTCTCTGAACCCTAACTGTTCACCTTACACCTCTGAGTCTTGATTGTAATACAAACACACACATATACATACAGTATTCACTTGATTCATTCCACATTATGTGTTCAAAACTATATCATTTACATAAGTTCCCTTCTTTGCTTTAGAAAACCTCTGTCTTTGTGGTTGAATCTGTGTTTGAAATTCACTGCTCGACTGAGAGACCTTACAGATAATTGTATGCGTGGACTACAGAGATGGGGTTGTCATTCAACAATCATGCTAAACACAATTATTGCGCACAGAATGAGTCCACACAACTTATTATGTGACTTGTTAAGCAAAATCTTTACTCCTGAACTTATTTAGGCTTGCCATAACAAAGGGATTGAATACTTATTGACTCGAGACATTTCAGCTTTTAATTTTTTACAATTATTTTGTAAAAGTCTCCAAAAAAACAAAAAAACATAATTCCACGTTCACTTTGTGTGAAGGTCAATGACACTAAATCTCAATACATTTTCATTTCAGGCAGTAACAGTAACAAAATGTGGAAAAAGTCAAATGGTGTGAATACTTTCTGAAGGCACAATATATAATATAATATAATATATATATAATATAGTATAATATAATGAAATATGTAAAATATAATATAATACTCCACTTAACAGACGCTTTGATGTTTTTTAAGGCTATATGTTTGGAGTCAGTAGTTGTGGTCCGTAGTTGTGTAGTTGTGGTCAGTAGTTGTGGCCAGTAGTTGTGTAGTTGTGATCAGTAGTTGTGTGGCCAGTAGTTGTTTGGTCAGTAGTTGTGGCCGGTAGTTGTGGCCGGTAGTTGTGTGGTCAGTAGTTGTGGTCAGTAGATGTGTGGTCAGTAGTTGTGGCCGGTAGTTTTGTGGTCAGTAGTTGTGGTCAGTAGTTGTGGTTAAGAGTTGTGGGGTCAATAGTTGTGTGGTCAGTGGTTGTGTGGTAAGAAGTTGTGTGGTCAGTAGTTGTGGTCAGTAATTGTGTAGTTGTGGTCAGTAGTTGTAGTTGTAGTTGTATGGTCAGTAGTTGTGGTCAGTAATTTTTTTGTTGTGGTCAGTAGTTGTGGTCAATAATTGTGTAGTTGTGGTAAGTAGTTGTGGTTGTGTGGTCAGTAGTTGTAGTCAGTAGTTGTTGTTGTGTGGTCAGTAGTTGTGGTTGTGTGGTCAGTAGTTGTGGTTGTGTGGTCAGTAGTTTTAGTCAGTAGTTGTGTAGTTGTGGTCAATAGTTGTGGTTGTGTGGTCAGTAGTTGTGGTCAGTAGTTGTGGTTGTGTGGTCAGTAGTTGTGGTCAGTAGTTGTGTAGTTGTGGTCAGTAGTTGTGGTTGTGTGGTCAGTAGTTGTGGTCAGTAGTTGTGGTTGTGTGGTCAGTAGTTGTGGTCAGTAGTTGTGTAGTTGTGGTCAGTAGTTGTGGTTGTGTGGTCAGTAGTTGTGGTCAGTAGTTGTGTGGTTGTGGTCAGTAATTGTGGTCAGTAGTTGAGGTCAGTAGTTGTGTGGTTGTGGTCAGTAATTTTGGTCAGTAGTTGTGTGGTTGTGGTCAGTAATTTTGGTCAGTAGTTGTGTGGTTGTGGTCAGTAATTGTGGTCAGTAGTTGTGGTCAATAGTTGTGTGGTCAGTAGTTGTGTGGTCAGTAGTTGTGTGGTCAGTGTTGGAGTCAGTAGTTGTGTGGTTGTTGTTAGTAGGTGTGGTCAGTAGTTGTGTGGTCAGTAGTTGTGCTCAGTAGTTGTGTGGTCAGTAGTTGTGTGGTCAGTAGCTGTGTGGACAGTAGTTGTGGTCAGTAGTTGTGGTCAGTAGTTGTGTGGTTGTTAGTTGGTGGTCAGTAGTTGTGTGGTCAGTAGTTGTGTGGTCAGTAGTTGTGTGGTCAGTAGTTGTGGTCTGTGGTTGTGTGGTCAGTAGTTATGTGGTCAGTAGTTGTGTGGCCAGTAGTAGTGTTCAGTAGTTGTGTGGTCAGTAGTTGTGTGGTCAGTAGTTGTGTGGTCAGTAGTTGTGTGGTCAATAGTTGTGTGGTCAGTAGTTGTGTGGTCAGTAGTTGTGTGGTCGGTAGTTGTGTGGTCAGTAGTTGTGCGGTCGGTAGTTGTGCGGTCGGTAGTTGTGTGGTCGGTAGTTGTGTGGTCAGTAGTTGTGTGGTCAGTAGTTGTGTGGTCGGTAGTTGTGTGGTCAGTAGTTGTGTGGTCAGTAGTTGTGTGGTCAGTAGTTGTGTGGTCTGGAGTTGTGGTCGGTAATTGTGTGGTTGTGGTCATTAGCTGTGGTCAGCAGGTGTGGTCAGTAGCTGTGGTCAGTTGTTGTGTGGTCAGTAGTTGTGTGGTTGTAGTCAGTAGTTGTGGTCAGTAGGTGTGGTCAGTAGTTGTTGCCAGTGGATGTGCAGTCAGTAGTTGTGTGGTTGTAGTCAGTAGTTGTGGTCATTAGCTGTGGTCAGTAGGTGTGGTCAGTAGTTGTTGCCAGTGGTTGTGCAGTCAGTAGTTGTGTGGTTGTAGTCAGTAGTTGTGGTCATTAGCTGTGGTCAGTAGGTGTGGTCAGTAGTTGTTGCCAGTGGTTGTGCAGTCAGTAGTTGTGTGGTTGTAGTCAGTAGTAGTTGTTGTCTTCTGGGGAATCTGGCCCTAGATCAGTGGATAGGTTAGTATCTAAAGGGTCAAGTTAGGCCTGGGCCTGGGTCAAGGGAATCTGGTCCTAGATCAGTGGTTAGGTTAGTATCTAATGGTTCAGGTTAGGAATGGGGGCTATGGGATCTGGTCTTAGATCAGTGGTTAGGTTAGTATCCAATGGTTCAGGTTAGGACTGGGGCAGGGGAATCTGGTCCTAGATCAGTGGTTAGGTTAGTATCTGAGGTTACGGTTAGGACTGGGGCAGGGAATCTGGTCCTAGATCTGGGCTGGGGAGGGTTATGTAACAGGAGTTATCAGATGAGATTGTAGCTGACCTGACAGGAAGTCCAAAGACCACCCCAACACACACACAACACACACCCACACAACACAGAACACACACACACACACACACGCCCACAGACACACATACAGCTGAGCCAGCAGTTTCGAACCAGCTAGTTGGAAATCATGGATACAATATTAAACCTAGTCCTGGACTAAAACACACTTTCAATGGACATTACCCATAATGCAAGTTGAGTCCAGGGACCCGTATTCACAAATCGTCTGATAGTTGGAGACATCCAGTGTTATTTCATTTAATATGTTTATTTGAACAGAGACAATATAAAATAAATCAAATCAAAGTTTATTTGTCACGTGCGCCGAATACAACAGGTGTCGTCGACCTTACAGTGAAATGCTGACTACAATAGGTGTAGTAGACCTTACAGTGAAATGCTGACTACAACAGGTGTAGTAGACATTACAGTGAAATGCTGACTACAAAAGGTGTAGTAGACCTTACAGTGAAACGCCGAATACAACAGGTGTAGGTAGACCTTACAGTGAAATGCTGAATACAACAGGTGTAGTAGACCTTACAGTGAAATGCTGAATACAACAGGTGTAGTAGACCTCACAGTGAAACGCTGAATACAACAGGTGTAGGTAGACCTTACAGTGAAATGCTGAATACAACAGGTGTAGTAGACCTTACAGTGAAACGCCGAATACAACAGGTGTAGGTAGACCTTACAGTGAAATGCTGAATACAACAGGTGTAGGTAGACCTCACAGTGAAACGCCGAATACAACAGGTGTAGGTAGACCTTACAGTGAAATGCTGAATACAACAGGTGTAGTAGACCTTACAGTGAAACGCCGAATACAACAGGTGTAGGTAGACCTTACAGTGAAATGCTGAATACAACAGGTGTAGTAGACCTCACAGTGAAATGCTGAATACAACAGGTATAGTAGACCTCACAGTGAAATGCTGAATACAACAGGTGTAGTAGACCTCACAGTGAAATGCTGAATACAACAGGTGTAGTAGACCTTACAGTGAAATGCTGAATACAACAGGTGTAGTAGACCTTACAGTGAAATACTGAATACAACAGGTGTAGTAGACCTTACAGTGAAGTGCTGAATACAACAGGTGTAGTAGACCTCACAGTGAAATGCTGAATACAACAGGTGTAGTAGACCTTACAGTGAAGTGCTGAATACAACAGGTGTAGTTGACCTTACAGTGAAATGCTGAATACAAGAGGTGTAGTAGACCTTACAGTGAAATACTGAATACAACAGGTGTAGTAGACCTTACAGTGAAGTGCTGAATACAACAGGTGTAGTAGACCTCACAGTGAAATGCTGAATACAACAGGTGTAGGTAGACCTTACAGTGAAATGCTGAATACAACAGGTGTAGTAGACCTTACAGTGAAATGCTGACTACAACAGGTGTAGTAGACCTTACAGTGAAATGCTGAATACAACAGGTGTAGTAGACCTTACAGTGAAATGCTGACTACAACAGGTGTAGTAGACCTCACAGTGAAATGCTGAATACAACAGGTGTAGTAGACCTTACAGTGAAATGCTGACTACAACAGGTGTAGTAGACCTTACAGTGAAATGCTGACTACAACAGGTGTAGTAGACCTTACAGTGAAATGCTGAATAATTTGCAAATAAATTCATTAAAAATCTGGATTTTTTTTTTCTCATTTTGTCTGTCATAGTTGAAATGTACCTATGATGAAAATTACAGGCCTCTCTCATCTTTTTAAGTGGGAGAACTTGCACAATTGGTGGCTGACTAAATACATTTTTGCCCCACTGTATGTCTCTCCACGTGTTGTTCTGTTTGCTTCCGTTTAAAAGGCTATTTCCAAAATAGTTTTATTCTAATAATTAGTGTTATTTAGTATAGGAGAAGTTGGTCTTAAGGATCCTAAATAAGGCCATAGATCACATTAAAATGTATTAAACTAGGTGGCACTAGGAGTCTGATGTAAGATGTGATCCTGGTGTTCCAATGAGCTGCAAGATTATCTCTGATTCAAAATGTTTTTCTGATTTACAAGAGCTGTAAAATGTGGACAGTGGATTAATAGTTTGTAATGGGACCTGGGTGGTGTATTTACATCCAACGGCCACACAGGGGCGGTATTGGGATCTGAAAAGAAACGTGTGTGGGTGACCAAGTCGTCACACTACAATTAGGCCTAGCTGAATGAAATTATAAATACAGTATGTCTTGATAAATAAGACAAATCAATCTATATTGATTGTTCTCATGTATATGTGTGTGTTTGTGTCTTAAGTTTTGTCTTATGAATGTTAATAAATACACAGACGACCTTGTTCATTAGTGTGATGATTTTATTGGTTTGTGATGATTAAAGTGAAAACCAAGCAGCTGCAGGGATCATCTCAACAGACAGTAAAGATTCTATTTTGGAATGACTGGACAGCAGAACACCCAGAGGAACAGAATGAGAGTACAGTTCTAGAGAACACCAGCTAGAGTTCTACATTCTAGGAGAACTCCAGCCACCAGCCAGTAGTGTGCAGGATCCAGACATGACATCATGCCATGGATTTAATACCCCCTGGTGTCTAACTTTAACTTTAACAAGACATGTACCTCTAATGCATCCATAGTATTACTATCTCTCTTCTATCTGGTGGAAATGGGTTTCTGAGTCTTACTCAAACCAAGCATGAGACTGAGACGAGGACTCAATCCCAGCACTTTGTCAGCTATGTGCCATTTTAAAGGTAATTTCTGATTGAACTGACTTATCATACAGTCATTGTGAACACAGTCTTATTATCATATTATTTTAAGTAGTAACTCTAATCAGCTGCAGGGTCAGGACTGAATATTCAGTAGCCTATAGCAGGGTCAGGACTGAATATTCAGTAACCTATAGCAGGGTCAGGACAGAATATTCAGTAGCCTATAGCAGGGTCAGGACTGAATATTCAGTAGCCTATAGCAGGTCAGGACTGAATATTCAGTAGCCTATAGCAGGGTAAGGACAGAATATTCAGTAGCCTATAGCAGGGTCAGGACTAAATATTCAGTAGCCTATAGCAGGGTCAGGACTGAATATTCAGTTGCCAATAGATAGATAGATAAAGTGATAGATAGATAGATAGCTAGAGTGATAGAGTGATAGAGTGATAGAGCAATAGAGTGATAGATAGATAGATAGATAGATAGAGTGATAGAGTGATAGAGCGATAGAGTGATAGATAGATAGATAGATAGATAGATAGATAGATAGATAGATAGATAGATAGATAGATAGATAGATAGAGTGATAGATAGATAGCTAGAGTGATAGAGTGATAGAGTGATAGAGCAATAGAGTGATAGATAGATAGATAGATAGATAGATAGATAGAGTGATAGATAGATAGCTAGAGTGATAGAGTGATAGAGTGATAGAGCAATAGAGTGATAGATAGATAGTGATATACTTAACAAAAACGTTTCATGAGCTGAAATAAAAGATCCCAGAATTTTAACAGACGCAGAAAAGGCCTATTTCTCTCAAATGTTGTCCACAAATCTGTTTACATCCCTGTTAGTGAGCATCTTATCCTTTGTCAAGAGAGTTCATCAACCTGACAGGTGTGGCATATCAAGAAGCTGATTAAACAACATGATCATTACACAGGTGCACCTTGTGCTGGGGGGAAATAACAGGCCACTCTAAAATGTGCAGTTTTGTCACACAACACAACGCAATGCCACAGTCAGCATGCTGACTGCAGGAATGTGCACCAGAGCTGTTTCAAGATAATTGAATGTTCATTTCTCTACCATATGCCGTCTCCAAAGTTGTTTTAGAGAATTTGGCTCTATGTCCCAACCGGCCTCACAACCGCAGACCACTTGTAACCACACCAGCGCAGGATCTCCACATTCGACTTCTTCCCCTGCGGATCATCAGCAGGGGGAGGGGGCGTGCGGAGGAGTATTTCTATCTGTAATTAAGCCCTTTTGTTTGGAAAAACTCATTCTGAGTGGCTGAGCCTAGCTCCCCAGTGGGTCGGCTTGGCTCTCAAGTGGGTGGACATATGCCCTCACAGGCCCAGCCATGGCTGCACCCCTGCCCAGTCATGTGAAATCTGTAGATTAGGGCCTAATTCATTTATTTCAATTGTTACATTTCCTTAAGTGAACTGTAGCAGAGAAAAATATTTTAAATTGTTCCATGTTGCGTTTAGATTTTTGTTCAGTATAGATAGATAGATAGATAGACTCATATATGATAGATAGAGAGGGTAGGGTACTCTAGGGTAGGATACTCTAGGCTAGGTTACTTTAGGGTAGGTTACTCCAGGGGAGGGGAGGGTGTTCTTGGGTAGGGTGCTCCAGGGTAGGGTAGGGTTCTCCAAGGTGGCGTAGGGTGTTCTAGGGTAGGGTGTTCTAGGGTAGGGTGTTCTAGGGTAGGGTACTCTAGGGTAGGGTAGGGTGTTCTAGGGTTTGGTGTTCTAGGGGAGGGTAGGTTCCTCCAGGGTAGGGGGCTCTATGGTAGGGTACTTTAGGGTAGGGTAGGGTATTCTAGGTAGGGGGCTCTAGGGAAGGTAGGGTCCTCCAGGGTAGGGTGCTCTAGGATAGGGTAGGGTGCTGTAGTTAGGGTAGGCTACTCTAGGGTAGGGTACTCTAGGGTAGGGTACTTTAGGGTAGGGTACTTTAGGGTAGGGTAGGGTGCTGTTTGTGTTCAGGGTAGGGTACTAGTAGAAAGAGTTATAGGTAGATGGTGTGATCGATCGATAGTACTCCAGGGTAGGGTACTCCTGCATTTGGTTCATGTCGTTGGACTGTTCAGAGTGGTGGTGGTGTTGCTAGAGGTGTTGCTACGGGGCTCCAGCCTCAATTTGATTGCTCGTTTTGGAATCAACAGAATCTGCTTGTCCAGCTCCAACGGGATCTAAATAGAATAATGGACCATGTTAAAACAGATGATGACCATGTTAAAACAGATGATGACCATGTTAAAACAGATGATGACCATGTTAAAACAGGTGCTGACAATTTTAAAAAGGCGCTGACCATGTTAAAACAGGTGGTAACCATGTTAAAACAGGCGGTGACCATGTTAAAACAGGCAGTGACCATGTTACACAGCTGGTGACCAGGTTGAAACAGGCAGTGACCATGTTAAAACAGGAGATGACAATGCTAAAACAGGCTGTGACCATGTTAAAACAAGCTTTGACCATGAGAAAACAGAAGATGACCATATTAAAACTGGTGCTGACCATGTTAAAACAGGTGCTGACCATGTTAAAACAGGTGGTGACCATGTTAAAACAAGTGGTGACCATGTTAAAACAGGTGGTGACCATGTTAAACAAGCACTGACCATGTTAAACAGGTGCTGACCATGTTAAAACAGGTGGTGCCCGTGTAATAGGTGGTGACCATGTAAAAAACTGTGCTAATCATGAAAAAAAATGTGCTGACCATCATATAACAGGTGGAGATCATGTTAAAACTGGTACTGACCATACTAAAACAGGTACTGACCATGTTATAACAGGCGCTGACCATGTTAAAACAGGTGGTGGCCATGCTAACACAGGTGGTAACCATGTTACAACAGACGCTGACGATGTTAAAGCAGGTGGTGACCATGTTAAAACAGGTCCATGTTAAAACAGGTGGTGACCATGTTAAAACAGGTGGTGACCTTGTTAAAACAGGTGATGACCATGTTAAAACAGGTGGTGACCATGTTAAAACAGGTGGTGACCAAGTTAAAACAGGTGGTGACCATGTTAAAACACGTGTTGACCATGTACTAAAATAAGTGCTGACCATGTTAAAACAGGTGGTGACCACGTTAAAACAGGTCCATGTTAAAACAGGTGGTGACCATGTTAAAACAGGTGGTGACCATGTTAAAACAGGCGGTGACCATGTTAAAACAGGTGGTGACCATGTTAAAACAGGTGTTGACCATGTACTAAAATAGGTGCTGACCATGTTAAAACAGGTGGTGACCATGTTAAAACAGGTGGTGACCATGTTAAACAAGCACTGACCATGTTAAACAGGTGCTGACCATGCTAAAACAGGCGGTGACCATGTTAAAAGAGGTGGTGACCATGTTAAAACAGGTGCTGACCATGTACTAAAATAGGTGCTGACCATGTTAAAACAGGTGGTGAACATGTTATAACAGGTCCATGTTAAAACAGGTGGTGAACATGTTAAAACAGGTGGTGACCATGTTAAAACAGGTGGTGACCATGTTAAAACAGGTGGTGACCATGATAAAACATTTCCTTGTTAAAAGAGGTCCATGTTAAATAAAGCACTGACCATGTTAAAAGAGTTGGTGACCATGTTAAAACAGGTCCATGTTAAAACAGGTGGTGACCATGTTAAAACAGGTGGTGACCATGTTAAAACAGGTGGTGACCATGTACTAAAATAGGTGCTGACCATGTTAAACAGATGGTGACCATGTCGTAAAACAGGTGCTGACCATGTTAAAACATGTGGTGACCATGTACTAAAATCGGTGCTGACCATGTTTAAACAGGTGCTGACCATGTTGTGACCTCATTAAAACAGGTGGTGACCATGTCAAAACAGGTGCTGACCATGTAAAACAGGTCCATGTTAAATGTGTGACCATGTACTAAAATAGGTGCTGACCATGCTAAAACAGGTGGTGACCATGCTAAACAAGCACTGACCATGTTAAACAGGTGCTGACCATGCTAAAACAGGTGGTGACCATGTTAAAAGAGGTGGTGACCATGTTAAAACAGGTGGTGACCATGTTAAAACAGGTTGTGACCATGTTAAAACAGGTTGTGACCACGTTAAAACAGGTGGTGACCATGTTAAAACAGGTGGTGACCATGTTAAAACAGGTGGTGAACATGTTAAAACAGGTGTTGACCATGTACTAAAATAGGTGCTGACCATGTTAAAGCAGTTCCATGTTAAAACAGGTCCATGTTAAAACAAGCACTGACCATGTTAAAACAGGTGGTGACCATGTTAAAACAGGTCCATGTTAAAACAGGTGGTGACCATTTTAAACCAGGTGGTGACCATGTTAAAACAGGTGGTGACCATGTACTAAAATAGGTGCTGACCATGTTAAACAGATGGTGACCATGTA